>NC_141874.1:720953573-721255347 GCF_056163025.1 Triticum urartu | reverse complement strand
ATAGGTTTTGCTAAATATTTGCGCATGTTTGCTGACATTGGTCACCACACTGATGTTAGTGGGACAGACCTTAATAAGAAACTATAAATGATTCTTCAAAATTTATTAGTACAGTATTTTCTTATTTGCTTACACTTCCATTTTCCTCACTGGATCGTAGTTACGTGGTACTATTGCGTGTTATCTTTTTCTTTCTACATACCTGCAGATGCAATGTGCCTTGGAAATGTTGTCATGACTATTTCCCTGATACTGTTGGATCCAAGGGGGGAGCAGTCCAAGTACACAAAAAGAGGTATAAGGCCCGTAAGAGGTTGTGATACTAGCACACACATTTAGAACACCTCTATATTAGGAGGTATTCGTATTTTGTGCCCCATGGCATTATTGGGTCAATGGAAGGTAAGCATGCTTATGTGGGTGATTCTGAAAAGATGTAAAATCTCCGGGGTTACAATTATTTAGTACTCCCTCTGCCTCAAAATAGAGTCATATAATGTCTTATATTTTGAGACAAAGGGGAGTAGATTTTTAGCATTTTCTATCCAGTTAAAGGCTTGAGTCTGCAATCTTGGAGGCAATCTTGGTAGGCTTACAGATTAACTAGGTATTCCTTTCAGTTACTATTTACAGTTATTGACATCACTCTTTGGAATAACTAATAAGCACGAAATTTGCAATGGCTAGACCAAGAATTAAAACATGTCCTATTGTCCTTGATTTGGCTTCTTCCTTTTTCTCTTTTGCAGTACACAACTGTAATTATACATGGCAACTGCAAAAGTATTCATTTTCCTTTGACACTTATAATTTTCTTTTAAGAAATTAGTAGTTTTTTTTTGCGGGTGAAGAAATTAGTAGTTGATGAAGCAACAAAGTTGGTGTTGGTCTCTAGAGCCCTGCAAATTATTTGAAGTACGAAATGTACTCCAGTAGAAACACAAAAATGGATTAGAGCTTATACACATTGTAAGGGAAGTTTTAATTTCATTCAGCTGGTATGCAGGTATGATTCAGAAAGGAAACAATGACTCAAGCATTTCTTCTCTCCAGCCTCATGTGCTCCTTTTGGTTCAGCTCAAGATTTTAGTTGCAAGGTTCTACAATAAAAGTGAAGTAATTAAAGAAACTATTTGTGAGGTGGACATGCTCATCTTATTATCATTCTATCGTTGTGAATGCTCATCTGCAAATCCATACCTCAACACCTTGCGCACCACCACCCCTTCTTTTACCATCCGCCTTCCACCTTCCGGCCAATTTCAGTGATGTTTATCCCAACCACCACAGCTTCAACAATATCAGGAACATGAGAAAAGCTAAGATATGATTTATTCCTAAAGCAAACCCTACACCTATACATATGGCGCAAGATCCATTACCCCCTACCACTCATGTATAATCAAACATTTAAAAAGTTAGCAGTAATGTATCATTATAAATATGCATACACTAGCGAAATTTTCACTGGATACAATTTTTTTTCCTGTATATTTTTGTGTCGACATTTGTTAAAGAACGACAACATTGTTTACCAATCCTTCTAAAGAAAAAGTGGTGTATTAATTTTTTATTCCTATGAATTTTGCTTAGTCAAAGTTTGAGACATGTGTTGCACGTGCAAATTTACTAGTATTCTTAAAAGTCTGAGACCACCATGCATGCATGGAGCATTTATTGTGTTTTAGAAATTGCATGCATGACACCCGCAAAAAAAGAAAAAAAAAGGGTGTGTCTAGAGCACATCTAGATGTGCTCTAGTTATTGCACATCTAAATGAGTGAATCAACCATAAAGAGAAAAAGAAAAAAAGAAAATAATCACACGAATCTCAATGTAAGATCAATGACATATGACTTAGATGTGCAATACTTATGGCACATCTAGATGTGCTTTAGCAAAACTGAAAAAGAAAAAGGATTGTCTAGGACACATCTAGATGTGCTCTAGTTATTGCACATCTAAGTCACTCAATCAAGCATAAGAAGTAAAAGAAAAAGAAAAAGAAAATATGCACACGAATCTCCGTGTAAGATCAATGACTTAGGACTTAGGTACGCAATATTTATGCCACATCTAGATGTGCTTTAGCAAAACTGAAAAAAAAAATTGCATGCATACTACGTGGGATTGCTGCCGGCCAGGCCACACGGGTCGGTCACTAATGGCCACACGCCATGCGGATATAACCTTACAAACCACAAGTTGCATGCGGCATATGATCATGTCTGTGCTACGTGGGAGGGATTGCTGCTGGCCACACGCGTCGGTCACGAATGGCCGCTACAGCTTTTTCTCTTTTGAGTAGTTACACGCAGGATGACCGCGACAGCTAGCCGCCAATTCATCTTGCTGGATGGCCCGTGCCGTGTGTCATATTGCTACGACTACGACCTTGCATCGTTGTGGCAAAGCACGAGCACGTCCGTCATCTGCACGCGGCCGTCCATGATGGATCTGCACCGCTCGTACTAGCCAGCCAGCCAGAGCCATGCCCATCCGGAGGAGCCAACCTATCTGAAACCTCGCAAGTAGGTACCCGTCGTCGAGTCCAGATATGCTCCAGACCAAACGGAGCCAAGACGTCAACACGATCTGCACGGAGCCACGACGCACCCAGCCAATCGAGAGGAACACGTAAGGTACTCCGTGACGACAAATCCGGGCCAAACCGACGACACCGCTGAACCCAGATGAATACATGCATACGCCAGCAGTTGCAGGTGGTTGATTTAATGGAAAACAGCGATGCTCAACACGAGAAACGGCATACATATTTGAGTTCATGAAAATAAATCCCGGACACTAGTAGTAGATTCACACATACATACGGCACTCCATCATATACTGCGTGCATACTATAGGTTTATTCTTCCTTAGCTAGAACCACGATGTCATCAGTACCTCTCCTACGAGCTGATACATGCACATAATCACACATAATCTCATGCAGCTAGCTCAACTAAGCGTGGCTGCGTGGTGCGTACGTGCTGCTTGCCGGACGTGGATTTTGTCTAACTCGTTGCCCGCACATCTTATATCTCGGCCGCACATCAGCCATGCATGTCACATCACTAGGTCCACTATGCTGTCAGATCTGCAAGGTATCTCTAGTGTAATAGACTCCCGAATAGATTGATGCTGGTGTATATGAGCAGTATTCCACCTGACGCGTCGTACTGTAGGGCCAAGCTATAAGATTCGATCCTACCCTACTGTACAGCATGCACCATTCCGTCTGCTTCTCCTATTAGTATTATCTAGCGCGAAGATTACATGCTAAATAGCATCCCTTGACGTGAGTACTAGTCGTAAGTTTAAGTAATAGTACTGTACTAATTTTTACACGTGTATATTAATTTATTTATTCACAAGGATTAAATATCCGATGCAAAAAAGTTCTTTGTGGTGAGCAAGTAACGTACCGGGACTGTTGGTAAAAAAAAAACCTCATGAGCCTTTACAGCATGGAGATTCGCTTGCAAGGAGTCGTCCGTTGCACTACAAAAAGTTCTTTGAAGTTGCCAAAAAACGTTTACACAGGGAAACAAAAGTGCACACTACATAATGACTCAAGAATCTCTGAGACTACAGTTTAAAAAATTAATTAATCCATTGGCGGGGCACAACTAGCACGTCACCAGCATGCTGCGGCTGGCAGATGCTCACCTCCTCAACACAACATTGCACTACAAATAGAAATGTCTTAATATATTTTTAATATATTCTGTAAATATAAATTTTTTAATTTAGTTATGGGATCGTTTTCCAAGATCCCTAGTGAAAAAACTTACCAATCGATATAACATTAAAGTTCTTCATGGTCGGGTGAAAGAGCCCCCCCTTTGAGTACGTATGGTTGCTATCTCTAAAGTTCTTCGCATTCGACCATAAAAGGACCGGAACCGAGGATATAAAGTGTGCATAGAAGGTTATATGGGACGTAGTGTCCAGTGATGAAAATATCACAATAATTATGAGGTTGTTTCCCAAATCCCTAGTGAAAAAACTTACCAATCGATATAACATTAAAGTTCTTCATGGTCGGGTGAAAGAGACCCGACTTCGAGTACATATGGCTGCTATCTCTAAAGTTCTTCGTGGTCGACCATAAGGAAACCGGAACCGATGATATAAAGTGCACATCGAAGGTTATATGGGACGTAGTGTCCAGTGATGAAAATATCACAATAATTATGAGGTTATTTTCCCAATCCCTAGTGAAAAAACTTACCAATCGATATAACATTAAAGTTCTTCATGGTCGGGTGAAAGAGACCCGCCTTCGAGTATATATGGTTGTTATCTTTAAAGTTCTTCACGGTCAAGCATAACATGACCATAACCGAGGATATAAAGTGCGCATCGGCGGTTATATGGCACATTCGGTATGGTTTCCGACCTTTGGTTCTGTCTCACACTTATTGTGATATTGTCATCACTAAACACTACATCACATATGGTATATGCATGATACGAGTACACTCAATCCATGTCAGGCTGGTCATAAAATTAAATGCATTTTTCTAAAATGTTGTAGAGACATGAGATCCAGAATTTGAGGAGATTAGCAAGGCAGCACACATACCACATCGTAATTCATACACCATCAGTGCTGACCGCACCAGAAAAAAAAGCCTCACCCCCAAATCCAACACAGCAGCACAAAAAAATCTTAAGTAATAAGTACGTGCGATTGATGGTCAAGCAAAAGATAAAAAATCGATGCCCAAGAATACAAATCTGGGAGGGAAATTTTGAGAAGGAGCAGAGGACGGCTCCTCCTGATTCTTCTTAGCAACCCAACAAAAACTAACAGCGACACATGAAGAATCGCATGAAAGCAAATGGCATCAAGATTTGGGAAGAACAACCGCGGATCTGGGCCCTCGGCCTTCGAGCTCAGGGGAGGAACTAGTCGCCCGCGTCCTCCCCTTCTTGCTCCTCCTCTTCTTGCCTCCAACTCCATGTGCTGCTGCTTGGTGAAGCGCTGATGGGGGAAGAAAATGCATTACGGTGCTTGGGCGGCTCGCCGTGGAGGAGGACGTCGGAGAGGCGGGCCGCCATCGATTTCAGGAGCAGCAGAACAAACCCTGCACATGGAGTTCACATGTTAAACAATCTTGCGGGAGGAAACAAAGAAGCACATAAATTAGCAGATCTCAAACACACAGATGAGTGGAACAATGATACGCATGCAGCCTAAGTAACAACTAGAAAAAATCCAACAGAGAAAATTGGGGAAAGAACTCACATGAGGCTAGATCTGGAGTCTGAGAATCGAAATTTGGCAAGTTATAAATCGCTGGGGTGGATGGGGCAACCGAGTGATGGTGTAGGCGCGCAGCTCAATGGTATAGGGGCCTGGTCGCCTGGACAGATACGATGTGACTGTATCCGGTCGTATAACCGTGGGAAAAAAGAACTAGGGAATCGTTGGTTGGGACCCGGTGGGCCTGGGCGTGCTAATCCACATGATTCATCGACAGGGAGGATTCGCGTTGCGCGTGCAAACAGATAGGATTCGCCATATTCGCTGCTTGCCCTACTCCTCAGTCCTCACCTACCACGTAGAGAGTCATGCCGCAGATGATGTCGCCCAGCATGAACATGATCGAGGCCAGTGCGAAGTAGACTCCTGGGTGGAGGATGTAGATGGCGCCGTGGAACATGCAGTAGCCGGCGCCGGCGACCGCGACCGAGAAGTTGGCCAGTTCACGGATGATCCAGCGGGGGCGGCGTGGGAGCAGCAGCGCCAGCGCCGCCGCGGTAGCCTGGGATCCAGCGCAGCACAGAGTCCCGATCCAGAGGGCGCTGAAGCAGGCGGCCTTGGTGTCCGTCAGCGCATCGCACTTGCAGGTCATGGCCTGCATGCAGACGACGAACAGGACCGGCGCGTGATGGATCGGTCGGTCAGAAACTCGATCGGAATGTACAGGGTCCAAGGGGTAATTACCTGGCTGCAGGAGAGGGTGTAGTGGACCAAGCCCATGGCGCAGGCGCTGAGGAGCACCCATCCGCAGGCCAGCCTGACAGAACCTGGGATCTTCTGGCCGTCCATGGCTGCTAGGACGAGATGAGCTACAACGTAGCACACAATCAGCTTAATGTCAACAGGAGGCATCGATGGGACTCACACAGTCACACTCACTGCTCCGATTGCTAGCTAGCTTGACGGGTTCGAGCTGGAGAGAGGAGAGCAATGGCGGGGCAGAACGGCCACACTCGTGGAGCGGTTTAAGAGGAGCTGCGAGCCCCGCTGCGATGGAAAGCGACGACGCGGCCGGGGTGTGCAGCGTGTCGATGAATGGATGGCAGTGGCGATGGGGCTGGGCACAAGGAAGGAAACTGCGGGCAAGCAGCGTCTGTGGAGCCTGATCGATCGGTCCTTTGGCAACGCTAATTCCTTTCGCGCAATGGGATGTACAGACAAGTGATGTGAGTGAAGCTCAGCGCGGGCGCGCAGACAGAGACATGCATACTCCCTCCGGTCCCCTTTTTACTCTGCATGTTAGATTTGTGCCAAGTTAAACTTTGTAACAACATAGATCGATTAGGTTTTGAAGATGGACCTATTCATCACCTTATTTTTGGTCTTGATGGTCTAGTGTTTAACTACTTGCATGGGAGTTATAGTGGTATAGTTTCTGGCAAAAATAAAAGTTGATGGTATAGTTCCTAGTAACACTGATGATGATAATTTTGTTTACTATTTTCTGGATTTTACTCTTCACCCGGACCAGATGCATGTGAGGTCGGTATCACAAACACCGTGTCCATATGGCCCTAATATATGTTACCGAACCACCTTGCGCATTTATTCATGTCAGAATGTGCACTGTAACTGCACTGTTCTATCTTTGCCAAGAATGGAAGAGGGGACTACACAGTTTTCCTTGACCCTTGGCATCTAATACTTGAAAGACGTGTGAAAAGAAGAAGAAAATGTGATGATGACCGATGACAATGACACACGTCCTCAGCAGGGGCGGAGCCGGGGGGACGAGCAGGGGCCTACCCCTCCTCCCCCCAACGATTAACAATTTTAGTAGGAGCGGCGAGTAATTACCAACGAGATTGGATCAATATACGTACTCGCCCCCCCCCCCCCCCCCCCTATACTCGAACCCTGGCTCCGCCACTGGTCCTCAGCCCCTTGAAGAAAACAAACCAATGCAACGCAAAGCAATCACGCTTGCCTTAGGCTAAAGTGAGCAAACGAGCAAACGAGCTACTACCTACGTCCTGATTTATTAGTCCTACTAGTAATAGTTGCTTTAACAAAGTGGGACGGTCACTATACATGTGGGGAACCAATCGATCAGAAGTCCAAGCGCTCAATACTTGAAAGAACATGTTGTTTTCTTCCAACAAAACATGAGGATCCTTGCAAATTGTACCTCAAAAAGAGAAAAATACACCTACGTGCAAATATCATCATAGGTTTTTTTAACACATCATCAACATAAGTTTAATCGGTAAATTGAAGTTCTAGATGTTCTATAGAATGGACTATCACATACACCCGTGCGTTGCAAGGAGATAAAGTTTTGACATGTACTCAAATTAAATCCGTGGAAAGGAGAGAGCAAGGTGGGACTATGCAATATGTGAAGGAACCCACTTTAGCTACAAAAGCTAGAGTTAGCTCGGTTGGATCGCAGCCTAATAGAGAAAAGTAAGTTCTTCCGTTTGAACAAATAGTTCAGCTGGATGTGGTGGTCAGCGTGGCTGCTGGGTCTTTCCAAGAAACTAGGGTTTGAATCCTCTCGACCGTGTATTTATTTTTCTCAACCAGGATTATCTAGCGCTGGTGGGCAAGCCAGCCTGTAGCAACTCTAACTGCGTGTCTATATCGCATTGTCTAAAATGTCTATGTGCACAGTCTAGAAAGATTCCTTCCTATACACAACCAGTTTTGCAGTAAATTTGTCTATACGTAGGTTGTCTGTATTCTATTTTCTATATTTTAGTATTATCTTATAACTACCAATTCAAACACCATATCAACAAATATAATTCGAACAATTTATACTTGCAACGGTTGTAAGTTCAACATGTTTAGGAAACATTTATTTCCTTTCATCAGGAAACAATCGACATGTATCATGCATGTAGTACAACCATTGATGTAAGACGGGATGGTGGAGATTTCATCAGGCTGCTCAGAGTGATCCTTATGAAAATGTTGACAATGACAAAAAGAATTGACATTGTTCTTCTGAATGGCATATGAGCACAACTGAATAATTCAAGATCATGTTGTTGCATATATATAACATCTTTGATAAAAAAACAGTTCACTCTATCAATAACCAAGACACAATTTTTTTAAACATTGTCCTTTGGAGCTTAAACTAAGAGCATCTCCAGCCGTCCCGCCAAGAAGCCCCCCAGGAGCACTTTTTCAGCGCCGGCGGAGAAAAGAAGTCCCAGCCACACCCCCATGACCCTCACTTTTCGTCGGATTAGTCAAAAATACAGCCAGCGAGCCCAGGCGAAACCCAAGATCTCGTGGGGCACCTGGGGGGCACCGGCGCTGTTTTCTTTGCCTTTCTGGCCCCCTGTCGGCGACTTTCCCAAACCAGGCTGGCCCCACCACGTCCTTCTCTCACCCACCACGTTCTCTCTCTCTCCCTTTATCCCTTTCTCTCCCCTTCCTGCCGCTCGGGCTTCCGATCCACCGCCACCAACCACTCTGGTCTGCCCCCGCTCCCGCTCATCCCCTCGGCGCTCGTGAGCTGGTGGAGGAGGCGCCGCCGCTGGGCTTCGCCGCCATCGCAATGCCACTACCTGCGCCGTCCACAGGAAGCCCTGCCCCGCCAGCCCCCGCGGCCGCAAGAAGCGCCACTCCCCGCCTAGATCCTGCGGCCCCAATGCCACCCCCTCGCCGGACGTTGCCGTGCGCAAGTCCAACCTCACCGAGCCGGGCGCGAGGCCCGAGCAGGAACAAGCCAACAAGCCATCGGTGAGTAACTACTGGCCTCGGCCCCGTCTCCACGTCTCCACTGCCTCGTCGTCCATCGGTCCCTCCTACCGCCGCGCGTGGAGGAGGCGATCCTCGGCAACGACGAGCACAAGAAGGCCGTGGGCGCAGGTGCGCACCTGCTCCTGGGGACGCAATGAGTGGAATTTTTTTTGCCGGCAGTCCCTCAAGCGATGAAAAAAATGCCTCCTAGAGGGCGCAACGGCTGGATATGCTCTAAGGCACCTCATTAGTTTAAGCACCATTCAGCTGGTTAATATAAACCATAATGCAAAGTAGATCTGAAAAGCACTGTCTTAAAAAAGGTTAACATAAATTAGCCAAAAAAAGCACGTTCCATTCATAGAACCTGAATGCTTTCTTTGTCGTGTTGTACTACAGTCACGCTTGAATGTAATCTGTACAGCCAACTGCCATTAACATGGCTAAACAAGCAAGTATTGAACTATAAGTTTATATTTTTGGAACTCAAAATTGAATCTAATGCTCCTGCAACAGTTTTCAACTTTTGTTAGTATTATCCATTACTTTTGGCTGCAGTTTTAAGTTTTGTTAGTATTATCCATCTATAGTATACCGTGCAACTGGAAGCACAAGCACAACAAACAACGTAAGGTAGTGTCCATTTATTAGAGGCGAGACGGATGTCATCGACAAAGTTTGTCCATCAGGCTAACAGAGGAGGAAGCTTGGATGTTTGAATCGACGTTTAGCGTTGTGTGAACTGACAACTGAACCCATCGTGTACCTTGTCTGCTCTGAATTCTACTACCCGCTACTGCTGCCTACCCCTGATCCTCTACTTCTACCCTTCTCTCGGTGCTTTATTTGCTGGTATACCCTGCTGCTGTATCTAGGTCCCTACTAACGGAGGCCATTGTGAAGCACTGAAGAAAGTCGCCTTCTTTTTCTCCGCCGGTTCAAGGGGAAACGGTGGCAGGGTAAGGAAAGTTAACTGAGGCAAACCGCGTCATGCGGACGCACTCTGTCGTGGCCAGCCGGAGGTGCACCAGCGCGTGATCCTTGGCTCATTAGGCCTTGTACAATGAAAGATGCTTAGAAAGATGCTTTAAAAAATAAATCGGGGTTTTCTTAAGTATCGGTGCCTATTTCTACAGGAGAGACGCTTGGTTAAGCGTCTACCTATGCAAATAAGCACCGATGCTTAAGAAAAGCCTGGTTTATTTTTCGAAGCACCCCCTAATCACCTCCCATTGTACAAGGCCTTACCCAGCCACAAACGCGTTCATAGCGCCTAGTCTGCGTCGTCACAAACACTCAGTAGCAGCAAAAAGACCAGTAGTAACAAGTTTGTCCTTATCTCATTCTTATATATCAGAAGCAGGCCTTGTACAATGAAAAATGCTTAGAGAGGTATTTAGAAAAATAAACCGAGTTTTTCTGAAGCACCGGTGCATATTTCTATAGAAGCGTCTATCTTATACAAATAAGCACCGGTGCTTAAGGAAAGCCTGATTTATTTTTCTAAGCACCTCCTCTAAACATCTCCCATTGTACAAGGCCTTATAGTCACAAGGAAGCCATCATGCGTGCCTACTACTTGTGCTTGTGCCAGATCTTATATATCAGATGCGTTACTATGTGAACTCTGCCTGTTCGTTCGGGTTGAGACCCTGCAATCAGAGAAAAGCAACATGAGGAAACTGCTAAGTTACCGCCGCATTTAGAGCCTCAACCGGCCCTGCGTGCGCTCAGCCAGTAGCCGCACGTGCGCACACAACGTCGGCCCGCGTGCCCGTAGGCCGTAGCTAGCCAATCGCAGTACGGGCGAGTACCCAGCAATGGTGCTGGTGGTTGTCCGGATCGACGGTGGCCACCTCCCAACCTCCTGGATTGACCGCCAGATGCGCACCGGAGGGAGGCAACCTTCTTCCCGCTCATCCCCTCCCCATAGCTGTGGCGGCGGCCCATGGCTCCTTGTCCTTGTTTGCCCTCTCTCCTTCTCTCGCAGATCCAGGATGGCGCACGACGGCGGCTTGATCGATGTCGAGCTGTGTGGTGTAGGCCTGATCGGCTACATGGAGCATACCTCGCGGGCGATCCGGCTCCAATGAATCCGGGTGGCGGCGCCAGACGCTCTTGGAGGGAGCAGTTGCTCTATCCACAACGTCTTGATGATTCGTACCCGTAGACAATGTGGAGGTAATTTTTTTTAATAGTTTGGATTGCTTATCACATGTGTCACATGGTGATGTGGAGGTAATTTTCACGACCTAGACTGATGGACAATGTGAATCGTTTTTCTACAAAAAATAGACATTGTCATTTTAAATCTCAGCCGTTAATCTTTGTCGTTGACACAAAAATTGACATATATAAAGGGGTGACGGAAGAAGAATCATGAAATCTTTGTTGATTTATTATTAATAAGTAATAGATATAGATATAAAAAATACATATATAGATAAGAGGAATTCTGGCATCGGAAAACAAGTGAAGATTTTGATCTTAAAAGGGAATAGTGGATAACAATACTGAATTCTTCCACGGAGTTGTGCTCTTGGAAAAGAAAATTCGTAAAAGCCTGAGATCACCATGGCACGCAGCATGGAGCATTTTTTGTTATTTTAGAAATTTCATGCATGAAGGATATTCTTTTTATGGACATACATGGAGGATATGACCGTACGTGCTACGTCTACGTGGGATTGCTGCTGGCCACACGCCCACGGGTCGGTCGGGATAGGCCGCTGTAGCTTTTTTTTTTCTTTTTGAGAAATGGCCGCGTACTGAGGCCTATTTAGAGGAATTTTATAGGAATTTTAGAGGATAAAATTTTTATAGAATTTTTTTCTTTAGAGTCCTTTGGTTCATAGGAATGGATTCCTATTCTTACATAGGATTGGTTCCTATCCTTCACAGTTCATAAGAAAATAAAAAAAAGCCTAGACTTCATGGAAAAATTTCTTTGGTGTCAACCAAATGACATCTTATTTCCTATTCCTACTCATAGAATTTGAGATACATGTCATCTCATTTTCTACAAAATTTCTATTTCTATAATAATTCTATCCTATGAACCAAAAGAGGCCTCAGCTTCTGCTTACACCCATAAGCTTAACTGAGGCTCGATCCGAACGAGTGGCATGTTCCTCCGTTGAACGAGAGCGTGCATGGTCCGTCTGCATCACCACCAATGCGGCCTGTGACCTTGCATCGTTGTGGCAATGCCAAAACACGTTCGTCATGTGTGCGCGACCATGATGGATCTGCCAGCCAGCCAGAGCCATGCCCATACACCATGGACCCAACCTATCTCAAACCTCGCAAGTAGGTACCTGTACGTCGTTCAGGCCAAACGGAGCCAACCGAGAGGAACAGGTAATTAAGGTACCCCTTAACGAAAAATCCGGACCAAACCGACGACACAGCAGAACCCATATGGATACTGTTGGCTTTGCCCAGGATGAAGGTAGAAAGAAACTACACACATACACAAGAGGTAGAACATGAATACACAGGCAATTCTTTTGTGGCACCGCACACACTTGTGCCTTTTCCTTTGTTCAATTCTCACTCTTAACCGGTGCTTAAAAAAATCTGGTTTATTTTTTTTGAAAAGAGAGGGGTCGGCCCCCGCCCCAACTTTTATTAAGCCAAGGCAACGGCAGAGACCAGACTGTTAAACAGCTCTCGGCGACAACCAAAAGTAGCTGCCACAGATCAAACACACATCAGGGTTTCTACTACCCCTATTACATCCCATAAGAGAGTCAGACTCAACAGACCACACACCAGATGATAACTCACTCACTACCAAACACTAAGCCCAAGCAATTCTAAGCAGTTCCCCTCTTCGACGCTCCAAAAGTCTTAAGCACCGGAGAAGTAGAGCACCCTGGGCCTCTGAAGATAGGATGTTCCATTGCCTGATTGTTGCCGCCACCTGTCCCAGCACACAGCGTATATCTCGCCATCTTCCCCCCTGAAAGACAAAGTCATTGTGTAACTACCATAAGCACCACAAGGTAGCAGAGGTAACCATATTCACAGCTTCACATTGTTTTTTTCTCTTTCAAAAAGAAGTCAAGGATGAAAATGAGACAGGAAGGGGAATGCCAAGTGCTTCGGCAACCACAGACCAGACATTAGACGCAACAATGCAGTCAAATAGAAGATGTTGGGTAGATTCCAACTCAGCACAGAAAACACAAGTTTTATCATCAACATGCCTTCTTTTGGCCAAATTGTCTCTAGTAAGGCTTTTATTATTATACATCAGCCATAAAAAGACATGGATATTTGGAGGGACTTTGATTTTCCAAATGGAATCTTTAATCTCAGAAGAAACCCCCCCAAAGTTGATCAGTTTATAGAATGATTTAACAGAGTATTGACCATTTGATTCCAGGGCCTAGACAGGGTTATCTAGCCGATCTAAAAGGGTAGTTTGTGAAACCAGGCTAACCAAATAACCCCATCTCTGCATCATGGCCTCATCCACACAACGCCTAAAGGTGAGACATAGGTTCACACCATCCCAAACCTGGGACAAAGTGGCATCCTGTTGATGACAAATATCATATAATTCCCAAAATGCAGTTTTTAGGGAGCACCCCCCAATCCAGTTATCATGCCAGAAGGCAATGTTATCCCCATTCCCAGGATTCCATTTGCAAAAAAAATTTGCAGCAGCAAAAGCCCAAGAAATGCTTTTCCAGAAGGGAGACCCAGAGGCAGGCTTAGCATGGAAAATATTAGGTTTATCAGTAGCATATTTGAAACAAAGAAGTTTTTTCCAATCCCCCTCCCTCCCATCATAGAACCTTTTCCCCCAAGAAGCCAGGAGAGCCATGTTAAACTCCCTGAGATTAGGGACACCCAGGCCACCAAATTCCTTCCTTCTGGCCACAAGGCCCCAGTTAGCTAAGTGATATTTGTGAACCTCACCCACATTGCCCCAAAAGAAATGAGACATTTGGGAAGTGATCATATCAATAGGCCACTTTGGGAATTTAATCATGGCCATAAGATATGATGGAATGCTGGCAATGCAAGTAGTTAAAAGAATCAGCTTCCCTCTGTAGGATAAGAGTTTGCCTAACCAACCAGCGATATTTTTTATAATCCTATCAATGATAGGTTGCAAGTCTTCCCTCCTCAGTTTTTTATAATGAAGTGGCACCCCAAGATATTTGAAAGGAAAGTCACCAAACTGACAACAAAAGATTTGGGCAAATTCTCTAGACATTTGCTCAGAAACATGAATGGTATGCAAATCACTTTTATGAAAATTGATTTTTAAGCCAGACAGCTTCTCAAAACAGGTCAGGATCCACTTCAAGTTTTTTGCATATTCCACAGATTCTTGAATGAACAGAATGGTATCATCAGCATACTGTAAACTAACTACACCACCAGGGATGGCATGTGGGAGAAGCCCACCAATCAAGCCATTATTAACAGCTTTAACCAGCATTTTGGAAAAAACATCAGCCACCAAGTTGAAAAGAAGGGGGGAATGGGGGTCCCCTTGTTTCAACCCTTTACCCCCAACAAAGTTTGGCCCATTTGTGTCATTGATTCTAACCTGAAATGTACCATGTTTCAAGGTGCTAAGCACCCAACTAACCCATTTAGTCCCAAAGCCTCTAGAAAGAAGCATTTCCTCCAGGAATTCCCAGCTGACCCTATCATGAGCTTTCTCATAATCCAGTTTAAGAGTCAGCCCACTAGTGTTAGACCTATGAACCTCATGAATCACTTCATGGGCCATAACAACACTTTCCAATATAAATCTCCCTTTAATAAAGGCAGTTTGGTTATGAGAAATGAGTTTATCACAGATAGGGGAAGCCCTAGTATTCATAGCTTTGGAAAAGATTTTAACAGCACAGTTGCTAAGACTAATAGGTCTGAAATTCTTCATCTCTCTAGCTAAGGGCACCTTAGGAATGAGGGTAATGATAGCATAATTCAGTTTATAGATATCTAGTACCCCATTCTCAAAATCCCTAACCATCCACATAAAGTCATTCTTAATGAGATCCCAGAAGTTCTGGTAAAAGAGGAATGACAAACCATCAGGGCCAGGGGCCCCACTAGCATATGAACTCATAATTGCTTCTTTGATCTCATCCTCAGAAAAGGATCTCTCCAGGTCTCTCTGCATTTCCTCACTAATCATTTCTGTTTCAGACCAAAAACCATTCCCTAAATGTAGGTCAGGTTTGGGTTCATAAGCAAACAGGGTTTTATAGAAATTAGTAGCTACTTCCAGCATATCAGTAGTGGATGTCACAGGTCCAGAAGGACCCATCAACTCAGACGAATGATTCTTTCTATGTATGTGGTTAGCTAATGCTTGGAAATAAGCATTATTGCGGTCCCCTTCAAGAATTTTCCTATCCCTAGACTTCTGCCAGAAGGCAGTCTCCTCTTTTTTCCAGATATCCTCCAATTCTTTTTTCACAGCTTTCATTCTGTCATGGTCAGCAGAAGACAATTGTTGGGATTCAGATAAAACATCTAGCAGGTCAAACTCCATAAGGAGAGATTTCTTCTTTTTTTTCATCGCAGCCTCAATATTAATAGCCCACCCTTTTGTTTTTTTACGAAGGAGTCTGGTTTTAGATAGCCAATTATCCACCGAAGAAGTGGATGATGAAACAGAAGACCAGGTTTCACGAACCAATTGATCAAAACCAGGTTGAGAAAGCCACCACTTCTCAAACCTGAACATTTTAGGGCTAGACGATCGGCGCTCCCCAGTATCTAACACCAAAGGGGTGTGATCACTCCCCACTCTAGGGAGAGCAGTTAGTGAAGACAAAGGAAAATGAGCATCCCAATCCACAGAAGTAAACACCCTATCTAGCACAGCAAAAACAGGGTCATCTTGATTATTGGACCAAGTGAAACCCCTGTTGGAGATAGAAATCTCTAGCAGCCCCCATCTGTTAACCCAATCATTGAACATAAAAGTGGTATGATGGTTAACAATCCCACTACTCTTCTCACTCACATTCCTAACTAAGTTGAAGTCCCCACATATCAAAATAGGATATGAGGCAGACTCAAGAATACTATGCAATTCAGCCACAAAATCTACCTTTAGTTCTGGGTAAGCAGAACCATAAACAATAACAAGGTGCCATAGGAAACCATCTGCCTTATTTTTAACTGTGGCAGTAACTGAAAATTCATGGTTAATAAAACCAACAGTATCAAACAAGCTTTTCCTAAGACCCAAAAGGATCCCCCCAGCAGTATTAACAGCAGGTAAATAATGCCAATCAAAGTTACCACTTCTGTCTATAGCCTTGAGGAAACCCTCAGAAATAACCTCTTTCTTAGTTTCTTGGAATCCAATAAAATCAGGGTTAGCTCTAGCAATGGTGTCACACAGGCACTGAACTTTACCAGGTTTACCAAGCCCTCTAATATTCCAAATGAGACCTATCATATCTAAGCAACTTTAAAAGGATGAGACAAGCCACAAGGCCTAGCTTTGGTTAGGACATTTGGGGTTCTCCTCAAAGCATCAGTAGTGCCAACTGGCTTGAGAGGGTGAACATCGAAAGGTGTCCCAACCAATTCATCATGGTTTAATTCTAAGTTATCTGGCAGCACAATTTCAGGGTTATTATTGGCAAAAGCCAAACACCTCTCCTTCTCCCCATCAACCAAAATGCCAATGGTTTCAAGTCTATTAACATCATCCCCCCCAATGCAAATGTCAATTTTATTCATATGATCAAGCAGGATGTCATGACCAGTGTTAGTGAATGATTTACCTTTAAAGTTTTTTGGAATTTCCAGGTTCTGCTTCATCTTATAAGCAGCAGCCTTCTCCATGATGTTTAAATTTCCATGCCCTCTAGTATTAGGCTTCTGAACCAACACAGGCCCCCACTTGGATTTCCCAGCCTCTGAAGAGATATGAGCTTGGTCAAGAGATTCCATCAGAGATCTTTTCAGAGAAGTGGTCTGAATAGCCTGTATAGCTTCAGCAGGAAGAGTTTCAAGGTCATCATTGTTGGGGTCCTCTTCCTCAGACTCAGAAAAGTCAACAGATTTAAGGATACTCTCACAACATTCCATGTTCTCAAGCTTCCTCCCAGAGCTAGTGTTTCCCTCAACAAACATCACCACTGACTTAGATGGAGTGGAATCCATCAAGACAGGAGGACATAAATCCTCAAGGTCAGTTCTCTTATCAGTTACTAGGTGTTTTTTTCCGCCAGTGTTAACACACTCCAGGATAAAGGTTTCATGATCAGAATCAGAGCAGAACATACCAGCTTGCACCTTTTTCTGTGTACTCTTCCCCAAACTAGTGACATTAGCCTTATCTAACTCATCAATTGCCTCATCACTTTCATGTAAGTCCTCCAGACCATCCTTATGACCATCTCCACCCTCATCCTCCTGTCTCTCAGCAGCACCATCTCCTTCAAACTCCTCATCATCCTCAATATCAATAACAGAATCAACCCCACCCACTTGTTCAAAGCCCTCCACAATAAAACCCAGCAAAAATAACTTCTTCATTTCAATGAGCCTTTCAAAAGGAATTTTTGTGGGGTCTCTGCAAGCAATTTTGATCCTTACATTCTCAAAAAAAAGTCCTAAACATCCCATTCCAGTCTACATCAGTCAGAACCCCAAACAGGGAAGCAATCTGGGCGAAAACCTTCCAGGTACACCATTTGGGTGGGATTCCCTCAATCAAAACCCAAGCCTCAATAAGTTCTCCAAACGGGTCACAAGCCCCTTTCCACTCAGTAAGTGTGACAGAAACATCTTGAGGCAAGGAAAATCCAGGCAACTCAATGAGATCCTCCACTTTCTTCCATGGTGGGAATCTCACCAGAAATGTCTTACTGGACAGACCCCTGATCTGCCAAGGCCACTGTCTGGTTTTGCAAAAGGTAGCAGTCAAAAGATTTAACAGCAACTCCTTATCCACATCACCTTTGAGAATATTGACCACAACACAGTTTTGAAAATTCAACCAATTGGATTCATTAGCAACAGGGACATCCACATGGTAAAAACCAAGACCACTTGCTCCACTACCAAAAAAGGCAGCTGTTGGTTGTACCTTAGTCCAGGCAGCACAATTGTTCACATTGTGATTTTGCTGACATATGAAGCATGATTTTGGCTTAATACAATTCCCAACATAATGCCCTGGACCACCGCAGTTGAAGCAGATCATATCTTTGTACCTAGGATCTAAAACTTGTTCCATCTCTACCTCAATCGATTGAGAGGACTGCACCTGTGATGAAGCGGCTGTAGAGGCCGTGGATCTGGTGGGTTTAGCTGCTAGCACCAGATCTTTCGAGGTGGTGGCAGATGGCTGCCTCCTCCCTCCTTGTGGGTTGGCTCTTTGGTTAGCAGTCTTCGAGGGGCCACCTACCCCAGATCCCGTACCAGTCCCCCGCCGGTCAGCCATCGCACTCCCTTGCTTCACAGCAGCCGCAAACGAAAGAGATCCGGGGCCCAAACCCTCCCTCGACACCTTGATAGTTCTTGGAATTGGATCAAAGGATCGACGCGGTGCTGGATGACAGTCAGCAGCCGTGAACGAGAGGTTGGAAATCAAATCCTTCCGGATCCAGCAAGTGAACCAAGAAGAGGAGGTATGGACATGAGCAGAATTTTGTGGAGAAGGTAGGCGGCGGCGGGGAGGGGACGGAATGACCCAAAGCTGGCCAAAATGCTCTTCTATAGTTTCTAGGTCACCCTGCTCACGCGAACGCGCCCCCTGAGAATACGTTTTCCTCCCTAGCTCACGAATTCTGAAACTGGGGCCTGTCGCAGTCAAAATAGGTACAGAGGGCGACTTTTTGCAGAATCCCCCCGTGCCATGGAGTAGGCTATCGCCTAAATTCAAATTGTTCATAGATTTACTGACCGTAGAAATGACAACATCATCGATAGAAGCAATCGTCGCATCTGATTTACCCATAATCTCACCTAGTTTTGAGTTAATCGCAAGTCCAGAAGCCATAGAAATGGCAGCAGCAGCGTCAATTTGTTTATCATACAAGGTAGGAAGAGTCCCACCCACATTTGATTCAACTAATTGAGACGGAAAGCACCCCGTCGGTCTCATAAGCTGGGATCTCCGCAAACGCAGAGCCAAAATTCGTGGACGAAATGTACGGGGGAGGTGGAAATTATGCATACCTTTCTCACCAGGCCAAGGAGGGGGCTCGATGGCGCGGTGATGGGACAGGCGGGGCGCGGGATCCATTACTGACGACGGCGGGGCAGCTCCACCCCCGGGGGGAGGAACTTCGGCGGAATGCGGGCAATCCCCTCCACCGACGGCGGCCTGATGTTGAGACAAGAGGGATTCGCCGTTGTACAAGGCCTAATACTTCTGCATGCAAACCACATCTTAATTGCATGCACTAACTAACTCGTCACTAAATACATGACTCATCCTAACAACACTTGCATGCATATACTCAACTGATGGTTGCCGATCCGACTCGCTGCAATACACACACTATCTCTTGGTGTTGTGCTCTCTGCCGATCCGGCCGCTGCCAGACTGAATGCATACAACTAGCTAAGACTTTGTCGACTACTACAACTAATGTCATCAAACAGAGATAAACATAAGACTAGTCCTATTCACTTAATACTAATAACAAGATTAGTTCCAACAGATACATACGCCAGCTAGCGGTTGCAGGTTGAATGGAAAACAATAGTAATGCTCAACGCCAGGAACAGCATATGAGTTCATGAACATATATAAATCAGGCACTAGTTGTATATTCACACATACATACATACTGCACTCGCTCCATCACTCCTCGTAGCATACTGCATACTACTACAATAGATTTATTCTTCCTTGGCGAGAACTAGCTCATCAGTACCTCGATCTTGAGCTGATCCATGGACACATACAGTCCCCTGCAGTTTGGCGGAGGCGATTTGCCACTAGTGCAGAACTGGCGGTTTGTAAGGGCTTTTAGTGCCGGCTCCACAACCGGCACTAAAAAGTGGGGACTAAAAGTCCCCCCCTCCCCCTTTAGTACCGGTTCATCACGAACCGGCTAAAGTGCCACCACGTGACACGAGCCAGGCCTGGGTGCGTGTAGGACATTAGTACCGGTTGGTAACATCAACCGTTACTAAATGTTTGGGGATGTTTTGGTATTATTTTTTATTTAACTTTTAATTTTGTGTTTTCAATTTAATTTAGTGATTATTTTAGTTGTTAAATCATTAACTGAAAGTACCGCAGATTAGTTTCGACTGGATGCATGTGGATCCTAGCTACACTAGTAGAAAACAAGGCTATGGTCCAGGCCGGCTCAGCCCATTAGTCCCGGTTCAGTGTAGAACCAGGACTAATGTGGGCATTGGTCCCGGTTCGTGAGCCCAGGGGGCCGGCCGTACCACGTGGGCCATTGGTCCCAGTTCGTCTGGACCTTTTGGTCCCGGTTGGTAGGACGAACCGGGACCAATGGGCCTCGCTCATGGCCCACCACCATTGGTCCCGGTTGGTGGCCTGAACCGGGACCAAAGGCTCCCCTTTAGTCCCGGTTCTTGCCACAAACCGGGACCAATGAGGTGCCTATATATACCCTCGCCCGCGAGCAGAGCACTCCAGTGCTCTGTTTTTCTCTGGCCGGCGAGGGGAGGGGTTTGTGGTGCTCTAGCTCACCTCCTATGCACATGAGGTGTTCGATGGAATGCCCGAGCCACACTACTTAAACTTTCTCCTCTCGAAGCTCGACCTCCAAGCTCCATTTTCCTCGAGATTTGTCTAGATTTAGCGGTCCGTCACGCCCCGTCCCCGTCTTCACCGCCGTCGATCACCCGCGCTGATCTCATCACCGACACCACCGTGGTGAGCCTCTTGTTCTTATCTTCTTTCTGAAAGGAAAAATATTCTTACTTGTCTGTTTAGATAGATACTTGTATCATTTTCTTACATTTATTATTGCATCTTATATAGTGCGATGGTTTTGGTATCCGCCCCCGTCGGCCCTCGTCCTGTCTATGATTCGGATTTGGTATGTATATTATCTTCATAACTATTGGTTCATTTATTGTTTATGAAAATTATGCCGACCAACGTGACATAGATTTTATTTATCTATGATGTATGTGAATCGGAAATGCCAACCGACCCTATTGTCGAGAGGTTAAATTTAGTTGAAGAAGAAAACAATTTGTTGAAGGAAAAAATAAAAAAAATTGAGGAGGAGAAGATGATATTGGAGTTGCATGTTGCGGATGTCGTCGATGATCACAAGATCAAGATGGATGCAATGCGCTTGAAGATTAGAAAGATTAGAAAATATGCCATTCATACCGAGGCTTGGTATCATTATGCCGTTGGATCAATTGTTACCTTGGTTGCGATTATGATCGCATTTGTTTTCGCATTGAAATGTTTTACATAGTTTCAATGTATGGTTTAATTAATTAGATGCTCTGGAGAGCTATATGTTGTTAGATGAGAACTATGTATGCACTTTGGTTTTAATGTGATGATGAACTTCTATTAATTTGGACACTTAATTATATATAATGCACGCAGATGAACCGGCAATGGATGTACGATGACAGACACACCCGCGAGTACATTAAGGGCATGCATGAGTTTCTCGATGCGGCTGAGGCAAACAAGCAGAATGGTTTTATGTGTTGTCCATGCACTGAATGTGGGAATACGAGGTCTTACTCTAACCGGAAAATCCTTCACTCCCACCTGCTTTACAAGGGTTTCATGCCACTCTATAATGTTTGGACGAGGCACGGAGAAATAGGGGTTATGATGGAAGACGGCGAAGAAGAAGAGTACGATGACAACTATGTGCCCCATGAATACGGTGATGCTGCAACGGGGGGAGCTGGTGAAGATCAAGAGGAACCAGACGATGTGCCCAATGATGCTGCCACGGGTGAAGCTGCTGAAGATAAAGAGGAACCAGACGATGTGCCCGATGATGATGATCTCCGCCGGGTCATTGTCGATGCAAGGACGCAATGCATTAGTCAAAAGGAGAAGCTGAAGTTCGATCGCATGTTAGAGGATCACAAAAAAGGGTTATACCCCAATTGCGAAGATGGCAAAACAAAGCTCGGTACCGTACTGGAATTGCTGCAGTGGAAGGCAGAGAATGCTGTGGCTGACAAAGGATTTGAGAAGCTACTGAAAATTTTGAAGAAGAAGCTTCCAAACGATAACGAATTGCCCGACAGTACATACGCAGCAAAGAAGGTCGTATGCCCTCTAGGATTGGAGGTGGAGAAGATACATGCATGCCCTAATGACTACATCCTCTACCGCGGTGCCTACAAGGATCTGAACGAATGCCCGGTATGCGGTGCGTTGCGGTATAAGATCAGACGAGATGACCCTGGTGATGTTGACGGCGAGCCCCTCAGGAAGAGGGTTCCTGCGAAGGTGATGTGGTATGCTCCTATAATACCACGGTTGAAACGTCTGTTCAGAAACGAAGAGCATGCCAAGTTGATGCGATGGCACAGTGAGAACCGAAAGAAAGATGGGAAGTTGAGAGCACCCGCTGACGGGTCGCAGTGGAGAAAAATCGAGAGAAAGTACTGGAATGAGTTTGCAAAGGACCCAAGGAATGTATGGTTTGCTTTAAGCGCGGATGGCATTAATCCTTTCGGGGAGCAGAGCAGCAATCACAGCACCTGGTCCGTGACTCTATGTATGTATAACCTTCCTCCTTGGATGTGCATGAAGCGGAAGTTCATTATGATGCCAGTTCTCATCCAAGGCCCTAAGCAACCCGGCAACGAAATTGATGTGTATCTAAGGCCATTAGTTGAAGAACTTTTACAGCTGCGGAATGGAAACGGTGTACGTACGTGGGATGAGCACAGACAGGAGGAATTTAACCTTAAGGCGTTGCTGTTCGTGACCATCAACGATTGGCCCGCTCTCAGTAACCTTTCAGGACAGACAAACAAAGGATACCACGCATGCATGCACTATTTAGATGACACTGAAAGTATATACCTGGACAAATGCAGGAAGAATGTGTACCTGGGCCATCGTCGATTTCTTCCGACCAACCATCAATGTCGAAAGAAAGGCAAGCATTTCAAAGGCGAGGCAGATCACCGGAAGAAGCCCGCCATGCGCACCGGTGATCACGTGCTTGCTATGGTCAATGATTTACACTACGTAATCTTTGGAAAGGGTCCCGGTGGACTAGCTATTCCGAATGACGCTGAGGGACACGCACCCATGTGGAAGAAGAAATCTATATTTTGGGACCTACCCTACTGGAAAGACCTAGAGGTCCGCTCCTCAATCGACGTGATGCACGTGACGAAGAACCTTTGCGTGAACCTGCTAGGCTTCTTGGGCGTGTATGGGAAGACAAAAGATACACCTGAGGCACGAGCGGACCTGCAACGTTTGCACGAAAGAGACGGCATGCCTCCGAAGCAGTATAAAGGTCCTGCCAGCTACGCTCTTATGAAAGAAGAGAAAGAAATCTTCTTTGAATGCCTGCTCAGTATGAAGGTCACGACTGGCTTCTCGTCGAATATAAAGGGAATAATAAATATGCCAGAGAAAAAGTTTCAGAACCTAAAGTCTCATGACTGCCACGTGATTATGACGCAACTGCTTCCGGTTGCATTGAGGGGGCTTCTACCGAAAAACGTCCGATTAGCCATTGTGAAGCTATGTGCATTCCTCAATGCAATCTCTCAGAAGGTGATCGATCCAGAAATCGTACCAAGGCTAAGGAGTGATGTGGCGCAATGTCTTGTCAGTTTTGAGCTGGTGTTCCCACCATCCTTCTTCAATATCATGACGCACGTCCTAGTTCATCTAGTCGACGAGATTGTCATCCTGGGGCCCGTATTTCTACACAATATGTTCCCCTTTGAGAGGTTCATGGGAGTCCTAAAGAAATATGTTTGTAACCGCGCTAGGCCAGAAGGAAGCATCTCCATGGGCCATCAAACAGAGGATGTTATCGGGTTTTGTGTTGACTTCATTCCTGGCCTTAACAAGATAGGTCTCCCTAAATCGCGGTATGAGGGGAGACTGACTGGAAAAGGCACTCTGGGAAGAGACTCAATAATATGCAGGGACGGATATTCTTGGTCTCAAGCACACTACACAGTTCTACAGAACTCTACCTTGGTGACCCCGTATGTCGATGAACACAAGAACAGTCTGCGCTCCAAACACCCGGAGCAGTGCGATGACTGGATTACATGTGAACACATCAGGACTTTCAGCAGTTGGTTGGAAACACGTCTCAGAGGTGACAACACTGTTTGTGATGAGTTGTACTTGTTGTCCAGGGGACCATCTTTGACTGTATTGACTTACAAAGGATACGAGATAAATGGGAATACATTTTACACGATCGCCCAAGATCAAAAGAGCACCAACCAAAACAGCGGTGTCCGCTTTGATGCAGCAACCGAGAGCGGAAAGGACACATATTATGGTTACATAGTGGACATATGGGAACTTGACTACGGACCTGATTTTAAGGTCCCTTTGTTTAAGTGCAAATGGGTCAATCTGTTAGGCGGCGGGGTACAGGTAGACCCACAGTACGGAATGACAACAGTGGATCTGAAAAATCTTGGGTACACTGACGAACCGTTCGTCCTAGCCAATGATGTGGCACAGGTTATCTATGTGAAGGACATGTCTACCAAACCGAGAAAAAAGAAAAGATAAGGAAGTGAATACATCATACGATGAGCCAAAGCGCCACATAGTTCTTTCAGGAAAAAGGGACATCCTGGGAGTGGACGGCAAGACAGACATGTCTGAAGATTATGAAAAGTTTCATGAAATTCCTCCCTTCAATGTCAAGGCTGACCCAAGCATCCTGATAAACAATGAAGATTATCCATGGTTACGGCGCAATAAGCAAATGACACAAGCAAAGAAAAAGTGAAGACTTTCTCCCGCAATAAGCAAATGCTATGTGGGTGAAATTATGATACCATCCCAACTTTCAACTTTTTCAGAGTTCATTTGAAATGATTTCATGTCTTATGGTTCGAAACTTTGATACTTCGAAAGTGATTGTCCATTTTGTACACGAAGTGCATCAAGTTTTTGTCGTAACCCTCTCTACTTTTTGGAACATGCTATGTGGGTGAAATGATGATACCATGCCAACTTTCAACCTTTTCAGAGTTCATTTTGAAATGCTTTCCAATTTCAGAGTCATTTAGCTCAAAGAATGAATTAATAGCAAACAGAATGAACTACAAAACTTTTATGAAAATAAAAACAATCAATTAAAATATTATGTTATGATCAACTAAAATAAAACTATAATATTCTTTAATAGCAAAAAGAATATAATTTGTGTGACCTAAAATCAAACTATAAGTATTTAATTGTAAGTATAAATAAAAAATAAATAGCAAAGAAGAAAAAAATTCTAATTTTATAGTAAAGTTATTCATAAACTAGTGATTCACACAAATTTTTAAAAATTCAAATTTAAACTATTTAAAATTTAAAACTAATGGCACTAACAGAAAGTTTATAATTTTTGTGACCTAAAAGCAAAAAGAAATCACTAAAAAACTGTAAGTATTTAGTTTTAAGTAGAAATAAAAAAAATAAAAAACCAAAAAAATATAGAAATAAAAGAGAAAAAACCAAAAAAAATGCCACCAACTGGGCCTCCACGGCCTGAATACGACTAGAAACCCTACATGGGCCAGGATTCAGGCCCGCAGAAGGCCCAATAGGCCCACAGGCAAAGCAGTGTCAAATTAGGCCCATAGGCCTGCTATTCAGAGGAGTTCGAGAGGGAGGAGGCAGCAGAGCTTATAAACCAATGCCGGGCGCTCTCAACTAGCGATGTGGGACTAAACTTATGGGCGCGGGCAGCACAAGGGCATTGGTCCCGGTTGGTGGCACCAACCGGGACTAAAGGGGGCATTGGTCACGGTTCGTGCCACGAACCGTGACCAATGCCCCCTTTAGTCCCGGTTGGTGCCACCAACTGGGACCAATGGGCTTCGCTTCCCGCCCTTTGGGCTGCCGAAAAGAGGCCATTGGTCCTGGTTCGTGGCAGCAACCGGGACTAATGCCCACCTTTAGTCCCGGTTGCTGCCACGAACCGGGAATAAAGCCTCTGCTATATAAGGCCACACTTTGGAATTTTTCATTCTCATCTTGCAGTTGCAGTTGCCGACGCCGCCAGGCTGCCCCGACGCCGCCCGCCCCCATCGTCGCCGTCGCCCGCGCCCATCGTAGCCGTCGCCCGCGACGCGCGCCGCCCCGGCCCGCCCCCGTCGCCGTCGCCCTCGTCCCTGCCCCCGTCGCCCCCGTCGCCGTCGCCCTCGTCCCTGCCCCCGTCGCCGCGCCGGCCGGCCCCTTGCCCGACGCCCGCCGCCCCGGCCCGCCGTCGCCGTCGCCCGCGTCTCCTACCCCAAGCGCGCGCCCACTGCCCCGTCGCCATCCTCGCCGCCGACTCCGCGGTCCTCCTCTGGTCCGGCCGGCGCCCTAGATTTTTTTCATATATATATGCTTGTTTTTCATATATATATGCTTGTTTTTTATATATATGTATACATATGTTCTCTATGTATATACCTATGTTCATGTATATATGCAAAAGATTAGGATTAGAAGAGGGAGAAGAATATTAGGATTTTTTATATATATGTATACATATGTTCTCTGTG
Organism: Triticum urartu; assembly: GCF_056163025.1. NCBI lineage: Eukaryota > Viridiplantae > Streptophyta > Magnoliopsida > Poales > Poaceae > Triticum > Triticum urartu. The sequence continues at coordinate 721,228,697 of NC_141874.1, read as the reverse complement.
TATATATATATCTAGCTATGTTATATATGCAAAAGATTAGGATTAGAAAAATTAGGATTTTTTTCTGTTCATAGATTTTTTTTGGTGATATTAATTATTGTAAATATGAAAATGTTTGTATATTCATATGAACAAATGAATTAGAAGAGGGAGAAGAAGAGGGGGTCGAGGGTCGTCGAACATGAGAGGAGGAAGAGGATAAAAAATGAAGAGGAATAAGAAAAGAAAAAAGAGGAGAAGAAAGAATAGAGGAGAAGATCTTCTCCTCTATTCTTTCTTCTCCTCTTTTTTTCTTCTTCTTCCTCTTTTTTTTATCGGGAACGAGGGTCGTCGAGGGTCGCCGAGCGGTAGAGGAAGAAGAGGATAAAATAGAAGAGAAAGAAAAAAAAGAGAGGGGTCGACGGTCGCCTAGGGGTTGAGGGTCGAGAGGGGGTCTAGGGTCGCCGAGAGGGGAGAGGAAGACGAGGAGAAATAAATAAGAAGAAGAAAAAAGAAGAAAAAGAAGAGGAGAAGAAGAAAGGAATAGTGGAGAAGAAGAGAAAATAGAATATATTCTATTTTCTCTTCTTCTCCACTATTCCTTTCTTCTTCTCCTCTTTTTTTTCTTCTTTTTTTTCTTCGACACGTGGGGGGGTCGAGAACGTCGGACATTCATGAGAGATGCGAGGAAGAAGGGGAAGAAGAGGGAGAAGAAGAGGAGAGGAAGAAGATGAAGTCTTCTCCTCTATTCTTTCTTGTCTTCTTTTTTCTTCTTCTTCTTCCTCTTTATTTTATCGGGAACGAGGGTCGTCGAGAGGTCGAGGAGCGGTAGAGGAGAAACCCTAAATAGAAAGTATCGTCGGTGTGAGATACATGTACCGTCGGTGTCGGACACTACACCCACATCCCACAAGTGGCGCGGGCTTCGACGCCCACGTCACTTGTGGGACGTGGATGTAGTGTCCGACACCGAAGGCCACATGTATCTCACACCCACGAAACTTGCTAGCTATTTAGGGTTTCCTCTACCGAAAAGAAGAGGAGAAATAAATAAGAAGAAGAAAAAAGAAGAAAAAGAAGAGGAGATTCTATTTTCTCTTCTTCTCCACTATTCCTTTCTTCTTCTCCTCTTTTTTTTCTTTTCTTCTTCTTCTTCTTCTTCTTCTTCTTCTTCTTCTTCTTATTAGCCGGAAGTAGAGAGAGGTTTCCTAGTGTCAAAGTATTGAAGAAATCCATGCCTTCATCATTAGCCGGAAGTAACCAGGGCATGTTGGTACGAAGTTCTGCAAAGTTATTCTGGAATGGAGTCCCGGATAGAATAATCCGCTTTTTGGTACGAATTCAGCAAAGGCCTTCCAAATAGCGATATTCGGAAGGCTCTTGCTGAACTTTGTACCAAAAAGCGAATTATCCTATCTGGGACTCCGTTCCAGAACAACTTTGAAGAGCTTCGTACCATCATGCACATGTTACTTTCGCCTAATGATGAAGACATGGTTTTGTTGAATCCTTTGACACTAAGCAACCTCCCGACCCCTCGGCGATCCTCTCGAACATGAGGGGAAGAAGAGGGTCGTCTAGGGGTCGAGGGTTCCAGGGTCGTCGAGGGTTCGAGGGGTCGAGGATCGCCGAGGGGTCGAGAGAGGTTTCCTAGTGTCAAAGTATTGAAGAAATCCATGCCTTCATCATTAGCCGGAAGTAACCAGGGCATGTTGGTACGAAGTTCTGCAAAGTTGTTTTGGAATGGAGTCCCGGATAGAATAATCCGCCTTTTGGTACCAATTCAGCAAAGGCCTTCCAAATAGCGATATTCGGAAGGCTCTTGCTGAACTTTGTACCAAAAGGCGGATTATCCTATCTGGGAGTCCGTTCCAGAACAACTTTGAAGAGCTTCGTACCATCATGCACATGTTACTTTCGCCTAATGATGAAGACATGGTTTTGTTGAATCCTGAGACACTACGCAACCTCCCGACCCCTCGGCGATCCTATCGAACATGAGAGGAAGAAGAGGATAAAAAAAGAAGAGGAAGAAGAAAAAAAGAGGAGAAGAAAGAATAGAGGAGATCTTCTCCTCTATTCTTTCTTCTCCTCTTATTTTTCTTCTTCTTCCTCTTTTTTTTATCGGGAACGAGGGTCGTCGAGGGACATAGATGTAGTGTCGTCGTTGTCGATATATACCCCCTCCCGATAGCTTACTATGATTAGGTAGCTAGTTCTACGTTTGGCACTAATATATCCATCTATCATGTTTGAATAATAATTGCCATGTTGTAAATATTTGTAGAAACTATGGACACCGCCCTAGACGAAGCAAAAAAAGAAGCGTTGTTGAGGGACATAATCGCAGAAGGAAGTGATGCCATCTCGTTGTTTCTCAACAAAACCGATGGTCTGGAAGGACAGGGTGAACAAGCTGGCTACGGTGACCTAATGCCGGTGCAAGAAGAAGAACATGAGGACGGCTCCGGTGACCGAACCGAGTCCGGCCAGGTATATATATTAGTTAAGCCTATGCTGACTAGCTGATTGATGCATTCATTGTTTTGGTATGTACACATATTAATTAAGTCTTTGTTCTTTTTTCTAGCCCTCCGGATCGAGCACAACTTCGGTAAAGAGACGAGGCCCGAAGAAAAAGTTGAGCTCGGATGAAAAGTTTGAGATCATAGCAATCGCGCCCGACGGCCAACCTATTGAACCCCTCCGGACAAAGAGCACATTTGTTGCTCAGTGCGGGGTTCTGGTTAGGGACAAGATCCCGATAAGCATCCAGCAATGGTTTAAGCCGGCTACAGAAGACCCTGAGGTCTCTTATGTCAATGATATGCAGAAAAATGATCTTTGGACTGAGCTGAAGTCAAATTTCACCCTACCGCCTGAGGATAATCCAGAGAACCCAGTTAAAGAGAAATTAATCAAGTCTTTTGCTCTGAAGAGGATGGCAGAACTATTCAGGAGGTGGAAGAAAGAGCTGAATAAGTTTGTCGAAAATAATGAGACACCAGAATTCAAGGGCAGATATGAGAATATCAGAGATCACTGGCCCGCATTTGTGGCCCACAAGACATCGGAAAAGAGTAAGAAGATGTCGGCGACAAACAAGCAAAATGCTGCGAAGAAGAAGCTTCACCATCGCACGGGGTCAGGTGGCTACCTCGTAGCCCGGCCTAAGTGGTCCAAGACTGAGAATGATCTGGTTCATAAAGGGATCGAACCAGAGACAATTAATTGGCCAGACCGTTGCCGGACTTGGTTCTTCGGGGCTGGCGGAACCCTGGACCCTGAAACAGGGAAGTGCATTTGGACGAACGATCAAATGGACATACCAGTCAGTAAGCTTAAGTAGTATATCGAAGCAGCGCAGGAAGGGACGTTCTTTCCAGACAGAGAGAACGACGAGCTCACAATGGCCCTCGGGAATCCTGAGCACCCTGGACGGACACGAGGCACGTCAGGCTCCGTTCCGTGGAAGGTTGGGTTTCCGGACGCAGGCGGTTACAAATCCCATGAGAGGAGGAAAAAAGTGCAGCAGACCCAAATACAGGCGCTGCAAGCAAGGGTAGACGCGATAGAGGAATGAGAAGCAAATCGCAGCAAACGTACTGCCGAAGCCTCCCCCGAAGCTACCCCGCCATCTCAGCACAGAAGCAGCGTGGCTTCCACCGAGCTGCTTCAGCCGGAGCATGCCTTGACGGCTCCTGCCAGCTATCCCGTGGATGCTATAACGGAGTCTCAAAATTGCCACCTTATGACGCAATGTGATGAATTTGAAGGTCAAGGCGGCTGTTGGCTCTGTTTATCCTACTGAACCCGGCGCAACTTTTCACTGCCGGCCGATTCCAGAAGGATATGCTAGGGTGATGGTGGATGAGATAACGGAGGGATTTGAGGACCTCCAGCTTGACCACCCTACCGGTGAAGGGGAGACTCGGCTGGGGTCTGCTCTGAAGACTCCATGCCTATGGCGGAAGTAGCTCATCAACCTTCCGAACTGGATGCCACCGCCTCCTCCTCCTCCTCCGGCGAGTCAGGGCACTCCGCCTCCACCGCCTCCTCCTCCGGCGAGTGACGATCAGGGCCCTCGGCCGGCTCCTTCTCCGGCGCGTGGCGGCACTCCGCCTCCTTCTCCGCCTGCGCCGACGCGCCCGAGCAGCCCGCCTCCTCCTTCTCCGCCTCGTCAACAAGGGCAGAAGAGACCTGCCGCCGCTCCAGCTGCTCCGGCGCGTCGTAGTCCTTCTCCTCCGCCGCTTAAGCAAGTAAAGAAGACAACCGCTACGTCTGCTCGGTCGGCGTCTAGCAGTACAACTAGAGGCGGGAGGACATACAGATTCGGTCCTTCTCTGAAGACTCCAGAGAAGTTACCATACGAGAGGATCCAGGAGGAGAACGCCGAGATCGCGCGAGAAGAAGTGAAGAAATTCTTTGAAGGGGTGAAAGCAAAGAAACATCCACCTCCGGAGGAGAAGGTAGATCGGGTGAAAGTGAAGCGCACTCTGGCTGCCCTGACAAAAACACCGAAGTCTGATTCGCCGAAAGGAAACTATGACCGCATTATTGGAAAGGAATTTGCCGAAGCGGAGCGGTCAGGAAGTACTGTCAGTGATCAAAGGTTGAAACAACGACGAGCTGGGAAACAAATTGCCCAGCTCGGCGAACAAGCGAAGCAATCGTGCCCCCTGCTCAAGGTGCCTAGCCACAACGTCGATAATGATCCGAGGATGGTGCCCGGTTATAGCAATCCTGCAGATTACCTGCCCGACGAAGTACATTATGACCCCATGGACGTGCAGATACAAAGATACGAGTACGGGAAGCCTCTCGTCAAAGATGAAAGATCTCTATCAACGATGATGCGAAGATTGCATGACTGGTACTTGAAAATCTGTAGAGACTCTGGGGGGAGGAGTACTTTGTATGCGAGAGTTAAACCGGAGCATGACCTCGTTGGAATTGATCTGTTGCCTGTTCCATTTGAGGAGTTCTATCAGTTCTTCAATCAACTGGCCCTCGATAAAGCAACTGTCACCTGCTACTGTCTGTAAGTAGTACTACTTCTGTCATTAAGTTTCTCTATATAGCTTAGCTCTTTCATTGCATGTATTTATAATCATCCTCACTATAATGATGTGATATTGGGTTCATTAACACAAATCTCATAGATGCAACTCAGGTTAAATTTCATGCCGCAGAAACCGAGGCCAGCATGCTAGAATCGTTGATAATAAATCAAAACAAAGATATAATACTCTTTCCTTACAACTTCAAGTGAGTGTTACTGTCTTGTGCGTATTCGGTTTCCCTTATATATTAGTCAAGGTTATAGTAATGTAATTGATGAGTTATGCATGCGTGTGCAGTTTCCACTATATTCTCCTACATATTAAGCTTGAGCAGGGACTAGTAACCGTCTTAGACTCAAGACGAAAAGATCCCAAGCACTATGCAGACATGACTCAAATACTCGAGAAGTAAGTTAAATCGATCATTATCCACCATATCAGCAACTTTGTTCATTTCCTGATATATCAAGTAATTGTTTTCTTTGTCCGGCAGGGTTTGGAGAAAATTCACCAGAAAAGCTCCGGGACTGCCGAAGGAGCTGCAATTTAGACACCCGAAAGTAAGTACTAGCTATAGTAGCATTTTAAGCGCATCTACTAGTCATTCAAGCGCTAGTTTCATCAATACCATTTGGCATTCTTGCTTATCAGTTTGATTAACCTCTATTTCTTGTAAAGTGGTTGTGGCAGCAACAAGGGAATGATTTCTGTGGTTACTATGTTTGCGAGTCCATCCGCCACATGACCCGTGAGCGGGGCTACACTGACGAACAATATGAAGTACGTAAATAACAACATTCACAATTTTATTTTATTACCATCATTTGTGTTGAGTTTCATTCATTCATATATATATGTATTGACCCCCTTCTTTAAATTAGATGTTTCGGAAGCGGGATGAACTCCTAGCACCAGCTCGCATGCGAGGAATTCAAGAGGAATTGGCGGCATTCTTTCTTGACCACGTGATCCCTGAAGACGGAGAATTCTATGTTAACCCTGAGTCCGTATGATTATATTTGTAAGAGATAATTACTGTATATATGTAGCCGGTAGTGTCAGATAGATATACGAGAACTTGTTGTTCGACCAATCTCTCGGAGAAGGAGAGGTGGTCGATATCTCTTCTCTCTGTATATATGCATATATGTTCATGACGATCTTCTGTTTCCTTCATTTGCTTACTAGCTAGCTAGCGTGTCTAGTCCTCTCTATATACGTATGTATAGTACGTAGCGTCGACCAAGCACAGACATAACAGAGGACACTTCTCTCTATTAATTATAACTAGCTAACACAATATATGAAACACCTAAATTAACCCCCTAAAACCCCCAACCCCCCCCCCCTTTCAAAAAAACAAAAACCCCAGCCACAGAAGTGCTGACGCGTGGATGCCTATTGGTCCCGGTTGGTGCCACCAACCGGGACCAAAGGGTCTCCACGTGGGCAGTGCGCAGAGCCCAGTCAGGAGACCCTTTGGTCCCGGTTGGTGGCACCAACCGGGACCAAAGGGTCTCCTGACTGGGCTCTGCGCACTGCCCACGTGGAGGGCCTTTAGTCCCGGTTCTGGATTGAACCGGGACTAAAGGGTGGAGGTATTAGTACCGACACTTTAGTCCCGGTTCCTGAACCGAGACTAAAGGCCCTTACGAACCGGGACTATAGGCCCTTTTTCTACCAGTGTTAAGTGATCAAGTATATGCCATATCTATATTATACTTGATCACCTATAATTAAGTGATCAAGTATAATATGGATATGACATATACTTGATCACTTAGCTAGGATCCATCCAGCTGTAACTAATCTGCGGTTTCTTTCATAAATGATATAATAACTCATCATCATCATCATATTAATACAAAAACTCTTGCATCATATCATCAACAACAGTATACTAGCTAGCTAAAAATCATCATAGTCGTCATTACCACTATTTAATCATCATAGTCATTACCGCTATCTAATCATCACCAACACTAGCTTCAAGAAAAAACATTCACTTGTACCAGAAGCAAAGATATCATCGAGTTCAATATGGTCATGATATTATAAGCGTTCATAACACCACAAAAGAAAATCACCCTTTGAAGTTAAGTTCAGGACGAAGAACACGGACATGAGAGGACAAAAGTACTAAGAACATGAACTAGCTAAATCACTCCTGCTGCTCTCTCTCTCTCAGGTAAAATAGCATAGAACATGTATAGCTCTCCTGATTCTTCATACTGAAGCATGCAGATGAACCTGTCTCCTAATCGTGGGCTGCGCTTCTCATTGCTGCCCCCTAGTACTTCTCTGGGATCGTTAACAATTTTGCTCCAATCTTTCACTATTAAGCATTCATCGCTTTTAGAAATCCTGAATGCACTCATGTGCAATGTAGGATATCTTGTCCGTAAGCTAACCATTGACATGTGACATTTAGTCTCGATCCACTGAGGCACAACTGTCATCGGGAGTCCCTGTTGAAGAACATCGTATAGTAATTAATATACTTAGCAATGAAAGTTTAGCAAAAATAATAATGTATGCAAAAGATGCACTGAGGACAAATAGTAAAAACTTATCATCTTTCGTAAATAGATGTGACCGTAGTTCAAAATACGATCACTATTGGTCGCACGTTTTGAGTACTAACATTTCTAAGTGCAGGAAGAAAATTTGTGTTGACAGTATGAAGATCCTCAAGCCATGAAACATAATGACTTATCTCCTCGCAGTTTAGTTCAGCTCCGGGACAGTAGTAGGTCGTGTCTACCAAGCGCCGGACATGTTTGCTTGAATGGAAATAAGCTTTCAATAGAAATTAGTTGTCAACTATTTTTGAATAAACAATATCAAAGACATAAATATGGTTGAGAAACTCACATAATGGTAGAACTGGAGGCGTCTGCACATCGACCCAGATGTCTCTATTACCTTCAATATCATCTTTCGGACGAATATCAAAGGTGATAACCATATCAGGCTCAAATGCATAAGCCTTGCATAGTGCTTGCCAAGTTTTGCATTCAAAATAGGTGTACGTGTCTGCATTGTATAATTTGACGTTGAAAGTATAACCATGCTCGGTCTTCAAGTAAACTCTCTTTACCTCCATAGTTTCCATAGCACTGAAACCTATCTTATCCAAGACAAAAATTCTTGCATGGCAGGGGATGCACTAGTAGAATAGTGAAAATTTAAAATTATAAGTTGAAGCAAATGAAGCATATATAAGTCATGCTTAATTACAAAAAAAGACTCGTCATTGTGACTTAATGTATCCACTTCGAAGGTCTCATCCAGCTTGATGCTGAAGCGTCTATCATCAACAAGGAAATTTCGGTTGCACAGGCCGCGCTGGTCTTCACAGTATTCACACTTAATGAAATCTTCTTCCTCGTCAGACGATATTTCCTATGTTCATATAGGTGAAACATTAAACACTTACTAGTTCTATTAATTCAACTAATTCTATTAATTCAACTAGTTCTATTAATTCAACTAAGCATTTAATAAAAATAAACTTGTTCTATTAATTTCCTTACTAAAATAAAGTAGCTAGTTCTATATAGTAATATTTTAATTAGATCATCAAATCTTAGATATCTAAATTTTCTTACTAAAAATAAACTAGTTCTATTAATTCAACTAATTCAACTAACAATTACTAAAAATAAACTAGTTCTATTAATTTTCTTAATAAAATATATAAAGTAGCTATATATAGTAATATTTTAATTAGATCATCAAATCTCATATACCTAAATTTTCTTACTAAAAATAAACGGGTTCTACTAATTCAACTAGTTCAACTAAGCATTTACTAAAAGTAAACTAGTTATATTAATTCAACTAGTTCAAATAATCTCATATACCTAAATTTTCTTACTAAAAATAAACTTATTCTATTAATTTTCATACTAAAAATAAACTAGTTATATTAATTCAACTAGTTCAAATCTCATATATATACCTAATTAATATCTAGCTAATTCATCTAAAATTGACATTAATGTTTAACATCTTTTCCATATAATTCATCTAACATTAACATTTTAACATTCTTATCTACGTAATTCATCTAACATTAATCTAAATAACAGAAAACAGAAAATAAGTAAAAAAATGTGTGTGTGTGTGTGTGTGTCTGTGTATGTGTGTGTGTGTGTACAAGCGGGGGGCGGCGGCGTACGGGCGGTGGCGCGAGACGGCGATGCGACGGGGACAGCGCGACGACGGGCGGCGGGCCGGGGACGACGACGCGATCGAGACGGCGACGTAGTACGGGGCGGCGGCGGCGACGACGGGCAGCGGGGGAGAAGGCACGCGGCGGGGGCGGCGAGGGCGGCGGGGCCGGCGAGGGTGGCGCGATGGGCGACGGCGCGGCGGCGGCGGCGATATTGCGCGAAGAAGTTGGAGAAGAAATGGTGGTCGATGAAACTGGATTTTTCGTAAGTGCTATATATAGGAGGGACCTTTAGTACCGGTTGGAGCCACCAACCGGTACTAAAGACCAATTTTCGCCAGGTCAAGCGGCGGGAAACGGCCCCCTTTATTAGTGGTTCGTGGCTTGAACCGGTGTTAAAGGCCCACGCATTAGTTCCGGTTGGAGCCACCAACCAGTACTAATGGTTGTGCGCTGCCACCAGCGGTGCACAATGTTTAGTCCCAACTCGCCGAGCGAAGGGCAGCCGCACTGATTTATAAACCCAGCCGTGGCTGCTCCTTCGAACTTGTCTATATAGCAGGCTTCTGGGCCTAACTATGGTGCGCTGCCATGTGAGCCTCCAGGCCCTTCTGGGCCTGAATTTGCACACCCTAGGTCTGGCAGGCCCACTGGGCAGCGCCCCAACAAATTTTTACATAGTTTTTTTTTCTTTTCTGCGTTCTTTATTTTCTTCTATTTATTTTTTGAATAATTTTTTATATAGTTTTTGTATTTTCTGTTTTATTTATTTTCTTCTATTTATTTCTGAGTAGTTTTTTTGCTGCATTTAGTTTCTTTGTGAATATTTTTGCTTTCTCGTCCGAAACCCTGATACTCCGGAAGAGATTGTCAAAACGTGTTTGAAATTGATGACATCGTTTTGAATGCTGCATACTGAACGCAAAAATAGTCTGGAGTTCAAATAAGTTTAAAAAACATTGAAGTGCCCGTGTAACAGATGAGTTCTCGTCCAAAACCCTGATACTGCGAAAGAGATTGTCCAGTTTGTACACGAAGTGCGTCCAGTTTTCGTTGTGACCCTCTCTACTCTTTTGCACATGCTATGCGGGTGAAATGATGATACCATGCCAAGTTCCAACATTTTCAGAGTTCATTTTGTAGTGATTTTCAATTTCACGGTCACTTAGATGTCTAAACAAATCGGTAAATGACTGAAAAACAGCAAATGATGTCAGAACGTGTTGGAAATTGATGACGTCGCTTTGAATGTTGCATACTGAATGCAAAAATAGGCTAGAGTTCAAATAAGTTTAAATATTGAAGTGCCCGTGTAACAGATGAGTTCTCGTCCGAAACCCTGATACTCCGAAAGAGATTGTCCTGTTTGTACACGAAGCGCGTCCAGTTTTCGCCGTGACCCTCTCTACTTTTTTGCACATGCTATGCGGGTGAAATGATGATACCATGCCAAGTTCCAACATTTTCAGAGTTAATTTTGTAGTGATTTTCAATTTTACGGTTATTTAGCTCTCTAAACAAATTGATAAATGACTGAAAAATAGCAAATGATGTCAGAACGTGTTGGAAATTGATGACGTCGCTTTGAATGCTGCATATTGAACGCAAAAATAGTCTGGAGTTCAAAAAAGTTTAAAAAACATTAATTATCATAAAAAATACATTGATTATCAATGATTTTTTTGTGTACAATCTGAATTGTCAATATGAGTCCTCAACGGTTTAGAAACCGATGAACACTCATATTGCGACCACAAATTCTACACATAGAGTTCAATGAAGACCAAGTGCTTGTGCTAGTTTGAGAAGTAACATATTTAAGGTGGTAAAAATCTTGCTAGGGGAGCGAGGTGGGACTAAAAACAGCCTGCCACAACCTCTTTGCTACCGGTTCATGCCACGAACCGGTACTAAAGGGGCTGGCCGGGCCAGTACCGGTTCGTGGCATGAACCGGTACTAAAGATCTCCTCCCGCCTAGCCGTTTGAATCGGAACTAATGGACACATTAGTGCCGGCTCAACTGCAAACCGGCACTAATGTGTCTCACATTTGACCCTTTTTCTACTAGTGTGGTCTTCGCGGCGACGCTCGAAGAACATCGTCCACAGCGTGTGGTTGTCGACGGCGTACCTCGGCTCGTTCCGCTGCGCCTCCGTCAGCGGCGAGCGGATGCAGGCGATCTTGGCCCGCCGTGCAGCCCCTTCGGGCACCGGTGGCACCGGGACGCTGCCGGCGCTCAACTTCCATGACCCCGGCACACGCATGTTCGGGGGCGCCGGATAGTCGGCCTCGTAGAGGAGGCGGGCCTCATCCTCATGGAGGAAGCGCCGGCCGAAGCTGTTTGCCGCCGCGGCGTTGCCGGGGTACCTCTCAGCCATTGCTCGTCGGCGGGAAGAGGGGGGGAGTGGTGCTTTCTGTGGCGAGGCGAGGTGTGGCGACTGTGGCGTTCATCGGCAGGGAGATCGGCTTTTATCGCCGAAGCGGGCGGTGAGAGCCTGCATGCCGGGCGACATGTGGCGGGATCGGGTGGGATGCGCGTCGGTGTCGCCTTCACTGCGCCGCCCGTGAGGGATCAATGGACGCTGACCGGCGCCGCAGCGCGGCAGCCTTGACATTGATTCCCGCGGGAATCGAGGTGATGAGGACAAGAAGCGGCGTCTCGCTGACTCGGCGGGCCCATCCCCGTTCGCGCCAAAACCGCGTTCCCCGGCGTCCCCCAGGGGACCCCAGCGCGCCGGGTTCGGCCTGGGTCCCCTGGCGCCTGTTTTGGCACAAACCGGCGAAAAACGGACTCCTGAGTACGTGACTGAGTCGTTTTTAGACGACGGCGGTAAAAAACGTCTGAGGTGGGTCTGTTGGGGGCGCCGCTGGAGATGCTCTAACCCCGGCTAGGAACCCGGCCATTCCATTTGCGGTACTACTAGTTGCTTCCCCTTCCCTAGAGAACCCATACCACTTGGAGGACTGGTGCTTCCAACAATTTGGTTTGAGATTATTTCTAGCCTAGGGCTAGGAGCCTACTTGCAGGTAGTAGTACATTATTTTGACTATAGTTTAATTTTTCATTTATTTTGGTGTGAGATTATTCTACCTTGGATGTCGTCAGCCGGTATGTACAAGGCAGTACAACCTTAATTTTGAGTTACACTGCGTACTACTAGGTGACTGCTCATCGATCGATTAGGTTCTGATGATCGATCATGAGACCCATTCCTCAGCTAATTTTTGTCTTGATGGCCTAGTGTTCAACTTCTTGCCTGGTGGTTAGACTGGTACAGTTCCTCTCGATCTCGGGTAGCAACCCTCGTGCACTACTAACATCAGCTATCGACTGGCCATTCCTTTTTCGGTACTACTAGTTACTCTTGGAAGGGATCCAAGCCTTGATTGATGTAACGTAAATCTTTGAGCTTGGGCCTGAGCAATCCCTGTCCTCTGCTCATGAGAATCTACCACATGCTCATTACTTCCTCCGTTTTTGAATATAAATCTTTTTAAATTTTTTTAATATGGACCCACAAAATAGATGAATCTCACTCTAAAATCCCTTTATATACATCTACATCTAGTCTACATTGAAATTTGTAAAAGGACTTATATTTAGAAAGGAAGGAAGTAGTGTACATGTTGTACGATCTGCACATGCATCGCAGTAAAAGGTTACGGTAGCTGGCAAGCTCATTTTAACTGCAGTAATTTTCTACTCCAGTAGCAACTCTCATGCTTTGTGCACTACTAACACCAGCTATCGACTGGCAATTCCATTTGCGTCACTACTAACACCACCTTGCTGCAAGCTCAGTAGCCGTTTTCTTGAATTAATGTCAGCATGTGCACTCTAATAACCGCACTGTTCTATCTTTGCCAAGAATGAAAGGTGGTGCTCTAAAGGCCTACGCGGTTTTCCTTGACCCTTGTCATCTATTCGAAGGACGTTTGAAAAGAAACAGAAAATGTGATGATAAGCGGTGACAACGAAAACAAACTAGTGCAAACCAAAGCAATCATACCTACAAACGAGCTAGTTGCTTTAGGGTCTTTTTGATTCGCAGATTCTAAAAACATAGGATTGAAATGTCATATTCATCTCAATCCTATAGGATATTAGTTTGTTTGTTTGCATCATAGGGAAAACAAAGGCTTCTTTCAAAGAGGGTTGAGTGGATGCTAGAAATGCTACGAAAACTAGTACAAAGAAATCGTTAGATAAAATTCCTATAGGATTCAATCCTACAAATCAAACAGCAAACATAGAATTATTTTTTCTAAGGATTCTAATCCTTCAAAATTTCTTTGAGTCAAAAGAGCCCTGAGTGAGACGGTCTAAACAGGTGGAGAACTGATCGATCAAAAGTCTATAGCTCTCAACACATGCAACATTATTATTAGCATCCAAGCAAAAAAAGATCAAAGATACCAAAACTAAGCGGCAAGAAAAGCAGGAGAGCATCAGTTCAAGCGCACACTAGTACGATGCAAGTGACACGGACGTTCCCTCCAGAAAGCAAAAGGAGTTGGCTCAATATATACCAAGCAGTATCATCGTCGCCACGTCACTACACCTCGGCATCCACCATGCATGCATGGAACCAACCTAGCTATCTGAAACCCCGCAAGTAGGTACCCGCGCGTCGTCGAGTCCACACCAGATCGACGGAGCCAAAAGACGTCAACTCGATCTCAACGGAGCCAGTCTAAACATAAATCGGACACTAGTATATTCACACATACGCATACGGCCTTCGATCACAATCAGTCCTCTTAGCATACTGCGTGCATAGCATACTATAGGAGGAGAGCCAGGGAGCTCATGATGTCGCCCACCACGAACAAGAACGTGGCCACGGACCATGGTGAAATAATGAGTATTTGACAAAAAACTACCACATTAGGGGTATCCGTCCCACGAAACTATTACTTTCAAAAAAGTGACTAATAACTACCGAAAATTTTAAATTTTGTGGCAAAAAACTACCAAGTCATGTTGATCGTCCATTTAGCCGTTTTAACCGCATAACTGACAAGGATAGCCCACAGGCAGGCGGATGGCTGCCCTAACGGCTAACGGCTCCCCACTGGTGGCCGTTAGTGGCCCGGCTTGGTCGGAACCAGCCAGGGGCCAGGTCAAAACGACCGACCGGACGGCCGACCGACCGAACCACATCTCTCTCCCCAAGCTCTCTCCTCTGTATCCCTAGGCGGCTGTGGTAATGGCGGCAGTGGATCCAAACCCCGACGGCGATTTGTTCGGCGGCCAACCTCCTGACGTAGTTGGGGGCCGTGTCGACCTTTCGAAGGTCGATACGTGGCTAGGCAGCTCTAGCTTTGCGGCGCAACAGCCTGAATCTGGAGTTGGCGGCGGCGGCGGCTTGACCACCGATGAGCCATCCCAGGAGTTGGCGGCGGCTCCACCACCGACGACGACAAGAAGTGCACCTCGCGGCCGGCGCAAGCTTCCTCGTGCGGGAGGCGGCAGGTACAACATATCTTCTTCTTTTTTAGTTTTATTGACAGGATGTATTTTAGGTCAATTTCCCCTAATGTATGATAACAGAGTAATTGCAAATTGTTAGAAACTTTAGCAGTGTGCATTCTTTATAATAATCCATTCCATTTTTGTCCAGTATTGATGACCCAAAATGGGGAATTTGGTTCCATTTAGAAGGCAGAGATTCTGTTGTTAGAAACATGTACCAGTCAGACATATCATTTGGGACTCTGATATCTCTTATTAGGAGTGAGGGTTGCTGCTCTGATGATTATATGTACTATGTTAGTGATGCTCTGATGTTGCTCCACTCTCTAAATGAAAAGAGTGTGAACATAAGAGTTGTGAGAGCAAATGAGCTGTGTAATGCAGATGAAAACAGAGCTTATTATTTTGTTGATCATTGCATTAACACCCAATAAAGTTGCACTAAGTTGGTGGATAGAAGTATGGACAGAAAGGAAGAGCTTAAGAAAAGTATTCTTCAGAGAGAAGCTCACCTCAATCATTTTGAAGGTGACACTGATGTGTCAGAATTTCTGTCTGATTCAGATGGCAACGGTGTGGAACTGCAAGCAGTTTCTTCATCTGATGATGAAGATAGAATAATGGCACAGAAACTAAAGCCAGTGAGAAATCCTAGTCCAACAATTAGATCACACAATGAGGCTGAGAAAATGGAAAAACCAGATTGGTTCCCTGAAGCTGATCAAAAATGTTTTTCTGGTGATTATGGCATTAGTGATGAAGAAGATGAGCCTGAAGGATCCTATAAACTACCAAGTGGTAGGAAGAGAAGGAATATGAAGTTGAAGGAAAGGGTATGGTTCAATCCCAAACTACCAAACATAGAAGAACAGTTTTTTAAGGGATTGTGCTTCACCAGTGTTTATGAGTACAGAGATGCACTTAGGGATTTTCACATTAGGACATTGAGGAACTTTCAATACCATAGAAATGCCCCAGATAGGATTCTTGTTTGGTGCTCAGAGAGAGCACAAGGATGTGATTTTTATATCACCGCCTCTAAAATAGCTAATGAGAAAACTTTCTGCATCAAGAAGTGTGATATTGTGTACACTTGTGGAGCATGTGCAGAGTACACAAAGGTTACTACAAAGTGGTTGTCCAGATCAGTACATGAAGCATTGAGAGAAGACATTAGATCTCCTGTGGATGCATTAATTAAAATGACAAAGACCAAGTTTTCAGTGGATGTGTCAAGGAGTGTGGCATATAGGGCAAGGAGGAAGGCTGTTGATGTGGTGCAAGGTGATCACAAGCAGCGGTATATGAGGTTAAGAGATTATCTTCAAGCTGTTCTTGATACAAACCCTGGGAGCAGGTGTATAGTGACAACATTTGAAGATCCAGAAAACCCAGCACCTACTCCTAGATTCAAGTATCTTTTCTACTGTTTTGCAGCTTCAAAGGAAGGCTTCCTTAATGGTTGCAGACCATTTATAGGTAATTTTTGAAGATTTAACTGTTATTAATTAGTGGTTTCCTAGTAGTTCTATGTTGTAGCTAATTTGTCACTTAATCCAGGTCTTGATGGATGCTTCATCAAGTTAACCACTGGAAAACAAATACTTGCAGCCACAGGAAGGGATGACAACAACAACATCTACCCCATAGCTTTTGATGTGGTTGACAAGGAAGATTGAGAGAGTTGGACTTGGTTTTTAACTCAGTTGAGATGTTGCATTGGTAGTGGCAACAAGTTTGGAACATACACCATCATATCTGACAGGCAAAAGGTTAGTGTCTTATGCACAAATATGTTTGATCAATGTGGTTTTAGTACCTATTGGAATTATTTAAGTTTGATCATGTGCATTACTAATTTGTTAATGTACATGGCTTGCTTAAGGCAATAAATGAGGTATTCCCTGATTCACCTCAAAGGTACTGTCTTAGGCACATATATGCAAATTTCCAAGCAGCTGGATTTAGGGGGCAGGAACTAAAGAAATGTGTGGACCAGGCTAGCTACTCTTACACAAAGCATGGTCATGAATTAGGGATGGCAGATTTGAAAGTACAGTGTGAGGATGCTTGGAAATGGCTAAAAAAGATTGATGCTTCTGCTTGGGCTAGGTTTGCTATGGATCATACATACAAAACAGATCTAGTGGTGAACAACCTGAGTGAAGTGTTCAACAAGATGATACTGGATGTTAGGGCTAAGCCTATAAGGACAATGTTTGAAGGGATTAGGACCAAACAGATGATCAAGAGGTAGCAGACCAGAGAGAAGTTACAGATTAGCAGGTGGACAATCACACCCAACTATGCAGAGATTTTAGAAGAGAACAAGAAATATGCCAAGTATTGCCAGGCTGATAGAGCAGGTGAAACAATATGGCAAGTTACCAGCAAAGAAAAACAATATTCTGTTGACATGGAAAAATATACTTGTGATTGCAAGAGATGGAACATGTCAGGAGTACCTTGCAGTCATGACATATCTGCAATGACAAAGCAAAAACTGCATCCTGAGGACTATGTTAGTGAATTTTTCAAGAAGACATTATATTCTGAGACATACAAAGAAATAATATTCCCTGTCCCTGGTCCAGATTGCTGGCCTCAAACAAACACACCAGACATTGAGCCTCCTATTTTTAAAGAAAAGGCAGGGAAAAAACAAACTGCAAGGAGGAAAGGGCGGTTTGAAGTTCTAGGTTCAAGAGATAGTAGTAGGATGGGGACTATAACATGTAGTAACTGTGGGCTAGAAGGACACAAATATACAAGTTGCCAGAAGGCTCTGAGGCCTAAGCTTCAGATGAGGAAAAACAAACATCAGGTAATTACATGACTTACAAGTTTCCTTTTTCCATGGTATTTACCTCACTAATTGTGTCATGGTTCTTGAATGCAGGAAAACATGGCAGTTTATGCAGATACACCAGCTGCACAAGCTCAAGTCCATGCTACAACTGGAAGAAGAGTCAATCCTACCATATCAATCCCTGCTGCAACAGCAAATAAAGCATCCCATTCTGCTCCAGGCCCTTCTGCATCAGCACCAGCCCCTGTTGGTACATCCAGAAGGGGCAGGCCTGCAAGTAGAGGGAGAAATTCTGGTTTCAGTGCACCAAGATCTGCCACAACTTCTGCACAAGGTTTGGCAGGGATCAAAAGGAAGAGGTATCCAAGCTCCAAATTAAAGGGCTACTTCTATGCAAGTGGTAACTAATGGTAAGTCTGAACTTAGTTTCTGAACTTTTCTGAACTTAGTTTCTGCACTTAGTTTCCGCACTTGTCTGAACTTGTCTGAAACTGAATTTGTCTAAAACTGAACTTGTCTAAGATGGGCCTGCTGCCCTGTTATGCTTTATTAATTTGGGCCTGGTACTGGGCTTGATTATTGGATCTCTCTGCCCCCCTCCCAAGCCTGACATTCTGTCTACAAAAGTCGCAGCGATCGTACAACCTCTTTCCCCTAACCCAAAACCTAGCCGCCGCGGAAGCACGCGGACCCTAGTTCAGCCAGAGATGGATCCAGCATTAGGAGAGGTAGTGGATGACCATGAGGAGGTTGATAGGGCTGCTGCGAGGGCCAATCGCAGAGCGCACGCGCTGGAGCGACGGCGGAGGCTGGCTGCCAGGATTATGGCAGAACGCAACGCCAACAATGTCAAGTAGTTCAATGAGGCGTTCCCAGAAGGAACGCACAACATGGATGACCTTGTCATCTGGTGGGCAAGAGACAGGGCAAGCTTCCATCGATTTCAAGTAACAAGAACTCGGTGGACTAGGATGTTGGCTGCGTTCGAAGGAAGAGAGGATTAGTTCTCTACATGTTATCTGCATGCTCTGTATTTTCTGTTTATGTATGTCTCTAAACTTATTTCTTCCTTTATACTGCATTTGCCTGCACTTATTGTTGTTACTTCTAAATGTTCAGAGCGGCGTCATCTTCGTCGTCTGCAGAGTGAGAGAGCATGCAACAATGGAGATGCAGCAGCAAATTATCGTCATCTTCGTCGTCTGTATTAGTACTATGTTTGCTTAAATCAGCTCGAATTATCTATGTTTTATGCGTTTTAATGCGTGGTACTGAATGTTTCGTCTCTATCTATGTCTGAATCTGGTTAAGGATCATGCTATCTAAGCATTGCTGAATGTTTCTAAATTTGGTTTAAGTTTACGAATCAGGTTTACCTTTATGAATGTCTGTAAATACTTGAGAAATCTTTTTTGTGTTTGGTTACATTCCAACCTAACTTTCACTTTCCCGATGAGAAATGGCAACAAATTATCACAAGTTTCAACACACTGAAACTGTGAACATTAAATACAGCACATCTACCACCTCACTATTACTACTCCACTGCCACACAACACCTCCCCCCACTTAACTCCTCCACGTAACTACTACTCCAACACCTATCCACCTCACTTCTGCCGCACCCACAACTACTCCTCCTCTCCCTAGCTCCAACCATGGCTGGTTCTTCCTCTTCCCCTTCCCCAGACCCATGGCTAAACCCATTTCCAACTGGCAAGGGATGGGTTTCCATGCTTCTTGGTTCAGCACGCGACGACCAAGAACTCTTCCTCGACTACATGAAGGTCGCCATGAGGTACACCAACGCTATTGGGCTGGTAGATGCAACAGAGGAAGTGAGGAAGAAGGCGACTAGCGAGGAGAAGCAGCGCATGGAGCAGCGCTATGGAAACCCAGGTAAGGTGGTCATGCCCATCGACATTCTCCTATGGGCAATGAAGGAGGCCGACTCCGGCGATGCTGGGCAGAGGCAGTGGTGGGCAGACCACCGCTATGTCGCTCTAGCACAAGCTACATCAAATGCAAACGCAGCAGAGGTGCACGAAGACGATGACGACCTACAGATCGTCGCACAGCCAGTTGTGCAGGCTCGCCGCCGTCCTCCTCCCATCATCATCATCAATGAAGACGAAGAGGAGGTGGAGGTGCAGCCAAATCCCACCCAACTGAAGCAAGAGGTACGATGATCGGGACGCTTAGCAGGACAGCCAACTAAATGAATCTGAAACTATAAGTTTCAGATTCAGTTTCGTCAGTAGTTGACCTACCGATGTCAGTTTCGTCAATTGAACTACCTATGTCAGTTTCGGCAGTGTCAGTAATCTTCAGTTTTAGCAAGTATTGTGCTATCTATGTAATGCTACCTGACGATATCCTGGACTAGGGGGTACTCACCACGTCATCTCCCGATCTATTAGATTGGGCCGAGACCCCCATGGCCGTATACTCATGGGCCAGTTCGCACAGCTGCCGCATACAAGGAATATTCCACAAGACTTGGCGATCAAGACAAGGACTCCTCCCCACCAGCGTATTCGGCTAGGACTCTTGTTATCCTAGACCTCTGGTGCATTATATAAACCGAGGCCAGGCTAGTCGATAGATGATATATACAACAATCATACCATAGGCTAGCTTCTAGGGTTTAGCCTCCTTGATCTCGTGGTAGATCTACTCTTGTACTACCCATATCATCAATATTAATCAAGCAGGACGTAGGGTTTTACCTCCATCAAGAGGGCCCGAACCTGGGTAAAACATCGTGTCCCCTGCCTCCTGTTACCATCCACCTTAGACGCACAGTTCGGGACCCCCTACCCGAGATCCGCCGGTTTTGACACCGACATTGGTGCTTTCATTGAGAGTTCCGCTATGTGATCGACAAAAGGATCGATGGCTCGCCTGCAGATCAACTGCGACTTCGACATCTTCGTCACCAGCTCGACTGGTCACCTTGGTTCGACCAAGAATTGCGCCCCGTGTTCGGATCACCATGTTCGGACGAGGGCCTTTCATCAAACATCAACTCCGATCTCTATTAAGATCACGGAGGAATCATCTATGGAGCTCAGGAGCTCAACGTCAACATTGCCCTCAAGCGACCGTGCTGTTTTTTCAAACAGTGAACGCGTATCCGCCGCCACCGCCTGCTCGAGCATCGCTTTAACGATCGCTTCGGTGGAATTGTGCGGAATCGAGTCTACAACAACCCTGGAAAATTTGGTTGAGTTCCGATGGAGGAATCTCTGGCAATCTATGATATACCGGAGTCCTGTTAAATCTGGACGGGAATCTGGATGAGTTTAGGGCGTGGTGTCCAGCTTCTAGCTCGGACGTCCTTTGAAAGATCCAACCGTTGATCGGTTGCGAAATTCCTATATCACCACCTCTCAAAATTTCAGCTCGATCCGACCGTCCAAACTCCGGGAACCTTCCGATTAGTGTATCACTTTTCAGATCTGTTTTCTGCGCGAAAACGAATCCGACCCGAGTTCGTCTTTTTTATGAACAGGATTTCGGACATCCCTTTTGAAGGAAGTTTTGTATGGGGTATTGTGTTTCGTTCCCGAACACATCCCACTAACTTTAAAATCTTTTGAACATGATCTTCAACATCATGTTGGTGTCAAATTAGTCCGGCAATATTACTCCACGGCTACCGACCTGCGCTAGACATGTCGTCACTTTAACCGAGCTCAACTTCTTCGGATCATCATCTCGGCAAGCCGAACAAGAGTCCGGCATTGCGAAGGATAAGTCATCATCAACATCGCCGCCCCACGGATTACACGGAGCGGGCATACCGGCATCGCCGCACGGTCGCTTCATCAAGCCGGCATCAACCACGTCACGACCTGCATCGACAGGGCCGCACTACTGCTTCTTCAAGCTGGTGTCCGTCACGCCGACCTACTTCGACTCATCGGCTGACGTCGAGGCTTCGACATCTTGGCTGGACCGGGGGCTTCGCCATCTCTTCATCAACCAACTCCGGACACTTCGGCGTCACTAACCGACCAGCTCCGTCACGTTAGTTGGGCCGAAGGCTTTGCCTCGGCGAGTCAACCTTTACCAGCATTGTCATGCCGTCGTTTTATCGCCCATCAGGCAATGGGTGTGCGGAGCGAGTCCCAATTTTGGGAATCACCTTCCTTCGGATTGCTACAACAAATAAACCAGGTGCTATTAATCCCAGTATTTTTTGCTTGTTTGGGTTCATTTTTCCCAAGGAATTATTACTCTGATTTGTCCATGATATGTACACAGGTCTATCAAATGGTGACCGCATTAATGACGGTCGCGTGGTGGTTCGATCAGTTTCCGTACATAGTCCGGCGAACGCCGCATCCGAAGCTCGGACCGACCTGTGAATTCAGGCTTTGCCACGCATTTACTACATCATGCCGACGCCCTGCATCGACATTGACTGCGGCGCCAGGCCATATTTCTTCTATTCCTCACTTTGCATAAATTATTTATTATGCAACACATTTTTTTAATTATCATTATTACTATTATCTCCGGTTTGCACTATTTTTTGTGCACAGGAAAATGATCCGGGGACTTCGGCGTCACTCTGCCGGTCTGCATTGACCGTGCTATGTCACCACTTCGGTGTGTCGAGCTCTCCGCTCCGCCACCTCAGGACCAGCTTGGGGGATGGAACCTTGCCCCGCATCAAGCTCGGACCACGTCATCAATACCGAACACATTAACCAGCTAAGTCGCTTTCATGCTCAAAGATTTAATTTCTAACTTGTGTTCGGTTCGACCAAGCATTATACTTTTTTTGAAAAAAATTGCTTGTAAAAAATTTCCTTGTCCAAACTTTGTTTGTGACACACAAATTCAAGGACCCAATTCACTTGGGGGCTTCATTTATGAAGCTTTTCCTCTTGCATATGATTATACTTGTACGGCTTCGTTCCTTGTTCGTGTATTATGCCACAATATGCACCATATTGACTTAAGAGATTTGCAAGCTGGGTTGCCTCGCTCCTGTGTTTACCCCTACGTTCCTGATTGTTCGGCTAGGGAGTAAAGGGAGCACCTCTGCGATTGTCATGATCGGGTCAACCGAGCTGGACCTCAGACTGGGTGAAGCCGAAAGCTAGCACTCTTACAGTTTTCAATGATGGTCGGCACACAACGGAACTCATGAGTACAAAAAATCTATTGCACAAGTCTCATAATAACAATGAGCACCGAAGAAAGGTATCGGTGGGGGTACTATTTTCTTCGAAGATGCTTCTTACACTTCACGGTAATATAGCATAAGTTCCCTGAGCGCGCTTTGTCTGTTACAGCCTTATGGCCTTATTGCCTGGTTATTGGAAACACCGTCGATATTCTCGACCGATGGAGTACATAACACTTTCCGGTCCTTGGCCGAAGAGGGAGAAGCTGACGGTCGGTTAAGACGCGTTTAAAGTTCGGTTGAACATAGATATGATATAAGTACTTTGTACATGCAATCATTCCTCTACCCAAGTCACTTGGGGGATCTTAAGTTTATTTGAGCCGTTTTATAATAAGTGTTCTTCTTCTTAGTCGTTGCAAAGTTTTATTATTATTTATCAGTACTTTTTCGACACGAGTGTGCGGTCACTAGCCGGGGAGCCTAATTTCTCTCTCAAAGCCGCTAGAGTTTAGTTTGCTAAACTGGCCTGATGAGAAGTACTCCGCCCTCGGGATAGGAGGTTGAAGCCGTAGGCTGACCCGCTCGAAGTCTTGAGATAGGATGTATCATGTTAAAGCACGACAGAAGCACTTCTTTTTTCTCAGACCAACTTTCGGATTGGCACCGAACACTTGATATTGTTCGGACGTCATGTTTTTACTGACGTTTCTTGGTTTTCCAAGCTTTTTAGCACTTTTAAAACTATTTGCGCTTCTCCGGCATTAGTCTCGCAGTGCAACGCCGGACACCTTTAGGGATTCGGCAAAAACATTCTCAGATATTGCTATATATGCATCGGTTTCGAATTGTGTCTTCGGTCAATAGTTGGGTTGCCCGGCTCCTGCACTTGCTTCCTACGTTCCGTTTTGTTCGGCTAGGCGTGCAAAGGGAGAACCACTGCGATTGTGCTTCCAGCTCACATGGTTAAGCACCTCAGTGGAGAAAGCCAAAAACTGACTTTCACAATAAGCATAAACTGGTCAGCGATCCGATGACTATGTTAAATGATGGGTCGTTCATAACATTGGTCGAAGTGTTTACGGCTTGACCCCGACTGTCGCCGAACACTACCGGGGGCTATTAACTGGCCTCCCAAACTAAATCCTCAATATTTTGCTCTTACATTAGATCTGAGGTTTAATGATCATGCTTAGCATGACAACCCAAAGAAAGGAACCGATAGCGGGACTATTTTCTTTGGAAGATATTTCTTCTGTTAAACAGTGATATAACTCTCTGCGTACCTTTGTTTATAAAACCGTATGGCCAGATTGCCTTGTTTGTTTTAAATCTTTGCCCTCATAAAGGCTTTATAAAGTAGGACAAACACTCCTCAGCTACTGGCCGAGGAGGTGGAAGCCGATGGTCGGTCAAACAAAGTTTTGTACAATGCGGATCCGAGCATTAATGACGTAAAGTACTTGGATACATAGAGTCATTACACATAATTTGTGATTTTACTATGGATATTGATCCTTAATTCGGCCACCCGTGCCCGCCTTAAGGCTCGGGGGCTACTGGGCTTCAGGCTTATTATTTACAAATATTAAAGGGGCACATCGATCCCCTGATCTTGTGTTGCCACCCGACCAGTGTCTCGGGGGCTACTGCATTGCTTGTCCAATGCAGAAAATTTTATGTGCAATATAGTTTCCGAGGAGATTTTGATCCTCAGGTTGGTCGGCCGCACCCAACCTGAGCCTCGAGGACTGAGCACACCGCTTTTAGTGTCCCGAAGTATTCTGCCGAGTTTGGACTTGATCCTCAGGCCGATTTTGCAAATCAACCTGAGTCTCAGCGGCTACTAGGATCAGCAGTCTTACGTCATCCTTCAGGTGCATCTCGGGTTTTAGACCGATACACACCTTGAGGGCTAATGGCTATATATCTTGGCAGAGAATAAATTGCACCAATAAAAAATATTCACAAAAATCGGCCCACATTCGGGGTGGTGCACCACCTTGGAAGCAGTCCGGCATAAAGCTCGGGCGCTAGTGGCTGGCTCCATAGAGGGCATTTCCGGCATTAAGCTCGGCTAAACTCCTTCAAACTTTTTTGAACCAAGGTGATATGACACCTCGGATATAGTCCGACGTTGGAGCTCGGATACATAGTCTGGCGTTGGAGCTCGGATACATTCCGGCGTTAGAGCTGGGAAGCGGTCCGGCGTTGGTGCTCGGCTGCAAAAGATACCTCGAATGCAGTCCGGCGTTGGAGCTCGGACGCTAGAGGACGCTGCCGCCCGGGAACAACTTCAAACCCGAGGTGTGGCATAAAAATAACAAGGCATTGATAAAGGCCAGAAACTTAAAGGGGCTCCTCGGATACCCGACGTGTAAACTCGCCGAATGCATTTCGGCGATCCTCAAGATCGAAGATGAGAAGATTTGTTGAACCAGTTTTCAAGACCGTCAACCAAAGTTGAAGAACAGTTCGGAAGAATCGAGGAGCATCCCTAACTTGAAGACCGGTTCAGGGGGCTACTGACGGTGTCCTGGACTAGGGGGTACTCACCACGTCATCTCCCGATCTATTAGATTGGGTCGAGGACCCCCATGGCCGTATACTCATGGGCCAGTTCGGACAGTTGCCGCATACAAGGAATATTCCACAAGACTTGGCGATCAAGACAAGGACTCCTCCCCACTGGCGTATTCGGCTAGGACTCTTGTTATCCTAGGCCTCCGGGGCATTATATAAACCGAGGCCAGGCTAGTCGATAGATGATATATACAACAATCATACCATAGGCTAGCTTCTAGGGTTTAGCCTCCTTGATCTCGTGGTAGATCTACTCTTGTACTACCCATATCATCAATATTAATCAAGCAGGACGTAGGGTTTTACCTCCATCAAGAGGGCCCGAACCTGGGTAAAACATCGTGTCCCCTGCCTCCTGTTACCATCCACCTTAGACGCACAGTTCGGGACCCCCTACCCGAGATCCACCGGTTTTGACACCGACACTACCTATGGTGCCTCCTATGTGAACTACCTACCTTTGTTCAGTGTTACCAAGTTTGTGCAATCTGTGAAATGTTACAACAAACTTCTCAGGACCATATTGCAGGTAGGATAAAAAAGACAGATAGAAACTGCAGGAGGCTTAGATAATAAGGTTCTTAACTTAGCATCAGGGCATTAAAGATAACATCATCTTAGAGCATTACAGATCAGGGCCATAACAACACCCCACACCACAACCAAAATGATCTGAACCATAGACAGTTCTTAGGCTTAGGCAGTTCATTAGCTAATATTAGTACTGAGATGCATATTTGCATCAGACTCCTGCATTGCTAGGCCAGTTATATATAGAGGCCTCATATTTACTTACCAACCATGCCTAATAAATCACTCCTCCATGACAACTTCTTTGATCTTGTCCAGCTTTTCCTTGCACCCATGACCAGCCTTCAGTAGCTCAGAAATGACATGCTCCAGCTTCTTCTTCTCTTCTTTAAGGAGGTCTCTCTCCACTTGTATCTCCTTCATGGCCTTCATGGTGTTTTGAACGATATCAGCTTGACTTTGTAGGATGCACCTTTGTTCTTTCTTCAGCTTAAGCTTCTCCATTTGAACCTCAATCTTTGCCTTCTCCTCAAGCTGATGCTTCTTCTCCTTAAGTTCATTGATTTCCTGGCTTGTGTAATCCATGTCATGGGATTTCTGCCCATCCTGGTAATCAAACAGCTTGGATACATCATCCACAAGCTGACTGTACTGATTGGCAAGAGAATCCAGCTCCTTCTTCAGTTTCTCAACCTCTATCTCATGAGCTTATTTGTCTTGGACTCTACCAAGGTTCTCCTCATGATACATATCCCACAGCTTGGTTAAACACCTCTGCAGAATTACTGGCCAAGGGGCATCTACCCACTCCAGAACACCATAGTTCACACCATCCTGAAAATGCAGTGAAATACTAATGATAACTAAATCCAGTAAAATTCAGTTACAGAATTCATACATACATATCAATGTTTGTCTGAATGCAGTAACAAAGAAATTCAGTTAGACCAATTTTAGATGCTTCCTAGATTCAGTTCCTATCAGAGATTTAGCTAACACATGAACACTACACCAGCTTTGTACTTCAGTTTTCAGTAAACAGATACTGAAACAACAAGAATATCAATGTTGTTTGCACTATGTACCACCAAATAAATCTACACATGAAAACCAATAACAATAGTTGCTCTTACCGTAGTAGCACATCCAATGAATCTCCTTCCAGTGTTAGTCCCTTCAAATGCCACAAACCTGCCTGGTCTCTGCCTGTGCAGGATGCACTTACGGTCAGATTCAACCACAAGCCCACTGAAACTTGGATCTATCACCGTGTCAGGAGTTTGCTGCAGTACCAACCCCATATATATCAGCCACAACACCTCACACATAAGAACTACATGGAAGAGCAGAATGAGCTCAAACCCTAACCCTAACCCTAGCATAGAAGAGAACAGAGTGAGCTCATTTACAAAATACTCTATCTGCATGTTGTTGTACTCATCCATGTACTCGTCATCGTCGGTGTCGGATGTCTCGTTGCTGTTAGGCCAGGAAGGCATCCTCGCGCCACTGCGTCGCAGTCGCCGGAGGAAACAGAGGAAGAAGAGAGCTCGGGGAGAGGAGTGAGTGAGGGTCGGCCTGCCGGTCGGTCGTTTTGACCTAGCCCCTGGCTGGTTCTGACCGAGTCGGGCCACTAACGGCAGCGAGCGGGCGTCCGTTAGCCGTTTGGGCCGCCGTCGGCCTGCCATGTGGGTCATCCCTGTCAGTTAAGCGGTTAAAACGGCTAAATGGACGATCAACCTGACTTGGTAGTTTTTTATCACAAAATTAGAAATTTTCGGTAGTTATTAGTCACTTTTTTGAAAGTGGTAGTTCTGTGGGACGGATACCCCTAATGTGGTAGCTTTTTGTCAAATACTCGTGAAATACTAGTATTCTGCACGGAGGAGGTAGGCGGTGCCGTTGTACATGCTGTGGCCGACGGTGGAGAGAACGAACGCGAGGGAGGCCAGTTCACGGCTCACCCGGCGGTGGCGGCGCGGGAGCAGAAGCGCCAGCGCCGCCGCGGCCGCCTGGGATGCGGTGCAGCAGAGGATGCCGATCCAGAGGGCGCTGAAGAAGGCGGCCTTGGTTCCCGTAAGCTCAACGCACGCACACCGCCGAACCAACGAAGCCTGCATGCAGACGACGAACAGGATAGGCGCGTGATCGATTGGTCTGTCAGAAACTCGATCGGAATGTCGAGCGTCCTAGGGGTAATTACCTACCTGCAGGGGAGGTGGTAGAGGCCGAAGGCCGTGGCGCGGGCTCTGAAGAGAGTGAGGCTCGGCCTTGGTAGAGGTCCGCCGAAGTAGGACCTGGGATATGCACACATGTGATGTGACATGTGAGTGAAGCTCAGCCCGCGCAGAGCCGCAGACAAACGCAGAGGCACATGCAGACATGCATGGGGAAGTAAAAAAAATTACACAATCCCCTGCTTGCCCTACTCCTCACCTTGCAGGTCCGAAGGAGCTGATGATGTCGCCCACCCAGAACCAGAGCGAGGACATGGTGAAGTAGTCTCCTCGGCGGAGGATGTAGACGGTGTTAAAGTGTATATTGTAAACGTGTGTACAGTATGTGTATAAACCGTACATATGAGATAAGGGATGCGTTGCGTTTGTAATCCGGTTTTAGAGTAGTTACAGATGATCTCGTATATCTCATGTATAGATCATTACTTGGAGATCAATCTAGCAACTACCTAACAATCAAACCCTGTAATCTATGTGCCTATATAAACACGCAGCGTGTCCCTGCTAAGGCATACGCTTCACGCTACTTTTACATGGTATTCAAAGCCTATCCCCTCTAGCACATCCTCTCTGCGCCGCCATGTCTTCCTCAAGCACCGCCGCCGCCGCATCCGTCCTTATCCCCATAGCTGAAAAGCTCCACCGCTCCAACTTCAATGTCTGGTGTGCGCAAGCCCTAGCCACCATCCGCGGTGCTTAGCTTGTCTCCTATCTCGATCCGGAGAGGGAGATCCCGGCGCTCAAGCTTGCTGACAAAGGACGGCAAGCCCACCGACGTGCCCAACCCGGCCTATGAGATCGACAGGGCACGGGATTCTCAGGTTCTGAGTTTTTTGTTCAATTCCATCTCACCTCCTGTGATGGTTCAGATTGCAAACAGCACCGCGGCGTCAGTAGCATGGACTGCAATCACGGAGATATTCATCTCCCAGACGCAGGCGGCCATCGTCAACATGAGGATCGCCCTCTCCACCACCAAGAAGGGGAACTCCACCGTCGCCGAGTACCTTGGCCGCATGAAGGCTCTTGGCGATGAGATGGCTGCCATCGGCAAGCCGCTCACCGACGACGACATGGTGTCATACATCCTCGTCGGACTCGACTTCGACTACATCTCCTTCGTCTCCTCCGTCTGCGCCAGGACCGTCCCCATCAAGCCCAACGAGCTCTACTCCCGGCTGATCAGCTTCGAGAGTCGCCTCGCCATTTTCGAGGGAAACTCATCATCATCCCACTCCTCCGCCAACGTCGCTTCTCGCGGCGGCCGTGGCTTCACTCGTGGAGGTCACGGCAGGAACGAAGGTGGTCGTGGCCATGCTTGCGGTCGTGGCAATGGAGGCAACAGTGGCCGTGGCAACGGCAATGGTCACGGTGGGCGTGGCCATGCAGGAGGAGGCGGCCGCGACGACCTCCCGGAGGTTTTCTGCCAGATCTGCAAGAAGCCAAACCACACGGCTATTGAGTGCTACCGGCGCTTTGACATTGCATTCACCAAGGAAAAGAGTGCAAGTGTCGTGGCTAACTCATCCTGTGGCGTCGACACCAACTGGTACGTCGACACTGGTGCCACTGATCACATCACCGGCGAGTTGGACAAGCTCACCATGAGGGAGAGGTACAATGGCCATGACCAAGTGAACATGCCCAACGGGTCAGGTATGAAAATTACTCATGTTGGTCAAGCTTATGTTCATACTCCCACTCACAATCTTCATCTAAAAGATGTCCTTTATTCTCCTAAAGCCATGAAAAATCTTGTTTCTGCCCATCTTTTGTCCCAAGATAATCATGTGTTCCTTGAAACTCACCCTCGCTTCTTTTTCATCAAGGACAAGGCAACGAGGAGCACCCTCCTCCAAGGCAGGTGTAGAGTCGGTCTCTATCCCCTATCATCAGCTTCGTTGCACTCGGGCAGGCAAGCTTTCGGCGCCACCAAGATATCTCCTTCAAGGTGGCACACTAGATTAGGTCATCCATCTTTGCAAATCGTCCAGCATGTTCTTCGACAGAATAAAATTCCTTTTTCCAATCAAGAGTTGAATAAAGAAGGAGTGTGTGATGCATGCCAAAAAGGCAAAAGTCACCAACTCCCATATCCGCTTTCTAGTAGCACTTCGAATGCTCCTTTAGAGCTTATTTTTTCGGATGTATGGGGCCTGCCCGTGATTCTATAAATAAGAAAAACTATTATGTGAGTTTTATCGATGATTACAGCAAGTTCACCTGGATATTTCTTCTCAAACATAGATCTGAGGTCTTTATAGTGTTTCATGAATTTCAAGCACTTCTTGAGAGACTCTTTGATCGTAAAATCATCACCATGCAAACAGATTGGGGTGGTGAGTATGAGCGATTAAATTCCTTCTTTTGCGAAATTGGCATCACACACCATGTTTCTTGCCCGCACGCTCATCAGCAAAACGGCTCTGCCGAGCGAAAACATCGCCATATTGTCGAAGTTGGTGTCTCCCTCTTAGCACATGCATCCATGCCCTTGAAGTTCTGGGATGAAGCATTCATTGCTGCCACATACCTGATCAACCATACCCCTAGCAATGTAATAAACCTTGAAACACCTTTGGAAAAGCTCTTTCATGAGAAACCAAACTGTCATGCTCTCCGCACCTTCGGTTGTGCTTGCTGGCCTAATCTCCGTCCCTTAAATTCTCACAAGTTAGAATTCCGGTCAAAGCAATGTGTGTTTCTTGGTTATAGCAATCTTCACAAGGGTTTCAAATGCCTAGATGTCGCTGCTGGACGTGTCTACATCTCACGTGACATTGTGTTCGACGAAACAGTTTTTCCGTTTGCTGCCCTCAATCCAAACGTCGGTGCTCTCATTAGATCTGAAGTTCTTCTCCTTTCCGAAAACACCTTGCCTACTTCTGTTGATCAGGGGCACGAACATTTAGCAAATGACCCTTCGGGTAATTTTCATGAAAATCCTGCAGTAAATTTTGGTGGAAATCCTATTTTGTGTCATGATTTTATGCAGCAGCAAGAGACAAACATAGGACATGAGGAGGATTCAGGTGTTGTACCAGATTCTGACGGCAGCGATCCCGAAGGCGATCCGTCCTCGCCTGCCGCGCCAGGCAGTGGCGGCGTATCTGCCTCGGGGCCAGGTGGGCCATCGCCAGGTGGCCACGCATCCCCCGCGGCCCAGCGGGCGAGACAGCGACGTCTCGTGGTGGGCCCCATACCGGTGGTGGGCCATCTGCCTCACCATCCGCGTTGACGTGCCCGACCGGGCGGTCCCTCGACTCCGCTACCCAACCAACTGGGCCTTGCCAAGTGGCCCAGCCCGATGGAGACACGGGAGAAGGCGCGGGTGCGCCGCCGCCAGCCTCCGACAGCATCCGCCTCGGATCGGGTGTCGCTGGATCGCGTGCTGCTTCCTCGGACTCCGTCAGATCCTCTGCGCCATGCGATTCTGCTGCAGCTCATGTGCCAGCGCCGAGAACACGGTCACAACATGGAGTTGCCAAACCAAAAATTCGTACTGATGGTATGGTCAGGTATGACAAGCGTTTTGGAGGTCTTGCTGTCATGCGTGAACCCAACAATTTAAGTGAGGCTTTTGAAAGTAAAAAATTGGAAAAATGCTATGGATGAGTGTCGGTGTCAAAACCGGCGGATCTCGGGTAGGGGGTCTCGAACTATGTGTCTAGGTCGGATGGTAACAGGAGGCAGGGGACACGATGTTTTACCCAGGTTCGGGCCCTCTTGATGGAGGTAAAACCCTACGTCCTGTTTGATTAATATTGATGATATGGGTAGTACAAGAGTAGATCTACCATGAGATCAGAGAGGCTAAACCCTAGAAGCTAGCCTACGGTATGATTGTTTTTATGCCCTATCGGACTAAAACCCTCCGGTTTATATAGACACCGGAGAGGGCTAGGGTTACACAGAGTCAGTTACAATGGTAGGAGATCTACATATCCGTATCGCCAAGCTTGCCTTCCACGCCAAGGAAAGTCCCTTCCGGACACGGGACGAAGTCTTCAATCTTGTATCTTCATAGTCCAGGAGTCCGACCGAAGGTATAGTCCGGCCATCCGGACACCCCCTAATCCAGGACTCCCTCAGTAGCCCCTGAACCAGGCTTCAATGACGATGAGTCCGGCGCGCAGATTGTCTTCGGCATTGCAAGGCGGTTTCCTCCTCCAAGTACTTCATAGAAGATTTTGAACACAAAGGTAGTGTCCGGCTGTGCAAAATAAGTTTCCACATATTTCCATAGAGAGAATAATATTTACACAAATCTAATCTGCTGACGTATTCCGTAGCGTGACATCACACCACGGCCAAGTCTTTATTCGAATCGTTTTACTGTCCCACCTCAGCGCGTCTAGCGAGGCGGTTTCCTTGGCACGTCTTGTTAAAGCAGAGATCGTGTTCCCTTATTCCGGGATTCTCATCAATACGGGTGTGGGTAACCCAACCGCGCCATTGACTGCGGCGCTTGGGAGATAAGCGAGTTTTACCAGGCTGGTGGGGGCGCATAGTCGCGTTTGCCCATATAAGGGGATAAGGATCCACCTTTTCATTCATGCCTTCTTCCTCCTTTGCCTATCCATTTCCGCGCACTTGAGCTCCAGCGCCCAAGTCCGCACACCCCACCTCAACCTTCTCCAGCCATGTCCGGAGCGGGAGGCAAGTGGATGGTCTCCTCAGTCACGGAGGGACACATCAAAAGACTGAGGAACGCCGGATACTTCTCTAGCGACATTGCATACCGGCTTCCCGAAGAGGGGCAGCTCATCCCCACCCCTAGGCCCCATGAGAGGGTGGTGTTCCTCCCCCATTTCCTCCGCAGACTGGGCTTCCCTCTCCACCCATTTGTCCGGGGGCTCATGTTCTACTATGGCCTGGATTTCCATGATCTGGCCCCGAATTTTGTCCTCAACATCTTGGCGTTTATCGTCGTGTGCGAGGCTTTCTTCTGCATCCGCCCCCATTTCGGCCTATGGCTCAAGACTTTCAATGTCAAGTCGAAGGTGGTGCGCGGCACTCAGGCGGAGTGCGGAGGCGCCATGGTGGGCAAGATGCCCAACGTCCTATGGCCCGAGGGCTCCTTCGTGGAGTCCCTAAAGGGGTGGCAATCGGGGTGGTTTTACATCACCGAGCCGCGCGACCCTGAATGGGTCGCTGCCCTCGAGTTCCGATCCGGACCCCCTACGCGGCTCACCTCCTGGAAAGAGACGGGCCTGTCGTGGGGTAAAGAAGGAGAGCTGACCGGACTCCAAACATGCATCCAAATCCTGGTGGACAAGAAGCTCAAACTTGTCAACGTAGTCCAGGTTATGCTCATCCGTCGGATCCTCCCGTGTCAACATCGGGCTTTCAACCTGTGGGAGTTCGACCCGGTGCAGCACCGAACTCTAAGCAGGCTCTTCGACACAACGTACGAAGATGCCTGGAAGGTGCTTTTCAAGGGCACCGAGGCCCCCGCATCCGCTACCGAGGATCGCGGATTTAGCACGCAGCGTCGCGCTCGTGCGATAAGCTGTATTTACCTTTTACAGGGTATTAGTTTTTCATAGTTTGACTCCACGCGGGATCTTAAGCT
The DNA here is from genome assembly GCF_056163025.1 of Triticum urartu. Lineage (NCBI taxonomy): Eukaryota > Viridiplantae > Streptophyta > Magnoliopsida > Poales > Poaceae > Triticum > Triticum urartu. The sequence goes on along the minus strand of NC_141874.1, from coordinate 721,195,126 downwards.
CCCTTACCTTTGACAGGATTGGCAGGAGACGTCCGGACAGATCAACTGTCCGGCTCCTTTGCCCGAAGGCCCAGCGGACGCTCGCTTGGCGAAGCTGCTGGTTCCGGCACCCTACGTGGTGCCGGAGAAGAAGGCCAAGAAGAAGGCCACGGGGACTCGGAAGAGTGCCCGGCGCCTGGGGGTGTCGGATTCGTCCTTCGACGACTCCAAGACGCACTCCTCCCGTGAAGACGACGAGGAGGAGGAAGAGACCTCTCCCCTCCAGCGGGGGGAGTGAAGAAAAGGAAGGCCGCCCCAACTGGGGAGGCCAAAGGGTCCAAGAAGGGGAAAACCCTTCCTCTGGATGGCTCCACCAACGTCGACGACGGCGAAGAGGAGTGGCCGCACAGGGCCAAGCCCCTGGCGAGATCGTAAGTGTCCGGATACCAGAGCGATTCATAGTATCCTTCCATTGCACAACTTTTCCTTATGTCGAACATGTTTATGCAGTCCACCCAAAGACCAGCTCGACGTGTCGTCGAGCGGTTCCCTGGATTTGTCGGATGTGAATTCGCTTCCGACGACTACCTCCCCCCAACCTACGGACAACGTCAAGGTGCTGTCCCAACTGGTTCCAAGCCAGGAGGAGGTGGTCCTGGAGGCGCCGCAAGGCGACCTCCCGGACTCCAGGCGCGGAGGGGATAAAACCCTCAAGGGCTCCGAGTCCGGCCTTGAGCCGGACACCGCGCCGGAACCTTCAATGGTTTCGGACTCCTGTAGGCGGCCTCCTTCCAAGAGGAGCGAGCCTACCGAGCCGGTGACCTCCGTCCAACCGGAGGCACCGGACAATTTGCTGGAGACGCTTAACGGCGCCTCCATCGACGAGGAGCACCGCAGTATTATGAGTGTGGTGATCCAGAAGGTTCAGTCCGCCAAGAGCGGACTGACTGAAGCCTGTGCCAGCCTTCTAACAGGCTTTGAGGTAGGTGCAGAATATGTAAAAATATTACCGCATAGACAGTAGCCCCTGATGCTCTGTTCGGTGTTCGGAAAGAAAAGCCGAATAGAGGATCTAATAATTGGAGGAGTCTAACATAATCAAGTCAATATGCATATGCAGGCTTCGCTGCTGGCCTCCGCCACACTGACTGCGGAGGTGGATACGCTGAAGGAGAACCTCGTGCGGTCCGAGAACGAGCTCGGCCATGCCAAGAGGCAACTCGAGGAGAAGGAAGGTAAGTAATACCTTGCGCAATTATATAGAGAAGATGTGGTTGCAAAAAATGACAGGATCAACATGCTATTATAGGGGCCACGGCCGAGGTGGCAACCCTTAAGCAAGCGCTGTCCGAGGCCGAAAACAGGGCGGCCGCGGAGCACACGGAGAGAGAGAAGCGGGAGGCGCGGATGGAGGAGGTGCACAAAGAGCTCCAGGCTCTCATGGAAAAACACGAGAGTTTGGAGCTTGACTCAAAGACGCAAGCGTCCGAGCTTGCGACAGCCCTCAAAAGCGCGAAGTCTGCCAAGGCCGAAGCCCAGAAAGCCCTCAAAGAAATTGACGCGATGAAGAAGATAGCGGCGGGTAAGGCATTCATTATGCAAAGCAAGCACGTGAAAGTGAATTTTTTGGTACTTACCCGAGTCCGGAGCTCTCCAGGAGCATTCGCAGATTTGCCCCGCAGTGCGTCTGATGCCGCCGCCTGCTACTGAGCCGAGGAGGGGAGCTCGACAGAGAAGGTGTTCTGGTCTCAGTATGCTGAGGCCGGACACCTGGTGCCTTTGAGCGACTAGCTGAAGCAGATGGTCGAGCTCCACAAGGTTGCCAAACAGGCCGTAAAGGGCCTCATAGTTCGGCTGTGGCCTGGAGAGGCTCTGCCTGGGAGCTACTTCGGGATGATGAGGCGGCTGGTGGATGCCTGTCCACGGCTTGAAGTAATCAAGCGCTCCGTCTGCATCGAAGGTGCCCGTAGGGCGCTTGCCCGTGCTAAAGTGCACTGGGGCAAGATGGATGCGGAGAAGATGGTTGAGGGAGTCCTGGATTAGGGGGTGTTCAGATGGCCGGACTATACCTTCGGCCGGACTCCTTGACTATGAAGATACAAGATTGAAGACTTTGTCCTGCTTGATTAATATTGATGATATGGGTAGTACAAGAGTAGATCTACCACGAGATCAGAGAGGCTAAACCCTAGAAGCTAGCCTATGGTATGATTGTTTTTATGCCCTACGGACTAAAACCCTCTAGTTTATATAGACACCGGAGAGGGCTAGGGTTACACAGAGTCGGTTACAATGGTAGGAGATCTACATATCCGTATCGCCAAGCTTGCCTTCCACGCCAAGGAAAGTCCCTTCCGGTCACGGGACGAAGTCTTCAATCTTGTATCTTCATAGTCCAGGAGTCCGGCCGAAGGTATAGTCCGGCCATCCGGACACCCCCTAATCCAGGACACCCTCAGTAGCCCCTGAACCAGGCTTCAATGACGATGAGTCCGGCGCGCAGATTGTCTTCGGTTTTGCAAGGCGGGTTCCTCCTCCAAGTACTTCATAGAAGATTTTGAACACAAAGGTAGTGTCCGGCTCTGCAAAATAAGTTTCCACATATTGCCATAGAGAATAATATTTACACAAATCTAATCCGCTGACGTATTCCGTAGCATGACATCACACCACGGCCAAGCCTTTATTCGAATCGTTTTACTGTCCCACCTCAACGCGTTTAGCGAGGCGGTTTCCTTGGCACGTCTTGTCAAAGCAGAGATCGTGTCCCCTTATTCCGGGATTCTCATTAATACGGGCATGGGTAACCCAACCGCGCCATTGATTACGGCGCTTGGGAGATAAGCAAGTTTTACGAGGCTGGTGGGGGCGCATAGTTGCATCTGCCCATATAAGGGGATAAGGATCCACCTTTTCATCCACGCCTTCTTCCTCCTTTGCCTATCCATTTCCGTGCACTCGAGCTCCAGCGCCCAAGTCCGTGCACTCGAGCTCCAGCGGGAGGCAAGTGGATGGTCTACTCTGTCACGGAGGGACACATCAAAAGAGTGAGGAAGGCCGGATACTTGTCTAACGACATTGCGCACCGGCTTCCCGAAGAGGGGCAACTTATCCCCACCCCTAGGCCCCACGAGAGGGTGGTGTTCCTCCCCCATTTCCTCCGCGGACTGGGCTTCCCTCTCCACACATTTGTCCGGGGGCTCATGTTCTACTATGGCCTGGATTTCCACGATCTGGCCCCGAATTTTCTCCTCAACATCTCGGCGTTTATCGTCGTGTGCGAGGCTTTCTTCTAGATCCGCCCCCATTTCGGCCTATGGCTCAAGACTTTCAATGTCAAGCCGAAGGTGGTGCGCGGCACTCAGGCGGAGTGCGGAGGCGCCATGGTGGGCAGGATGCCCAACGTCCTATGGCCCGCGGGCTCCTTCGTGGAGTCCCTAAAGGGGTGGCAATCGGGGTGGTTTTACATCATCGAGCCGCGTGACCCTGAATGGGTCGCAACCCTCGAGTTCCGATCCGGACCCCCTACGCGGCTCACTTCCTGGAAAGAGACGGGCCTGTCATGGGGTAAAGAAGGAGAGCTGGCCGGACTCCAAACATGCGTCCAAACCCTGGTGGACAAGAAGCTCAAACTTGTCAACGTAGTCCAGGTTATGCTCATCCGCCGGATCCTCCCGTGTCAACAACGGGCTTTCAACCTGTGGGAGTTTGACCCGGCGCAGCACCGAACTCTAAGCAGGCTCTTCGACACAACGTACGAAGATGCCTGGAAGGTGCGAGGCTTTCTTCCGCATCCGCCCCCATACCGGCCTATGGCTCAAGACTTTCAATGTCAAGCCGAAGGTGGTGCTAGGCGAACTACTGCGATTGTCATATCGGCTAAGGTAGCACTAGGAGAACTACTACGATTGTGCCCCAGTTGAGCTGGGCTAAGCACCTCAGTAGAGAAAGCTAAAACTGACTGTCATGATGAGGCGAGAGCTGGTCGCTGTTCGAGAGGTTTTTGAGTCCCTAAAGACTTATGCTGCTTAGAGCGAGGAGTCGGCTTTGTCCGGCCTAGGCGTGGATAGCGCCCCAAACTCGGTCTTCCGAACACTAGGGGCTTCGCCGAAATTTAAAATTATAGAATTCTATGGCTAAGTGAGAGTGTTCAAGCACTATAGTCCGATTGCCTTGTTCGTTGTGTTGAGCGCCTCCCTCGAAGGACCCAAGAATGAGAAAAAGAGCGCTCATGTTTATCCCGAACACCCCAGCACTCGTGCCATGGGGGCAGAAGCCGACGACTCGCCATCTCTCAAATTTGATAAACGGCCGCACAGAAGGTAATATTTTAAATTCAAAAAGCATTGCTTAGCGCACATGAACAAGTTTTCAGCGCACAAGGTTCCGGTGCGGTGTCCGGCTCAAGGCCAGACTTGGAGCCCTTGGGGGTTCTATCCCCTTTACGCCTGGAGTCCGGGAGGTTGCCTTGCGGCGCCTCCAGGACCACCTCCTCCTGGCTTGGAACCTGTTGGGACACCACCTCGGCGCAGTCCGTAGGGTGGGGGAGGAAGTCGTCGAAAGCGAATTCACATCCGACGAGTCCAGGGAGCCGCTCGACGACTCGTCGAGCCCGGCCTTGGGCGGACTGTACAATCATGTTCGGCGTAAGGAAAAGCTGTGCAATATGGGAATACTATGAATCACTCTGGTATTCGGATACTTACGATTTCGCCAGGGGCTTGGCCCTGTGCGGCCACTCATCTTCGTCGTCGTCGGCATTGGTGGAGTAGTCCGGAGGAGGGGTCTTCCCCCTCTTGGACCCTTCGGCCTCCCCGGTTGGGGCGGCCTTCCTTTTCTTCCCTCCCCCCGCTGGGGGGGGGGGGAGATGTCTCTTCTTCCTCCTCCTCGTCTTCATGGGAGGAGTGAGCCTTGGAGTCGTCGGATGGTGAATCCGACACCTCCTGGCACCGGGCACTCTTTCGAGTCCCCGTGGCCTTCTTCTTGGCCTTCTTCTCCGGCACCACGTAAGGTGCCGGAACCAGCAGCTTCGCCAAGCGAGCGTCCGCTGGGCCTTCGGGCAAAGGAGCCGGACAGTTGATCTGTCCGGACGTCTCCTGCCAATCCTGTCAAAGGTAAGGGAACTTAGATCCCGCATGGAGTCAAACTATGAAAAACTAATACCCTGTAAAAGGTGAAAACAGCTTATCCTACGAGCGTGATGCTGCGTGCTGAATCTGCGATCCTCGGTAGCGGATGCGGGGGCCTCGGCGCCCTTGAAAAGCACCTTCCAGGCATCTTCGTACGTCGTGTCGAAGAGCCTGCTCAGAGTTTGGTGCCGCGCCGGGTCGAACTCCCACAGGTGGAAAGCCCGTTGTTGAGGATTCGACGGATGAGCATAACCTGGATTACGTTGACGAGTTTGAGATTCCTGTCCACCAGGGTTTGGACGCATGTTTGGAGTCCGGTCAGCTCTCCTTTTTTGCCCCATGACAGGCTCGTCTCTTTCCAGGAGGCGAGCCGCGTAGGGGTCCGGATCGGAACTCGGGGGCTGCGACCCATTCAGGGTCGCGCAGCTCGGTGATGTAAAACCACCCCGACTGCCACCCCTTTAGGGACTCCAGAAGGAGCCCTCGAACCATAGGACGTTGGGCATCTTGCCCACCATGGCGCCTCCGCACTCCGCTTGGGTGCCGCGCACCACCTTCGGCTTGACATTGAAAGTCTTGAGCCATAGGCCGAAATGGGAGCGCATGCGGAAGAAAGCCTCGCACACGACGATAAACGCCGAGATGTTGAGGACAAAATTCGGGGCCAAATCGTGGAAATCCAGGCCATAGTAGAACATGAGCCCCCGGACAAATGGGTGGGGAGGGAAGCCCAGTCCGCGGAGGAAATGGGGGAGGAACACCACCCTCTCGTGGGGCCTAGGGGTGGGGATAAGCTGCCCCTCTTCGGGAAGCCGGTGCGCAATGTCGTTACACAAGTATCCGGCCTTCCTCAGTCTTTTGATGTGTCTCGCCCTGACGGAGGAGACCATCCACTTGCCTCCCGCTCCGGACATGGCTGGAGAAGGTTGAGGTGGGGTGTGCGGACTTGGGCGCTGGAGCTCGAGTGCGCGGAAATGGATAGGCAAAGGAGGAAGAAGGCGTGGATGAAAAGGTGGATCCTTATCCCCTTATATGGGCGGACGCGACTATGCGCCCCCACCAGCCTGGTAAAACTCGCTTATCTCCCAAGCACCGTAATCAATGGCGCGGTTGGGTTACCCACGCCCGTATTAATGAGAATCCCGGAATAAGGGGACACGATCTCTGCTTTGACAAGACGTGCCAAGGAAACCGCCTCGCTAAACGCGCTGAGGTGGGACTGTAAAATGATTCGAATAAAGGCTTGGCCGTGGTGTGATGTCACGCTACAGAATACGTCAGCGGATTAGATTTGTGTAATATTATTCTCTCTATGGCAATATGTGGAAACTTATTTTGCAGAGCCGGACACTACCTTTGTGTTCAAGATCTTCTATGAAGTATTTGGAGGAGGAAACCGCCTTGCAATGCTGAAGACAATCTGCGCGCCGGACTCGTCGTCATTGAAGCCTGGTTCAGGGGCTACTGAGGGAGTCCTGAATTAGGGGGTGTCCGGATGGCCGGACTATACCTTCGGCCGGACTCCTGGACTATGAAGATACAAGATTGAAGACTTCGTCCCGTGTCCGGAAGGGACTTTCCTTGGCGTGGAAGGCAAGCTTGGCGATACGGATATGTAAATCTCCTACCATTGTAACCGACTCTGTGTAACCCTAGCCCTCTCCGGTGTCTATATAAACCGGAGGGTTTTAGTCTGTAGGAGGAAAAACAATCATACCATAGGCTAGCTTTTAGGGTTTAGCTTCTCTGATCTCGTGGTAGATCTACTCTTATACTACCCATATCATCAATATTAATCAAGCAGGATGTAGGGTTTTACCTCCATCAAGAGGGCCCGAACTTGGGTAAAACATCGTGTCCCCTGCCTCCTGTTACCATCTGACCTAGATGCACAGTTCGGGACCCCCTACCCGAGATCCGCCGGTTTTGACACCGACACTGGTGAAGGACGGGCCGCCGCCGGGCAAGGAGCATCGCGTCCCGGAAGCGTATTATGAGGGCGTCCTGAAGGGTGCCCGCCTTATAGCGGATGAATGCTCCAAAGATGTAATTTTTGAGTAAACTCGCATTTGTGATCCTCTACGCTGAAAACTTGTTCATATGCGCTAAGCAACGCTTTTGAATTTAAAATATTACCTTCTGTGCGGCCGTTTATCAAATTTGAGAGATGGCGAGTCATCGGCTTCTGCCCCCATGCCACGAGTGCTGGGTGTTCGGGATAAACATGAGCGCTCTTTTTCCCATTCTAGGGTCCTTCGAGGGAGTCGCTCAACACAACGAACAAGGCAATCGGACTATAATGCTTGAACACTCTCACTACGCCTAGGCCGGACAAAGCCGACTCCTCGCTCTAAGCGGCATAAGTCTTTAGGGACTCGAAAACCTCTCGAACAGCGACCAGCTCTCGCCTCATCATGACGGTCAGTTTTAGCTTTCTCTACTGAGGTGCTTAGCCCAGCTCAACTGGGGCACAATCACAGTAGTTCTCCTAGTGCTACCTTAGCCGATATGACGAAACGTAAGGTACCAAAACATAGGAGCCGGGCAAACCCAACTATTGACCCAAGACATGATTCGGAGCCGATGCATATAATGCTATAAGTTCGGGGTGCCGCACTTGTGAAAGTGTTCGGACTTCTCACACCATGTTGTGGGGTACTTAAGCCCCTGGCGTATTGGCCGTACCAAAGTGTACGGGTGCAACGTGTCATTAATGAACATATATTCGTAAAAAAAGGTAATGCAATAATAGGCGGAAGCTATGCATTGTTTATTTAAAAAAGCTGCGATCAAAGCAGAATGATACAAATAGTGCGATAAGCAAAGGATGGGACTATCAAATATGTCCTTTCCAGGGGCGAGCTGCGGAATGTTATGCGAAACAGGTATACTGCTCGTTATAGAGACCACCTCAGAGTTCCGTAGTGCGGCGTAGCTTTCTGCTTGCCTGGTTGTATCGTTTGTGCGGCAATTGTACTGCCGGACAAGCCTTCCGAAGAATGGAGTCCTGAAAATAAGAGGAAATTTAATAAATCGGCAGCCCCTAGTGCATATTAAGCCGCGTTTCGGGCGTGCCGTAATGGTGCCCCTCCCCCTGTGCCCATGGTACTTCTAGAGCGTAGTTATGTACACACGACACTGGTTTCGCAAGTTCGCGAGGGCTGGGGTTGGGGCCGCATTGCTACGTTTGATCGGAACGTGCCAGGCGGTCTTGTTGTAGGTTACTCCGGGCGCGCTTGACGGCGTCCGGACGTTTAATGGCCGGACTGGAGAATTGCCTTGAGAGGCTGCTTTGTACTTCTGCTGCGATAGCCGCCGTACGCTCCTCCGTTCGGAGAGAGCGTTCGGTGTTTCCATTGACCGTGATTACGCCTCGAGGGCCTGGCATCTTGAGTTTGAGGTATGCGTAGTGCGGCACCGCATTGAACTTGGCAAATGCGGTTCGCCCGAGCTTCGCAAATTATCCGGAGATCCGAAGACCACTTCAAGTGTAACTGAGCCTGTACAGTTGGCTTCCACACCTGGTATGACGCCTTTAAAGGTCGTTCTGGTGGGTTTAATCCTCGAGGGATCGATGCCCATTTTCCGCACTGTATCCTGATAAAGCAGGTTCAGGCTACTGCCGCCGTCCATAAGGACTCTAGTGAGGTGAAATCCGTCAATAATTGGTCTAGAACCAATGCGGCGAATCCGCCATGACGGATGCTAGTGGGGTGGTCCCTTCGATCAAAAGTGATCGACCAGGAAGACCATGGGTTGAACTTTGGGGCGACTGGCTCCATCGCGTATACGTCCCTTGGCACACGCTTCCGCTCCCTCTTGGGGACGTGGGTTGCGTATATCATGTTCACCGTCCGTACTTGTGGGGGAAAACCTTTCTGTCCACTGTTGTTCGGCGGCCGGGGCTCCTCCTCGTCATCGCTATGCAGCCCCTTGTCTCTGCTTTCGGCATTAAACTTGCCTGCCTGGTTGAACACCCAACAATCCCTGTTGGTGTGATTGGCTGGTTTTCGGGGGTGCCATGTATCTGGCATCAGCGATCGAGTATTCGGTCCAAACTGGACGGGCCCGGAGTATTTCTTTTGAATGGCTTTTTCCGCCGACCGGGTTTAGAGCCTCTAAATCCGGTATTTACTGCCGTATCCTCAGCATTGTCGCCGTTAATGCGGCGCTTTTGCTTGTTGCGACGCGACCTGCCACTGATGTCCTTGGTATCCGAATTACCAGGGTTCTTGATCATGTTATTGTTGCGAGCTAGCCAGCTGTCTTCTCTGGCGCAAAAGCGGGTCATAAGTGTCGTGAGGGCTGCCATAGATTTCGGCTTTTCCTATCCTAGGTGCCGTGCAAGCCACTCGTCGCAGATGTTATGCTTGAAGGCTGCTAGGGCCTCTGCGTCCGGACAATCGACGATTTGATTTTTCTTGGTTAGGAACTGTGTCCAGAATTGTCTGGCCGATTCCTCTGGCTGCTGAATTATGTGGCTTAGGTCATCGGCGTCTGGTGGTCGCACATAAGTGCCCTGGAAGTTGTCGAGGAATGCGGCCTCCAGGTCCTCCCAACAACCAATTGATTCTGCTGGCAAGCTGTTAAGCCAATGCCGGGCTGGTCCTTTAAGCTTGAGTGGGAGGTATTGAAGGAAATATGCCCTAGAGGCAATAATAAAGTTATTATTTATTTCATTATAATCATGATAAATGTTTATTATTCATGCTAGAATTGTATTAACTGGAAACATAATACATGTGTGAATACATAGACAAACAAAGTGTCACTAGTATGCCTCTACTTGACTAGCTCGTTAATCAAAGATGGTTATGTTTCCTGACCATGAACAATGAGTTGTTATTTGATTAACGAGGTCAAATCATTAGTTGAATGATCTGATTGACATGACCCATTCCATTAGCTTAGCACCCGATCGTTTAGTATGTTGCTATTGCTTTCTTCATGACTTATACATGTTCCTATGACTATGAGATTATGCAACTCCCGTTTGCCGGAGGAACACTTTGGGTGCTACCAAACGTCACAACGTAACTGGGTGATTATAAAGGAGCATTACAGGTGTCTCCAAAGGTAGATGTTGGGTTGGGATATTTCGAGATTAGGATTTGTCACTCCGATTGTCGGAGAGGTATCTCTGGGCCCTCTCGGTAATACACATAAGCCTTGCAAGCATTGCAACTAATGAGTTAGTTGCGAGATGATGTATTATGGAACGAGTAAAGAGACTTTCCGGTAACGAGATTGAACTAGGTATTGGATACCGACGATCGAATCTCGGGCAAGTAACATACCGATGACAAAGGGAACAACGTATGTTGTTATGCGGTCTGACCGATAAAGATCTTCGTAGAATATGTAGGAGCCAATATGGGCATCCAGGTCCCGCTATTGGTTATTGACCGGAGACGTGTCTCGGTCATGTCTACATTGTTCTCGAACCCGTAGGGTCCGCACGCTTAAGGTTACGATGACAGTTATATTATGAGTTTATGCATTTTGATGTACCGAAGGTTGTTCGGAGTCCCGGATGTGATCACGGACATGACGAGGAGTCTCGAAATGGTCGAGACGTAAAGATTGATATATTGGAAGCCTATGTTTGGATATCGGAAGTGTTCCGGGTGAAATCGGGATTTTATCGGAGTACCGGGAGGTTACCGGAACCCCCCGGGAGACATATGGGCCTTAATGGGCCTTAGTGGAAAGGTGAAAGGGCTGCCCATAAGGGCCGCGCGCCTCCCCGCCTTCCCCTAGTCCTATTAGGACTAGGAGAGGTGGCCGGCCACCCCTCTCCCTCTTTCCCCCTTGGGAATCCTAGTTGGAATAGGATTGGGGGGGGGGGAGTCCTACTCCCGAAAGGAGTAGGACTCCTCCTGCGCCCTCCTCCTAGGCCGGCGCCCCCCTCCCCCTTGGCTCCTTTATATACTGAGGCAGAGGCACCCCAGAAACACACAAGTTGATCCACGTGATCTATTCCTTAGCCGTGTGTGGTGCCCCCTGCCACCATATTCCTCGATAATACTGTAGCGGAGTTTAGGCGAAGCCCTGCTGCTGTAGTTCATCAAGATCGTCACCACGCCGTCGTGCTGACAGAACTCTTCCCTGACACTTTGCTGGATCGGAGTCCGGGGATCGTCATCGAGCTGAACGTGTGCTCAAACTCGGAGGTGCCGTAGTTTCGGTGCTTGATCGGTTGGATCGTGAAGACGTACGACTACTTCCTCTACGTCGTGTCAGCGCTTCCGCAGTCGGTCTGCGTTGGGTACGTAGACAACACTCTCCCCTCTCGTTGCTATGCATCACCATGATCTTGCGTGTGCGTAGGAATTTTTTTGAAATTACTACGTTCCCCAACAGTGGCATCCGAGCCTAGGTTTTATGGTTTGATGTTATTTGCACGAGTAGAACACAAGTGAGTTGTGGACGATACAAGTCATACTGCCTACCAGCATGTCATACTTTGGTTCGGCGGTATTGTTGGACGAGACGACCCGGACCAACCTTACGCGTACGCTTACGCGAGACCGGTTCCCTCGACGTGCTTTGCACATAGATGGCTTGCGGGCGACTGTCTCTCCAACTTTAGTTGAACCGAGTGTGGCTACGCCCGGTCCTTGCGAAGGTTAAAACGGAGTCTATTTGACAAACTATCGTTGTGGTTTTGATGCGTAGGTGAGATTGGTTCTTACTTAAGCCCGTAGCAGCCACGTAAAACTTGCAACAACAAAGTAGAGGACGTCTAACTTGTTTTTGCAGGGCATGTTGTGATGTGATATGGTCAAGGCATGATGCTGAATTTTATTGTATGAGATGATCATGTTTTGTAACCGAGTTATCGGCAACTGGCAGGAGCCATATGGTTGTCGCTTTATTGTATGCAATGCAATCGCGATGTAATGCTTTACTTTATTACTAAACGGTAGTGATAGTCGTGGAAGCATAATATTGGCGAGACGACAACGATGCTACGATGGAGATCAAGGTGTCGCGCCGGTGACGATGGTGATCATGACGGTGCTTCGGAGATGGAGATCACAAGCACAAGATGATGATGGCCATATCATATCACTTAAATTGATTGCATGTGATGTTTATCTTTTTATACATCTTATCTTGCTTTGATTGACGGTAGCATTATAAGATGATCTCTCACTAAATTATCAAGAAGTGTTCTCCCTGAGTATGCACCGTTGCCAAAGTTCGTCGTGCCCAGACACCACGTGATGATCGGGTGTGATAAGCTCTACGTCCATCTACAACGGGTGCAAGCCAGTTTTTGCACAAGCAGAATACTCAGGTTAAACTTGACGAGCCTAGCATATGCAGATATGGCCTCGGAACACGGAGACCGAAAGGTCGAGCGTGAATCATATAGTAGATATGATCAACATAAACGATGTTCACCATTGAAAACTACTCCATCTCACGTGATGATCGGTTATGGTTTAGTTGATTTGGATCACGTAATCACTTAGAAGATTAGAGGGATGTCTATCTAAGTGGGAGTTCTTTAGTAATATGATTAATTGAACTTAAATTTATCATGAACTTAGTCCCTGATAGTATCTTGCTTGTTTATGTTGATTGTAGATAGATGGCTCGTGCTGTTGTTCCGTTGAATTTTAATGCGTTCCTTGAGAAAGCAAAGTTGAAACATGATGGTAGCAATTACACGGACTGGGTCCGTAACTTGAGGATTATCCTCATTGCTGCTCAGAAGAATTACGTCCTGGAAGCACCGCTGGGTGCCAGGCCTGCTGCTGGAGCAACACCAGATGTTATGAACGTCTGGCAGAGCAAAGCTGATGACTACTCGATAGTTCAGTGTGCCATGCTTTACGGCTTAGAATCGGGACTTCAACGACGTTTTGAACGTCATGGAGCATATGAGATGTTCCAGGAGTTGAAGTTAATATTTCAAGCAAATGCCCGAATTGAGAGATATGAAGTTTCCAATAAGTTCTATAGCTGCAAGATGGAGGAGAACAGTTCTGTCAGTGAGCATATACTCAAAATGTCTGGGTATAATAATCACTTGATTCAATTGGGAGTTAATCTTCCGGATGATTGCGTCATTGACAGAATTCTCCAATCACTGCCACCAAGCTACAAGAGCTTCGTGATGAACTATAATATGCAAGGGATGAACAAGACTATTCCCGAGCTCTTCGCAATGCTGAAAGCTGCGGAGGTAGAAATCAAGAGGAGCATCAAGTGTTGATGGTTAACAAGACCACTAGTTTCAAGAAAAAGGGCAAAGGGAAGAAGAAGGGGAACTTCAAGAAGAAGTGCAAGCAAGTTGCTGCTCAGGAGAAGAAACCCAAGTCTGGACCTAAGCCTGAAACTGAGTGCTTCTACTGCAAGCAGACTGGTCACTGGAAGCGGAACTGCCCCAAGTATTTGGCGGATAAGAAGGATGGCAAGGTGAACAAAGGTATATGTGATATACATGTTATTGATGTGTACCTTACTAGAGCTCACAGTAGCACCTGGGTATTTGATACTGGTTCTGTTGCTAATATTTGCAACTCGAAACAGGGACTACGGAATAAGCGGGCACTGGCAAAGGACGAGGTGACGATGCGCGTGGGAAACGGTTCCAAAGTCGATGTGATCGCGGTCGGCACGCTACCTCTACATCTACCTTCGGGATTAATATTAGACCTAAATAATTGTTATTTGGTGCCAGCGTTGAGCAGGAACATTATATCTGGATCTTGTTTAATGCGAGACGGTTATTCATTTAAATAAGAGAATAATGGTTGTTCTATTCATATGAGTAATATCTTTTATGGTCATGCACCCTTGAAGAGAGGTCTATTTTTGTTGAATCTTGATAGTAGTAATACACATATTCATAATGTTGAAGCCAAAAGATGCAGAGTTGATAATGAAAGTGCAACTTATTTGTGGCACTGTCGTTTAGGTCATATCGGTGTAAAGCGCATGAAGAAACTCCATACTGATGGACTTTTGGAACCACTTGATTATGAATCACTTGGTACTTGCGAACCGTGCCTCATGGGCAAGATGACTAAAACACCGTTCTCCGGTGCTATGGAGAGAGCAACAGATTTGTTGGAAATCATACATACCGATGTATGTGGTCCGATGAATATTGAGGCTCGTGGCGGATATCGTTATTTTCTCACCTTCACAGATGATGTAAGCAGATATGGATATATCTACTTAATGAAACATAAGTCTGAAACATTTGAAAAGTTCAAAGAATTTCAGAGTGAAGTTGAAAATCATCGTAACAAGAAAATAAAGTTTCTACGATCTGATCGTGGAGGAGAATATTTGAGTTACGAGTTTGGTGTACATTTGAAAAACTGTGGAATAGTTTCGCAACTCACGCCACCCGGAACACCACAACGTAATGGTGTGTCCGAACGTCGTAATCGTACTTTACTAGATATGGTGCGATCTATGATGTCTCTTACTGATTTACCGCTATCGTTTTGGGGTTATGCTCTAGAGACGGCTGCATTCATGTTAAATAGGGCACCATCAAAATCCGTTGAGACGACGCCTTATGAACTGTGGTTTGGCAAGAAACCAAAGTTGTCGTTTCTTAAAGTTTGGGGCTGCGATGCTTATGTGAAAAAGCTTCAACATGATAAGCTCGAACCCAAATCGGAGAAATGTGTCTTCATAGGATACCCAAAGGAAACTGTTGGGTACACCTTCTATCACAGATCCGAAGGCAAGACATTCGTTGCTAAGAATGGATCCTTTCTAGAGAAGGAGTTTCTCTCGAAAGAAGTGAGTGGGAGGAAAGTAGAACTTGACGAGGTAACTGTACCTGCTCCCTTACTGGAAAGTAGTTTATCATAGAAAACTGTTTCAGTGACACCTACACCAGTTAGTGAGGAAGCCAATGATAATGATCATGAAACTTCAGATCAAGATACTACTGAACCTCGTAGATCAACCAGAGGA
Organism: Triticum urartu; assembly: GCF_056163025.1. Taxonomy (NCBI): domain Eukaryota; kingdom Viridiplantae; phylum Streptophyta; class Magnoliopsida; order Poales; family Poaceae; genus Triticum; species Triticum urartu. Next base: position 721,180,067 of record NC_141874.1, on the reverse strand, counting down.
AAATCCGCACCAGAGTGGTACGGTAATCCTGTTCTGGAAGTCATGCTACTAGATCATGATGAACCTACGAACTATGAAGAAGCAATGGTGAGCCCAGATTCCGCAAAGTGGCTTGAAGCCATGAAATCTGAGATGGGATCCATGTATGAGAACAAAGTATGGACTTTGGTTGACTTGCCCGATGATCGGCAAGCAATTGAGAATAAATGGATCTTTAAGAAGAAGACTGACGCTGATGGTAATGTTACTGTCTACAAATCTCGACTTGTCGCAAAAGGTTTTCGGCAAGTTCAAGGGATTGACTACGATGAGACCTTCTCACCCGTAGCGATGCTTAAGTCCGTCCGAATCATGTTAGCGATTGCCGCATTTTATGATTATGAAATTTGGCAGATGGATGTCAAAACTGCATTCCTGAATAGATTTTTGGAAGAAGAGTTGTATATGATGCAACCGGAAGGTTTTGTCGATCCAAAGGGAGCTAACAAAGTGTGCAAGCTCCAGCGATCCATTTATGGACTGGTGCAAGCCTCTCGGAGTTGGAATAAACGTTTTGATAGTGTGATCAAAGCATTTGGTTTTATACAGACTTTCGGAGAAGCCTGTATTTACAAGAAAGTGAGTGGGAGCTCTGTAGCATTTCTTATATTATATGTGGATGACATATTGCTGATTGGAAATGATATAGAATTTCTGGATAGCATAAAGGGATACTTGAATAAAAGTTTTTCAATGAAAGACCTCGGTGAAGCTGCTTACATATTAGGCATTAAGATCTATAGAGATAGATCAAGACGCTTAATTGGACTTTCACAAAGCACATACCTTGACAAAATTTTGAAGAAGTTCAAAATGGATCAAGCAAAGAAAGGGTTCTTGCCTGTGTTACAAGGTGTGAAGTTGAGTAAGACTCAATGCCCGACCACTGCAGAAGATAGAGAGAATATAAAAGATGTTCCCTATGCATCAGCCATAGGATCTATCATTTATGCAATGCTGTGTACCAGACCTGATGTGTGCCTTGCTATAAGTTTAGCAGGGAGGTACCAAAGTAATCCAGGAGTGGATCACTGGACAGCGGTCAAGAACATCCTGAAATACCTGAAAAGGACTAAGGATATGTTTCTCGTATATGGAGGTGACAAAGAGCTCACCGTAAAAGGTTACGTTGATGCAAGCTTTGACACTGATCCGGACAATTCTAAATCGCAAACCGGATACGTGTTTACATTAAACGGTGGAGCTGTCAGTTGGTGCAGTTCTAAACAAAGCGTCGTAGCGGGATCTACATGTGAAGCGGAGTACATAGCTGCTTCGGAAGCAGCGAACGAAGGAGTCTGGACGAAGGAGTTCATATCCGATCTAGGTGTCATACCTAATGCATCGGGTCCAATGAAAATCTTTTGTGACAATACTGGTGCAATTGCCTTGGCAAAGGAATCCAGATTTCACAAAAGGACCAAACACATCAAGAGACGCTTCAACTCCATCCGGGATCTAGTCCAGGTGGGAGACATAGAGATTTGCAAGATACATACGGATCTGAATGTTGCAGACCCGTTGACTAAGCCTCTTCCACGAGCAAAACATGATCAGCACCAAGGCTCCATGGGTGTTAGAATCATTACAGTGTAATCTAGATTATTGACTATAGTGCAAGTGGGACACTGAAGGAAATATGCCCTAGAGGCAATAATAAAGTTATTATTTATTTCCTTATAATCATGATAAATATTTATTATTCATGCTAGAATTGTATTAACCGGAAACATAATACATGTGTGAATACATAGACAAACAAAGTGTCACTAGTATGCCTCTACTTGACTAGCTCGTTAATCAAAGATGGTTATGTTTCCTGACCATGAACAATGAGTTCTTATTTGATTAACGAGGTCACATCATTAGTTGAATGATCTGATTGGCATGACCCATTCCATTAGCTTAGCACCCGATCGTTTAGTATGTTGCTATTGCTTTCTTCATGACTTATACATGTTCCTATGACTATGAGATTATGCAACTCCTGTTTGCCGGAGGAACACTTTGGGTGCTACCAAACGTCACAACGTAACTGGGTGATTATAAAGGAGCATTACAGGTGTCTCCAAAGGTAGATGTTGGGTTGGCATATTTCGAGATTAGGATTTGTCACTCCGATTGTCGGAGAGGTATCTCTGGGCCCTCTCGGCAATACACATAAGCCTTGCAAGCATTGCAACTAATGAGTTAGTTGCGAGATGATGTATTACGGAACGAGTAAAGAGACTTGCCGGTAACGAGATTGAACTAGGTATTAGATACCGACGATCGAATCTCGGGCAAGTAACATACCGATGACAAAGGGAACAACGTATGTTGTTATGCGGTCTGACCGATAAAGATCTTCGTAGAATATGTAGGAGCCAATATGGGCATCCAGGTCCCGCTATTGGTTATTGACCGGAGACATGTCTCGGTCATGTCTACATTGTTCTCGAACCCGTAGGGTCCACACGCTTAAGGTTACGATGACAGTTATATTATGAGTTTATGCATTTTGATGTACCGAAGGTTGTTCGGAGTCCCGGATGTGATCACGGACATGACGAGGAGTCTCGAAATGGTCGAGACGTAAAGATTGATATATTGGAAGCCTATGTTTGGATATAGGAAGTGTTCCGGGTGAAATCGGGATTTTACCGGAGTACCGGGAGGTTACCGGAACCCCCCGGGAGACATATGGGCCTTAATGGGCCTTAGTGGAAAGGTGAAAGGGCTGCCCATAAGGGCTGCGCGCCTCCCCCCCTTCCCCTAGTCCTATTAGGACTAGGAGAGGTGGCCGGCCACCCCTCTCCCTCTTTCCCCCTTGGGAATCCTAGTTGGAATAGGATTGGGGGGGGGGGGAGTCCTACTCCCGGAAGGAGTAGGACTCCTCCTGCGCCCTCCTCCTAGGCCGGCGCCCCCCTCCCCCTTGGCTCCTTTATATACTGAGGCAGAGGCACCCCAGAAACACACAAGTTGATCCACGTGATCTATTCCTTAGCCGTGTGCGGTGCCCCCTGCCACCATATTCCTCGATAATACTGTAGCGGAGTTTAGGCGAAGCCCTGCTGGTGTAGTTCATCAAGATCGTCACCACGCCGTCGTGCTGACGGAACTCTTCCCCGACACTTTGCTGGATCGGAGTCCGGGGATCGTCATCGAGCTGAACGTGTGCTCAAACTCGGAGGTGCCGTAGTTTCGGTGCTTGATCGGTTGGATCGTGAAGACGTACGACTACTTCCTCTACGTCGTGTCAGCGCTTCTGTAGTCGGTCTGCGTTGGGTACGTAGACAACACTCTCCCCTCTCGTTGCTATGCATCACCATGATCTTGCGTGTGCGTAGGAAATTTTTTGAAATTACTACGTTCCCCAACAGGTATTTGATGGCGTGTAGGTCATCACCGCGGGCCATGTGGATATGAAGGAGATAGTCCTCGATCCATACCGTAGGATCTGTTGTGCCATTGTATGATTCGATGTTCACGGGTTTGAAACCCTCGGGGATTTGATGATCCATTACTTCATCTGTGAAGCATAGTGGGTGTGCGGCGCCTCTGTATTGGGCTACATCACGACGCAGCTCAAACGAGCTTTGTCTACTGTGTTCGGCCCGGCCGGATTTACTGTGTCCGGTGTGACGAGTACCATCTCGTGCCGTGGGGCGCCCACGTGATCCGTAGATCGATCTTGTTTGCCTTGCTTTGTCCTCCAATATATCTCGCAGGTCTGGCGCATTGTCCCATGCCTTGGTAGTTTTTAAGCGGCGCCGGGGTGCGACTTGAGTGGAGGGCCGAGAGGCCTCTCTGTCGCGGCCACGGGGTGGGCGGTCTGCCGCATCATGTGCTGGTGATGTAGGTTTAAGTGCTTCCTTCTCTAATTGGGGTAGCAACCTGCGCTTTGGGTAACTCTTGGAGGGGCGTTCGAGTTCATACTCTTCGGCCGCAAGAACTTCAGTCCATCTGTCGGCTAGCAAATCTTGATCAGCTCTAAGCTGTTGCTATTTTTTCTTGAGGCTGCTCGCCGTGGCCATAAGCCTGCGTTTGAAACGCTCTTGTTTGACGGGATCCTCTGGTACGACAAATTCGTCGTCATCGAGGCTTGCCTCGTCTTCGGAGGGAGGCATATAATTATCGTCCTCGACCTCTCTGTCTGCCGCTCTCTCATGAGGGCTGGCTTCTCTATCCTCCTGTGCTGAATCTTGCTGGAGGTGGTTGTCTTCGGCACTGTCCGGGGTGTTATTATCCCCCGTGCCGGAATCATCATTTTTGTTTTGGCGGGATTTAGAGCGGCGCCGCTGACGCCGACGCTTAGGCTGCTTCTTGGAGGGGTCATCCTCCGCTGTTCCATCGCCATTGCCCTCTTTTGGGGTGTCCACCATGTATATATCATACGACGAGGTGGCTTTCCAGTGCCCTATAGGTGCTGATTCTTGATCGTCTCCTGCATCGGCGTCCATACCGTCGATGTCTTAGGAGTCGAAGTCGAGCATGTCGGTTAAATCATCGACAGTGGCTACGAAGTGGGTGGTGGGTGGGCTTTGAATTTCTTCATCATCCGCATCCCAACCTTGCCGACCATAGTCCGGCCAGGGCTCTCCTGACAAAGAGAGAGACTTTAGTGAATTCAGGATATCGCCGAAGGGCGAGTGCCGAAAGATGTCCGCGGCGGTTAACTCCATGATCGGCGCCCAATCGGGTTCGATCGGTCGGGGCGCAGAGGGCTCGGAGCCCGGAGAGGAGTCCGGCTCCTTGGAGTCACGGGCTTCGCAGAGAATAGGGCTGGTGTTCGGCTCGATCGCCGTAGAGATTGCAGCCCCCGAGGCGGTGTCTAACCACCCATCCTCGGTTGGTGTGATTGGCTCCGAGCTAGGGGTCGGAGCGGACACGGGTGCGGCCTCCAGGGCACTGTTCGGCGGCAGAGCTAAATCATGCCCATCATGACAGTGCGGCGCGCTCGGCTGTGGCTCGAATCCGTCGAAGATCAAGTCTCCGTGGATGTCGGTTGTATAGTTCAAACTTCCAAATCTGACCTGATGGCCAGGGGTGTAGTTTTCGATCTGCTCCAGATGGCCAAGCGAATTGGCCCGCAGTGCAAAGCCGCCGAATACGAAGATCTGTCCGGGGAGAAAATTCTCACCCTGGATCGCGTCGCTGTTGATGATCGGAGAAGCCATTGGGCCTAAAAGCGACGACACAGAGGAACTCTCAATGAAAGCACCAATGTCGGTGTGAAAACCGGCGGATCTCGGGTAGGGGGTCCCGAACTGTGCGTCTAGGTCGGATGGTAACAGGAGGCAGGGGACACGATGTTTTACCCAAGTTCGGGCCCTCTTGATGGAGGTAAAACCCTACGTCCTACTTGATTAATATTGATGATATGGGTAGTACAAGAGTAGATCTACCACGAAATCAGAGAGGCTAAACCCTAGAAGCTAGCCTATGGTATGATTGTTTTTCTGCCCTATGGACTAAAACCCTCCGGTTTATATAGACACCGGAGAGGGCTAGGGTTACACAGAGTCGGTTACAATGGTAGGAGATCTACATATCAGTATTTGCCAAGTTCAATGCGGTGCCGCACTACGCATACCTCAAGCTCAAGATGTCAGGCCCTCGAGGTGTAATCACGGTCAATGGAAACACCGAACGCTCTCTCCGAACGGAGGAGCATACGGCAGCTATCGCAGCGGAAGTACAAAGCAGCCTCTCAAGGCAATTCTCCAGTCCGGCCATTAAATGTCCGGACGCCGTCAAGCGCGCCCGGAGTAACCTACAACAAGACCGCCTGGCACGTTCCGAGCAAGCGTAGCAATGCGGCCCCAACCCCAGCCCTCGCGAACTTGCGAAACCAGTGCCGCGCGTACATAACTACGCTCTAGAAATACCATGGGCACAGGGGAGGGGCACCATTACGGCACGCCCGAAACGCGGCTTAATACGCACTAGGGGCTGCCGATTTATTAAATTTCCTCTTATTTTCAGGACTCCATTCTTCGGAAGGCTTGTCCGGCAGTACAATTGCCGCACAAACGATACAACCAGGCAAGCAGAAAGCTACGCCGCACTACGGAACTCTGAGGTGGTCTCTATAACGAGCAGTATACCTGTTTCGCATAACATTCCGCAGCTCGCCCCTGGAAAGGACATATTTGATAGTCCCATCCTTTGCTTATCACACTATTTGTATCGTTCTGCTTTGATCGCAGATTTTTTAAATAAACAATGCATAGCTTCCGCCTATTATTGCATTACCTTTTTTACGAATATATGTTCATTAATGACATGTTGCACCCGTACACTTTGGTACGGCCAATACGCCAGGGGCTTAAGTACCCCACAACATGGTGTGAGAAGTCCGAACACTTTCACAAGTGCGGCACCCCGAACTTATAGCATTATATGCATCGGCTCCGAATCATGTCTTGGGTCAATAGTTGGGTTTGCCCGGCTCCTATGTTTTGGTACCTTACGTTCCGTCATATCGGCTCAGGTAGCACTAGGAGAACTACTGCGATTGTGCCCAGTTGAGCTGGGCTAAGCACCTCAGTAGAGAAAGCTAAAACTGACCGTCATGATGAGGCGAGAGCTGGTCGCTGTTCGAGAGGTTTTCGAGTCCCTAAAGACTTATGCCGCTTAGAGCGAGGAGTCAGCTTTGTCCGGCCTAGGCGTGGATAGCGCCCCGAACTTGGTCTTCCGAACACTAGGGGCTTCGCCAAAATTTAAAATTATAGAATTCTATGGCTAAGTGAGAGTGTTCAAGCATTATAGTCCGATTGCCTTGTTCGTTGTGTTGAGCGACTCCCTCGAAGGACCCTAGAATGGGAAAAAGAGCGCTCATGTTTATCCCGAACACCCCAGCACTCGTGGCATGGGGGCAGAAGCCGACGACTCGCCATCTCTCAAATTTGATAAACGGCCGCACAGAAGGTAATATTTTAAATTCAAAAGCGTTGCTTAGCGCATATGAACAAGTTTTCAGCGTACAGGATCACAAATGCGAGTTTACTCAAAAATTACATCTTTGGAGCATTCATCCGCTATAAGGCGGGCACCCTTCAGGACGCCCTCATAATACGCTTCCGGGACGCGATGCTCCTTGCCCGGCGGCGGCCCGTCCTTCACCATTATCGGTGTCAAAACCGGCGGATCTCGGGTAGGGGGTCCCGAACTATGCGTCTAGGTCGGATGGTAACAGGAGGCAGGGGACACGATGTTTTACCCAGGTTCGGGCCCTCTTGATGGAGGTAAAACCCTACGTCCTGCTTGATTAATATTGATGATATGGGTAGTACAAGAGTAGATCTACCACGAAATCAGAGAGGCTAAACCCTAGAAGCTAGCCTATGGTATGATTGTTTTTCTGCCCTACGGACTAAAACCCTCCGGTTTATATAGACACCGGAGAGGGCTAGGGTTACACAGAGTCGGTTACAATGGTAGGAGATCTACATATCCGTATCGCCAAGCTTGCCTTCCACGCCAAGGAAAGTCCCTTCTGGACACGGGACGAAGTCTTCAATCTTGTATCTTCATAGTCCAGGAGTCCGGCTGAAGGTATAGTCCGGCCATCCGGACACCCCCTAATCCAGGACTCCCTCAATGAGGAATATAATGCTCTTGTTCATAGTAGGACTTGGCACCTAGTCCCTCCAGCATGGGGTGAGAAATATCATTGATTGTAAATGGGTTTATAGAATTAAACGGAAAGCTAATGGAGAGATAGACAGGTACAAGGATAGACTAGTGGCAAAAGGTTTCAAACAGAGATATGGAATAGACTATGAGGATACCTTTAGCCCTGTCGTTAAAGCAGCTACTGTTAGACTTGTTCTCTCTGTTGCAGTATCAAACAGTTGGAGCCTTCGTCAATTGGACACTACTAGGAAAAGGGCTACTAATGGCGCACCAGTTTTGCCTACTAATGGCGCATCACTGGTGCGCCATTAGTATCACGCCACTAGTATTTTTTACTAATGGCGCACCACTGGTGCGCCATTAGTATAGGCCACGGTGCGCCATTAGTATAGGCCACTGGTGCGCCATTAGTATAGGCCACGGTGCGCCATTAGTATTTTTGAATTTTGAAGCGGGAAAATAGTAGTGGTGCACCGTCTAACCCCCACCGTGCGCCATTGCTATTTTTGAATTTTGAATTTGGATCTGGATCGTGATTTTTTTTGCCCATTTTTTGCTCGTTTTTTGGCACGATATTATTTCAAATGTTGTTCCTGTTTTTGGATCTTGTACATTCTTTTGCCGTGTTCTTTTGCCGGAGAGGAGTTCGCCGGAGAGGAGGAGGAGGAGGTCACCGGAGAGGCGCTCGCCTACATCGCCGGAGAGGAGGAGGAGGTCGCCGGAGAGGAGTTCACTGAAGCATCTGAGAGGAGGAAGGAGAAGAGGAGGGAGGAGGAGCTCACCGGAGAGGAGGGAGGAGGAGCTCACCGGAGAGAAGGGAGGAGAAACCGTGAGGGGAGGAGAGGAGGGAGGAGGAGGTGGCCGGAGAGGAGGAGGAGGTCGCCAGAGAGGAGGAGGAGGTCGCCGGAGAGGAGGGTAGTATGGTGGAGAGAAGGGAAGATGGAGTGGAGGAGAGGAGGAGATGGAGTGGAGGAGAGGTGAAGTGGAGGAGAAGAATGAAGAGGTAAGGAGGAGAGGACCACGCCCTGCCATATATACGGCATAGTAATGGCGCACCGTGGGCAGGTGCGCCATTACTAACTTTTTTATTATTATTTTATTTATTTTGAATTTTGAAGGCGGGAAGATACTAATGGCGCAGCATGGGCATGTGCGCCATTAGTAACTTTTTTTTATTTTTTTGACTTCTTTTGAATTTTGAAGGCGGGAAGATACTAATGGCGCACCACGGGCAGGTGCGCCATTAGTCACTTTTTTTATTTTTTTTAACTTATTTTGAATTTTGAAGGCAGGAAGATACTAATGGCGCACCATGGGCAGGTGCGCCATTAGTAAGTTTGAATTTTTTTTGAATTTATTTGCCTCTCCAGATCTTAAAAGCCCCGTATTTTTTTTCTGTTAGGTTTTTGAGGATTTTGAAAATGTTTAACGGGGAACCCCCGTTAAATTCGGATGTAACTTTTCGAGTAGATGATTTTTCATATAAAAAACTTTTTCATCCGAGTTCGTACGCAAAAGTTATGCACATTTTTACAAATTCTCGAAGGATTTTGCAAAAAAGTCGAAAATTCATGTTTGTAAATTTTGCTAACAACTAGACCACATATCACATGGGAATCTTATTTTCTTTTATTTTTTTTGACATTTCTATCTTTTTTTTTGAAACTGAAAAGGCGGTCCACGAGGGGGGGTGTATTCAGGCGAATGTTTGGGCCAAGCTACTAATGGCGCACCGTGGCATGGTGCGCCATTACTAGTTCAACTCGTAACTAGTAATGGCGCACCACTCCCACGGTGCGCCATTAGTAGTTTTGAAAAAATTAAAAAAAATTACTAATGGCGCATCGTGGATGTGATGCGCCATTACTAGTTCAACTAGTAATGGCGCACCACTCCCACGGTGCGCCATTAGTAGTTTTGAAAAAATTAAAAAAAATTACTAATGGCGCACCAACACATGGTGCGCCATTAGTATATAGGCGCACCACATGTCTGCTGCGCCATTAGTGTCAATTCCATCTATAGCCCTTTTCCTAGTAGTGGGATGTGCAGAATGCGTTCCTTCATGGCGTTCTAGAGGAGGCAGTTTACATGAAACAACCACCTGAGTATGAGGTAAAAGGCAAGCAACATTATGTTTGCAAACTTGATAAAGCATTATATGGCTTAAAACAGGCACCTAGAGTATGGTACTCTAGGTTAAGTGTAAAGCTCCAAAGACTTGGATTTCGACCCTAAAGGCAGATACATCTCTCTTCTTTTATAAAAGAGGCAAAGTAATCATTTTTATGTTGGTATATGTTGATGACATAATTGTGGCTAGTTCATCACAGGAAGCAACTAATGCACTATTAGAAGATCTTAAGAAGGATTTTGCTCTAAAAGATCTTGGTGACTTGCATTACTTCTTGGGCATAGAAGTAAAGAAGGTAACAGATGGTATACTTCTAAGTCAAGAAAAATATGTGTCAGATATACTGAAGAGATCAGGTATGATGAATTGTAAAATTTCAAATATGCCTCTTTCAACTACTGAAAAGTTGTCGAAAGAAGAGGGTGAGCCTTTGGGAGCCGAAGGAGCTACAAATTATAGAAGTGTTGTACGTGCTCTGCAATACTCTTCTGTTGCACGCTTATGGTGTGATAACTTGGCATAAAACACTCTTCTGTTGCACGCTTATGGTGTGATAACATTGGTGCTACTTATCTATCAGCAAATCCAGTGTTCCATGCAAGGACAAAACACATTGAGGTTGATTATCATTTTGTTCATGAAAGAGTAGCCAAGAAGCTACTAGACATACGTTTCATCCCTACAAATGATCAAGTTGCAGATGGGTTTACCAAGGCCCTGTCATGGGACAAGTTGGAAGAGTTCAAGAACAATCTCAATTTGATGAAGTTGTGATTGAGGGGGCGTGTTAAAATGTATATTGTAAACGTGTGTACAGTATGTGTATAAACCGTACATACAAGATAAGGGTTGCGTTGCGTTTGTAATCCGGTTGTTAGAGTAGTTACAGATGATCTCGTAAATCCCATGTATAGATCATTATTTGGATATCAATCTAGCAACTACTTAACAACCAAATCATGTAATCTATATGCCTATATAAACATACAGCGCGTCCCTGCTAAGGCATATGCTTCACGCTACTTTTACATACGGAGCCGTGGTACATGCAGTGGCCGGCGCTGTTGAGCACGATCGCGAGGAGTGGCAGAGTGGCAGAGTGGCTGGCGCTGCATGCAGGCCACGTTGGTGGTGCGGTGCGGGAGCGTTGAGCTGAAGGGCCAAGAAGGCCGCCTACTTCAACGCCCTCTGGATCGGGGCCCTATGCTGCGCCGGCGCTGTTGAAGCAGGGCCTGGGATGTGCACACATGTGATGTGACTGAAGCTCAGCGTGCACACACAGGCACATGCATACATGTATGACAGTAAAATGCTACAGTAGTAGCTGGCTAGCTCATTCTAATTGCACCTTAATTTTCTACACAATAGCTATAGGCGAGTCGCCTGAATTTGTAATTTGGGCATGTTGATTTTCGAGTGAAGGAAGGAAGCTGAAGGGAAGGAAGGAGCTCGCCCAAGGGAAGGAAAGTGCTCGCCATAGAAGACCCCGATATTTATCTTAGGGTAACAGGCTAACCCATCATTTATCTTAGGGGTGTGGGGTGGTGCAACTTGCAAGTTCACCCAAAAAAACCAGTCATCGCCGGAGTTGGACGAATGGCCAACGGCAGCGACAGCACGTTAGGTGGGTGGCGCGGAAGAGCCGCCGGCCGCGGGCTGCGGTTAGGTCCGTAGTGGCTAGCTAGGCGGTTCTGAAGGTTGAAGAAGACATGAGGCCGTTCATTTTCAATTGGTCGGCTGAAACCAATCGACTGACCCAAATGAAATTTTCAGTCAGACTGATTCCTAACCAGTCCTAATTTTCAACTCCAGTAGCAACCCGCGTACTTTGTGCACCACTCACCTAGTTGCTTTGCCCCAGCACCCATACCCACTAAATTTTGAGTTACACTGTGTATGAGGTGGCTGCTCATCGATCGATCAGGTTTTGACGATCGATCTTGAGACCCCATGCATCAGCTTATTTTTGTCCTTGATGGCCTACTGTTGAACTACTTGCCTGGTATGTAGTTAGACTGGTATAGTTTCTCGGAAAAATAGAAGTTAGAGTGGTGTACAGTGGCGGAGCCAGGATTCGAGTATGGGGGGGGGGGGGGGGGGGGGGGGGGGGGGCGAGTACGTATATTGACCGAATCTTGTTGATAATTACTAGTTGCTTGTACTAAAATTGTTGATCGGGTGGTGTACTAGTTTGTAGTAAGTGATGTATTGGTGTATATATATGCTGGTATCTTATCTTAACGAACAACCTTGCTGCAAGCTCAGTGCCCATGTTGTTGTGATCGATCTTGCATGTCAGCATGTGCCCTATGCTAATTGCACTGTTCTATCTTTGCCAAAAATAGAAAGTGGGGCTCAATGACCAACGCGGTTTTCCTTGACCCTTGCCATCTACTCGAAGGACATGTAAAAAGAAGAAGACGTGGCTATCGATTCTAGAGCTAGTTGCTTTAACAAAGTGAGAGTGCAGAACCAATGCAAAGCAAAGCAATCGTACTTGCAAACGAGCTAGTTGCTTTAACAAAGTGAGAGTGGAGAACCGATCGAGCAAAAGTTTACAGCTCTCAACACATGCAACATTTTTATTAGCATGCAACAAAACAAAATCAAAGATCCTAGCAAATTGCTATTAGCTAAAAAATGAAAACAAAAAACACTTACTTACGTACATCTCACTGAACGGCTATTGCTACGGTCAATACATTCAGTTGAGGCTTAGGAAATGTATGACAAAACTGTATATATCATCAACATTAAAAATTGATAAGAGGAATTCTGGCATTAAAAATCAAGTGAAGATTGACCTTAGAGGGAAACAGTGTATAAGAGCATCTACAACCGGCATAACTAATCCGGCCCCCTACGGTCCGTGCCGGACCTAGCTAATCCTGACCCCTAAATGTCCACGGACACGTCTGGGCACGTCCGTGGACAGTGACCGGTCATCCCTCAAATGTTCGCTTCCACAACCAGATATCTCGTTACCAAAGTCATCAAATCCATATAATTACATGCAGTGTAATCTTCGTTGGTGTCCGTGCTCCATGTCCTTGCTGTTCCCTTCTATGTCCATGTCCGGCGGGCGTGAGCCCTTTGAAGTGAAGGTGTGGTCGCTCGCTAAGGAGGGTAGGACATGGGACATAGACAGACCCACATGGGACATGAAGCCGCCATCTTCATGCCCTGCCCTTCCTCATCGGAGCCTGTGGCTTGAACGTCGCCCGTCAAGGAGGGGTCCACGATAGACGTGGATGGACGGACCGGCCCCATGGTCACCACGTGTGGGTCCGCCTGCGCGACTACGTGCGACCCTGCCTGCCTTCGCGACTTCGGCCTCGAGGGCCGTCGCAGCCTCCCGCGACCTGTGGCTCGAACGACGGGCATGCCTCGCGTCCGCAGCAGATGGACCATAGGCATGCCGGCATTTATCTCTGACTCGGTGCCCGACCCGCAGGGACGACGTGCTTTGGGGAGGAGTGGAGTATATATAGTGGCCAGGGATTCGTCCAGGAAGCGGATAGGGATGAATATATGTGGGCTCGGTGGAACATATTAATAACATGGATAGAGATTAACAACATGACATTTTTTGTTGATAACATGGCATTTTAATAATTAATAATATGTCTTTTCTTGATAGGAGGGTTGCAGTTTATTATTAAGGGCATGGCAATGCAATAATTAATATTATTATTTTTTATTAATAATAGGATAACAGTTTTATAATTGATAACATTGCATTTTAATAATTAATAACATGCCATTTTTACTAATCAATGGATGCCAATTTTTATTATTAAGAGCTTCACATTTTTAATAACATGGCTTTTTTATTAATATAAAATAGGATGGCGGTTTTATTAATAGAATGGCATTTTTATTATTAATATGAATGGCAGTTTTATTAAAACCAAGGAATTTTTATTTGGTTATGCTATGGTATTTTATCGTAGGTAGCATGGTACTCCCTCGATCGGTCCCGTAATATAAGAGCGTTTTTTACACTACACCACGCTCTTATATTATGGGACGGAGGGAGTGGAATTTATTTGTTATGCACCATTCAAATTTTTTGCCACTCTATGTTAATTTTTTATATACTATGGCAACTTATTTTAACATAACATGGCAGATTTCTTGTTCCTTTGGTTGTTTCACACTTATTTGCTGTGTCATTTTTCCCAAAATTTGCCATGTTTTTTCAAGAGAACAAGTTCCCCAATTTTTTCATGATCCCATATGTGCCTTCTTATATGTTGTGGCATTTTTCTGTGTGCTTTTACATCGTTAAATGAGGTCAAAAATAACAGGGAGTTCAGGTTTTTTTTAGTACATGAAATGGTTTAGTTCATTCTGAAAGGCTTTTTTCCGTTTTGTTTGTAGACACGTAAAGGGGGAGGAGTTCGCTGGAAGGGTGTCGCGCCCCAGCGAACGTTTCTGTTAGCTCGAACAGACAGTGGGCTCTCTCTTTTCTTCTTTTTGTTTCGGACGGGTTCTCTTCCGATGAAAACTTCTAAAAGCTGGCCAGGCAGCCACGTCAGTTCTTGGCGATCTTTTTGAGCATCAGTACAGACAAGCGCGCTCATATACACGCGCATACACTCACCCTCATGAACGCACACACGCATACCCTACCCCTATGAGCACCTTCGAGAGACTGAGCCGGTATATTATCTTGAGATTTACGAAGTCACCGTAGATGCCTCGTCGTCGACGGGAACGTCTCCTTCCACTGAAAGCACATCGCCGGAAATCCTGAAATAAATCCAGTAATAATGCGAGCACCAGGATTTGAACCCTGGTGGGTTGGGGATACCACTGTCCACCTAACCAACTCAACCACAAGTTGATTCACAGTTCTTGGCGATCTTGATTCCGACTAGAAAAGAAAACTGCTCCCTCCCTTCTAAAAGCTGCCGGTCCACCGACACATTTATGCCCCACCAGAACCAAAAGACGTTCACACAACCATGGTCTACGGACTACGGGTGAAATACCTTCATAACGATATTTTTCTTATATATTATATACAAACTAGTAGATTTACAAATACTTTGCCATATTTTGCTGAAGGAGTTCGATAATGCACTAGAGTTTTTTTTTTGGTTTTTTTTTGATAAAGCATGCACTAGAACTTGGCATGGTATGGTGTTGCAGCCTCTGCCGTCACGAAGTAGGGAACTAGGTAGGGACGTGTACTTGTGCTGTGGGCAACTCAGGATGCACGGCTTCTGCTGGCCTACGAAAGCCTAATTACAAAGCTGCATATTTCTACAAACTTAGGACAAACCTAGATCTGCAAATACTTCTTCCGTAAAGAAATATAGCGATCTAAACACTCTTATATTTTTTTACGAAGAGAGTATATTTTAAAACAGAGGAAGTATCATGAAACTGAATTTTGTTACTCCACAAGCACTTCTCTCTGAAGAATCCAGATGCTCCTGTACTTATAGATATACAAGGACATTTATGCTCCAATTCTTCCTATATAAAGCCAAAGAAAAATCCCACCGAAATAATGTACAACATACCATTTATTCGTCGACAAACATGGGCTGGCACACACTGATCCAATTTTGCCGCGCAACAAGGTGTAACAAACTAGAGAGAAAGGTCAGCCAGGTCAAATGATCTTGAAACCGCCTTGTTCCAGGACTCTCCTCTCTTCTTCCTGTGTGCGTCATCTAACTTGGGGCGGAAAACCGTTGTGTTCTCCTTGTGCAGGCCTGCGAATATCTCCTCCTTCGTCCAGACTCCGGCAGCTAATCCTGCTGCGTATGCGGCTCCAAGGGCTGTCGTCTCGGTGTCGGCTGGTCTGACAACAGGGCTGCCCAGCAAATCGGCCTGCAGGTGTGTGCATACAATCGTCAGTCATCTGATGGAACTTGATGAGTTCATACACTTGCAAAAAAATACTACCACAAAAACCAGCTCAGCAGCAAAACAGGCTGTGTGGTAAAGTATTATACGAAATTAAGTAAAACTATTCAGTACACAAGCTTGGGTTTCCTGCATTTCAGATGTAATTGGAATTTTTTTAAAGAAAGATAAATTCACATTGTGCAAATCGGCCTGCAGGTGAGTTCTTACACTTGCAAGAAAATGTACCTCAAACACCAGCTCAGCAACAAAACAGTCTGTGTGCTAAAGTATTATACAGAAATAAGTAAAACTATTCGGCAGGTAAGCTTGGTTTTCCTGCATTTCAGGTGTAATTGGGAGTTTTTTTTTCAGAAAGATTAATCCACATTGTGTAACCATCATTCTTTTTCTAGAACATGTAACTACTCCATATTATGGGACAGAGGGAGTATCTGTTTATCCAGCAATATGATGAACCACTAACAGATGTATTCCACTACAGTTTTTCTTTATATAGAAGAAAAGGAACTGTTGAAGGGAAGTAGACACAATTTCTTTACCTGGATCTGCATGAGAAGGTTGTTAACAGTAGCACCACCATCGACACGCAGCAAGAATTCCCCTTCTGCACTCTTGACTTCTCCTGCCTCCCCAGCATCCTTATGCATGGAGCTGAGAACATCATTCACCTGAAAGCACATACTCTCAAGCACTGCTCGAGCAATGTGCCCCTTGTTTGTGAACCTCGTGATTCCGATACAGATCCCCCTCGCGTCATCCCTCCACCATGGCGCGAACAATCCATTGAAAGCTGGCACAAAGTAAATCCCACCTGAATCTTGCACACTTTCAGCCAATCCTTCAATTTCTGATGCTGAGGAAATGATTCCAAGGCTGTCCCTCAACCACTGAACTGCTGCACCAGCAATTGCAATTGAGCCTTCTAAAGCATAATTAGTGGGTGCATCTGGGCCAAGCTTGTAAGCAATAGTGCTAAGAAGACCGTGGGTAGACTGTGTGACCTCCTCCCCTGTGTTGAGAAGGATGAAGGCACCAGTTCCGTAGGTGCTTTTTGCTTCACCTTTCTGGCATAGCTGCCCAAGCATCGCAGCATGCTGATCTCCTAAACAGCCTGAGATGGAAACACCAGCCAAAGGGAACCCACTGGCAACCACGCCAATTTTCTCCGAGTTACTGATAATCTTTGGCAAGATGCCGGCAGGAATGCCTAATGCCTCAAGTGTAGGCTTGTCCCAGTCAAGTGCCTTTAGATTCATAAGCATTGTGCGTGCTGCGTTCGAGCAGTCTGTGACATGCTGCCCAACTAACTCCTTTCCATCACGGTCTTTCCCACCAATGCCTCCAGTGAGGTTCCAGATCAACCAGGTGTCGATTGTGCCAAATAATGCATCACCAGCCCGGACTGCATCCTTGACAGCGTCAACATTCTCCATCAACCATAATAACTTCAGAGCACTGAAGTACGTACTGATTGGTAAACCACATGTCTCCACAAAGTGGGTTCTGCCACCTGATAGC
Organism: Triticum urartu; assembly: GCF_056163025.1. Classification (NCBI taxonomy): domain Eukaryota; kingdom Viridiplantae; phylum Streptophyta; class Magnoliopsida; order Poales; family Poaceae; genus Triticum; species Triticum urartu. The sequence continues at coordinate 721,162,870 of NC_141874.1, read as the reverse complement.
TCACTTTCCAGTCTCCTGAAGAGGGGAGGCATTAAACAGAATCAGAACACTAAACAACATAAAAATGTTAACACAAAGTGGCAGATGGATAAAAGGAGACCTGCAGATAGAGCTAGTGCGAACATCCATCCACACAATTGCATTGTAGAGCGGAAGGCCTGTGGATTTGCTCCACACAACGGTAGTCTCCCTCTGATTTGTGATTCCAATGGCCTTCAAACCAGCATCCACATTAAGTCCACTAGCTGCAGCCTTTTCGAGTGTCTTTGCCATGCAGACCTTCACGCTCTCCATGATCTCCATAGGATCATGCTCAACCCATCTTGTAGTTCACAAATACAAAGATGATAAAAGTTAGAAGTCATCACCTAACTGCAAAGTTAAGGGATGGCAAACAACAGTACAACGAAAACTCCCAGCACTTTACACAGGAAGATGGCACTACAGACCGTGAACACAATCAGATAGCATAGAACATCACAACATCTAGCAAAGTTCGGTATGGCATGTTTCCCTTTTTCACATATCGACTAATAAATGGAAACAGCGGCGAAACTTATAAAATATTTAATGTCACTTCAGAAGCCAGTTTACAGGTAAGAAACATTTAGTCAAGTGGAGAGTAAGAATATTTCAGTCCTAAAAGTGCATCGAGTTAACTAGTACCAGAAGTGCATTACATTTGAATGCAAGGCCAGTCATTGATCAGACCCTTTTCAAGTTTTCAGTGAACATGTAGAAGGAAAATGAAATATGAAAACAGAGTCGGGCTAGTCATATGCCACAACTGTTAAGAACATCGAACTTCTCTGTCATAGAAAAACCTCAATCCTTAACAACTTCTTTTTGTGATTGTAAAGTATGGAAATGTTATCCAGTAGCCTCTCAATCCATCTAGGCCATAGGTTTACGCACTCGAGACAACAACTCATTTTAGAAGACAGCATCACAGCAACTCTTAATGTAAGAAAAGAGGTGTCAGTGGGCAGTCTCACTCGCATCTAAATAATTTAAGAGATAGCCTATAAAGCAAGCAAGACTGGGACTTCCATGACTCCATTGAATCAGGAAGTCAACTATCATGCGTACTATCTTCTAGGAAAACAAGCAATATTTATCTATCATATCCCAAAACTATTCATAACACTACACACTGTAGAGTCCAAAGGTTCAGTAGAGTAGCTTGCTGTGCTTAAAAATGAGTGAACCATCCTGGTTACTACTATGTAGCACTAGAAAAGCTTGAAGCCATCGCAAATCAATCAAGTGAAGCACATGAACCTAATTCCGGCATCACATCTAGTCCTAGCTAGCAATCGAATCGTCAGATTAAAGCGCGCAGCACCTACTGGACAAACCTGAGACACTGAATGAGTTTACAGTTAAGACTGAACTTTCGTACTCGACATAAACAGGAGCATATAACAGACACAAAGGTAGAGCTTCAGACATGAATCGGTTGATCCTAATTGTGACATCAGATAGCACCTAAATTGACAACTGGGTCATCAAAAGCACACAGTACCAGCTTGCCAAACCACCTGAACCACTGAAATGACATGACATGACAGTTAGGACTGTACTTTGGCACTGGACAAATACAGAGCGTAGCCAACCAAAAGGGCGGCACAGCTTAACTAGAAATTCTCTAATTCCGTCCTGTTCTACCAACCACCGGAAGAGGGCGACGAGGCCCCAAAAAATTCCACGGGCACGCGCACGTGGAGCGGATCAGACGACGGAATTGGCAAAGGGGTGGTGGTGGTGCGCGGCGCTTACCCGGCCTCCGGGTAGTGCTGCTTGAACTCGAGCTGGTGGGAGGCGACGGGGCTGGCGTGGCGGTCGTAGATGATGAACCTGGTGCTGGTCGTCCCCTGGTCGATCGACGCCACGTACACCTCCTCCTCCTTCCCCTTCCCCGCCATGCTCGCAGAGTCACAGTCCCCCCACACGCCCCAGAGGAAGCTCGCCGGGAAACAAGCGCTGAACCCTCCGCCGGCGGGCGGACAGAGGGGAGCGGCGGGTAGTGGAGTGAGCCGGTGGAACAAGCGAGGAAGGGGAGGGCGTGAGACTGGGAGGCAGTTGGGAGCGGGGGAAGAGAAATTATAGGGAGGGAGGTGAGGAAGGGTGGGTGGGTGGATCCGATTGGGAGGGAGGTGGACGATGGGCTGGGCGTGGAAGTCAATGACTATCGCCTTGTCTGACTCTGATCTGGGACTAGTAGCTCGCCTCTATCTCCTCGCGCTCTGCTCGGCTCGGCGCGGCGCGGACGGGGTTTCTGCGACGAAAATCCCGTGCTTTTCTCCCCCAGGAAATCTGGGGATGCCAGTCCAGTTGGGACTAAGGGCATCTCCAGCCGTTGGCTCTTTCGGGACGCATAAAAATCGCTCTCTGGGACCGAGCCGACGATATAATCGACGCGGGGGCGGTTTTGTGCCCAGTCGTCGCCCTCAGGCGTCGAAATTGGCCCATTTTGCAGCCCAATTTCGACGAATAAAGGGCCCATATGGGCGAGAATAGGCCCATACTCGACGTGGTTTCGCCGTGTCTCGGCATTCAATTATCAACACAATTATTTCTTATCACATATTTCATCATAGAAAAATCAAATACTTCAACAAAATAGTACAACAACAAATAATTCAATACAAATTATATAGTTCAACAAATAAAAACTCGTATTTCATCACACGGCGTCCCCCTTGAGCCTCCATAGGTGCTCAATCAGATCTTTCTGCAGTTGATGATGCATCTGTGGGTCTCGGATCTCCTGACGCATACTGAGATAGGCAGTCCAAGTTGCCGGTAGCTGGTGATCAACTTCGGCTAGAGGACCCTGCCTGTAGTATGGTTCAGTGTCAAACACTGGGTCTTCTTACTCGCTCTCGATGATCATGTTGTGCAAGATGACACAGTAAGTCATAATCTCCCACATTTGATCTTTGGACCAGGTCTGAGCGGGGTACCGAACAACAGCAAATCGAGATTGGAGCACACCAAATGCCCGCTCGACATCCTTCCTGCAAGCCTCCTGAACTTTAGCAAACCAGGCGTTCTTGCCTCCTGCCGCAGGGTTTGAGATCGTCTTCACAAATGTCGACCATCTCGGATAGATGCCATCTGCTAGGTAGTACCCCTTGTTGTATTGGTGCCCATTGATCTCGAAGTTCACCGGAGGAGAATGGCCCTCAACGAGCTTGGCAAAGACAGAAGAGCACTGCAGCACGTTGATGTCATTGTGAGTTCCTGGCATACCAAAGAAGGAGTGCCAAATCCAAAGGTCCTGTGTGGCTACCGCCTCAAGCACCACACTGCAACCGCCTTTGGCGCCTTTGTACATCTCCTGCCAACCAAATGGGCAATTCTTCCATTTCCAATGCATGCAGTCGATGCTTCCAAGCATCTCAGAAAATCCTCTTGCTGCATTCTGGGCTAGGATCCGAACAGTGTCTTCCGCATTGGGTGTTCTCAAGTATTGTGGCCCAAACACTGCCACTACTGCCCGACAGAACTTGTAGAAACACTCTATGCTGGTGGACTCGGCCATGCGCCCATAGTCATCGAGTGAATCACTGGAAGCTCCATATGCAAGCATCCTCATCGTTATCGTGCACTTCTTGATGGAGGTGAATCCAAGAGCGCCAGTGCAATCCATCTTGCACTTGAAGTAGTTGTCGAACTCCCGGATAGAATTCACAATCCTGAGGAAGAGCTTTCGGCTCATCCGATAACGGCGCCGAAATGTTCTCTCGCCATGAAGTGGAGCATCGGCGAAGTAGTCGGAGTAGAGCATGCAGTAGCCTTGGAGACGATGCCGGTTCTTTGCTTTCATCCGCCCCGGCGCCGAGCCACCTCGCCGCGGCTTTTCATTGCTCGCCAGCAGCTGGCTGAGGGCGGCGAGCACCATGAGATGCTCTTCTTCCTGGACGTCGGTCGCGGCTTCCTCCTCCAGCAGCGCGGCGAGCTCTTCCTCCTCATCCGAGTCCATCGCCGAAGCAGGCAAAACGCCGAACACCTTGCGCTCGGTGGCCGTGTACCTGCCGTTAAACCGCGCCTCCGCGGCCGGAAACGGCGGCCGGAAACGCCCAGCTGCTGTGGGAGGGGCTGCCGCGGCGAAGCACTGCTATTTTCCGGCGGGGAATGGCTATCTAGCGAAGTAGGGCGGCGGCCGTCGCCGGGATATAGCTAGTGGTGGCCAAGGGCGCGGGGGGTGCGAGGCGAGTCGGGGGAAGAAAACCTTGACTTTTCCGCTGTCGGTATGGGCCAGGCGTGCTTTTCCCTACCGCCGGAGCCCCCAACTGCTTCCCAGCGCGTCGGGTTCGGCCTGTGACCGCCGAGCGGAAAAAAATCTAAACCGACGATTTTCAGCATTCTAAGGACGCGACTAGACCCTTTTTTCAACGCCGGCGCCGAAAAAATGACCTGGAGAGCTTTGTTGGGGGCGCGGCTGAAGATGCCCTAAGGATAACGGATGGATTTGCCCAGAGAAAGACGAACGTCGATGCAATCATGTGGAGTAAGAAATTTCCTCCGGCGGCTAGAGGCGAGTAAACTAGCAGTTGGCGTGACGCAGGGCATGACAGCGAGCGAGACAGGAGATCTGCTCTCTCTCTCTCGTGCGCTGTTGATGTTCAGCAGCATGTGCACGGCCAAGCAAGCAACAAACGACATGACAAAATCCTGATATACCGCCAGTTCAGTTGGTGGCCCTCTCCTGATTTACAGCCATCCAGATATACTACTCCCTCTGTAAACTAATATAAGAGTGTTTAGAACACTAAAATAATGATCTAAACACTTTTATATTAATTTACGGAGGGAGTACTTACAACTGAATTCGGGGTAATACTACCGTTTAAGTTGTCCAGCTGTTGCACCGGTAGTGAAATATGTGGGGAAAAAAAGAACCCAAACATGCAGGGAAATATGTGAACCGAAGGCGACAACATCAAAGCAAATACTATGAATTACTACTTTGTTTCCAGACAAACAATGGTCCTGTTTGGATACTCTAACTCAGTTAGAGGTTAGAGTTAGATTTTAACCCTGAACTAATTCTGAACTAACTCTAGCCAAAAAGGTGTTTGGATGATAGAGTTAGATGGAGCGCGGATACAGTGAGGCGCCTTCACGGACAGTGCAAGAGGAAGGGAGTGAGAGGACGAGAAGGTTTGAGAAAATGGGGAGGGATCTGCTGCGGCGAGAGCAAGAGAAAAAAATGTTTTTTAGTAGTCCTGAGAAAAACTAACCCCAATTAGCACCTCTTGGGTGGGTTAGATTTTTTGGATGGGTTAGATGCATCTAACCCAAACTAACCCTTCAGTTTGGATATTTTTGGGTTAGTTGAGTCTAATCTAACCCAAACTAACTCTAATCTATGAATCCAAACAGAGCCAATATTAGGGTCAAAACTCTTTATCTGCATCAGCAACTTTGCTTGCTGCTGATAGATGTTTATTTCTGTCGAGCTAATAATTGTATGTGCTAGTTTATTTATTGGCTTGTTTGGACACGAGCATAGTTTATGGCCACAACACAAGCAAGCAAGCAGAGATAATGTAAAGTGCAGTTGGCTGGCCTCACACTCGCCTATAGATGACCACATGATTTCCGGGTCGTGAGCCGCTGATTCGATGTAATCTCATCTCCGAATGGCCTACGCAAAATGAGCAAATCATCATGCTGTATGAGGTGAGTGAGCCGACGCAAGTAAGGGGTGGTTGGGCGCTTTCGTGAGCACACAAGCTGGGAGTAGTGGTGAGCAGGAGGAGCTACACCGAACGCGTCGGCGTGCAGTACGCCATCACAAGCCTCCAAGTTGGGTAGCGTCGCCCCTGCATTGTAAAGTGTAAACGGTCTCCGCACGCATACGCAGCAATCGCAAGCCCTTGCTTGCCGTGTGTGTGTAGCTAGGATATGCCGAGGTGACCTCTTGTGTAACAACGACAGGTTTTGGAGGCTCCCGTCTATGACTCTGTCTCCTTGGGAAGTCAGGGGAATATGCCCGCAACAAACTAACCAAGAGAAAGAAAGAAAAAAGAATTTGTTATATGGGCAGTGGCAGCACTGCACAGTTGATCATGTTGGGTCCTTCCTCGGGGGAGATGAAGCGGCTCAGCAAAAATCCGAAGACGCCCCTATATCTCGCGTTCAGCGAGAGGGGAGGAACCATTGCTGAACGGGAGACCGAGACGGGACGGCTGAGAAGCGCCAAAGGCCACATCCACATTTATTTTTTCTGTTTTTTGCTTTATATTTATACTTTGTCTGTACTTTAAAATATTCTATATAGATACAAAAACACTCTACAAAAAACATTTGAAAAATGTTGAACAAATATTTGAAAATTGTTGAACAAGCATTCGGAAAATGTTGAACAAGTATTTGAAAAAATGTTAATCAAGCATTCCAAAAATATTTAACGTGTATAGAAAAGTTGTTGATCGTGTATTAAAAAATGATGATTTTTTATCATCTATATGAAAATATTAATCAATAATTTGAAAAACATGTTGAACGAGTATTTAAAAAATGTTAATCAAGCATTTGGAAAATGTTAAATGTGTATAGATAAATATGAATCATGTATTAAAAATGATGAAATTTTTTGATCACGTATGTAAAAGTATTAATCAAGCATTTAAAAAATTCTTGAACAATCGTTTGAATAATGTTAATCAAGCATTTGAAAAATGTAAATGTATAGAAATAATATTGACCAAGTATTAAAAAATATTAATCTTGTATTCGAAAAATGTTAATCAAAAATTTGATTTTCTCAATGTGTATTAAAAAAATGTTGACCATGTATTAAGAAAATGTTAAATTTGTATTGAAATAATGTTAAATGTGTATTATAAAAATGTTGTTGACATATAAAAGAAATGTAGAATGAAAAACCAAAAGTGAAAACCGAAAAAGAAACAAAATAAACCAAAGAAAAATAAAATAAAAAACTAAGAAACAAATGCAAAACGGATGAAAAAACAAAAATACCAATGAAATCTAAGAAATAATAAATAAAAATTAAGAAATAAAGAAAAACAAAAAAGACCAATGAAAATCTAAGGAAACATATAATAAACAAAGAAATCGGTGAAAATGGGAAAGAAAGGAACGAATAAAAAGGAAAATAAAAAACCATTGAAATCCGAGAAAAGAAACAAAGAAAAAAGCAAAACCAATGAAAAAACAGTGAGGAAACTAAGAAAAGACAAAGAAAACGAAAAAAACAAAAGAAAAAACACGATGCGTGCGAACCAGCGAACTCTCTTGATCGAACCAAGCTAAAAAAACGGGCTGGCCCAGTTGCTATAGTGCGTGAGGAAATCCTCAACGAGATGGAAGAAACGCGCGTTAATGCGAGATATTGCCCTCGCGAAAATCAAAAGGTAGTACGGGCACTATTAGAAAAAAGGTTAAATATGAGATACATTAGTCCCGGTTTGTATTAGAGCCGGCACTAATGTGTTCATTAGTACCGGTTTAAACGGATAGGCGGGAGGAGATCTTTAGTATCGGTTAAGGGCGAACTTTTAGTATTGGTTCATGCCACGAACCGGTATTAAAGGGCTGAGGCCGATTAGTAAATAGGTTGTGGCAGGCTGTTTTTAGTCCCACTCGCTCCCCTAGCAAGATTTTTATCAACTTAAATATGTTACTTCTCAAACTATCACAAACACTTGGTTTTCATTGAACTATGTGTAGAATTTGTGATCGCAATATGAGTCTTCACCGGTTTCTAAACCGTTGAGGACTCATGTTGACAATTCAGATTGTACACAAAAAGATCATTGATAATCAATGTATTTTTTATGTATATTTTTACATGTTTACGCCCTCACTCTCTCCACTCATTCGGTCTCCCCCTCAATCCCCCCTACGCCGGTCCTCCCCGCCGGCCGCCCCTTACTCTCTGCTGACATGTTTACGCCCTCACTCTCTCCACTCACTCGGTCTCCTCCTCAATCCCCCCGCGCCGGTCCTCCCCCGCCAGCCGCCCCTTACTCTCTGCTGACATCATTTGCTATTTTTCAGTCATTTACCGATTTGTTTAGAGAGCTAAATGACCGTGAAATTAAAAATCACTACAAAATGAACTCTGAAAATGTTGACACTTGGCATGGTATCATTATTTCACCCACATAGCATGTGCAAAAGAGTAGAGAGGGTTACAACAAAAACTGGACGCACTTCGTGTACAAACTGGACAATCTCTTTCGGAGTATGAGGGTTTCGGACGAGAACTCGTCTGTTACGCGGTTACATTTTTTAAAAAAAAATTGAACTCCAGACTTTTTTGCATTCAGTATGCAGCATTCAAAGCGACATCATCAATTTTCAACCCTTCCTGACATCATTTGCTCTTTTTCAGTCATTTACCGATTTGTTTAGAGAGCTAAATGACCGTGAAATTGAAAATCAATACAAAATGAATTCTAAAAATGTTGAAACTTGGCATGGTATCATCATTTCACCCACATAGTATGTGCAAAAGAGTAGAGAGGGTTATGGCAAAAACTGGACGCACTTCGTGTACAAACTGGACAATCTCTTTCGGATTATCAGGGTTTCGGACGAGAACTTATCTATTATACGGGCACTTCATTTTTAAAACTTATTTGGACTCCAGACTTTTTTGCATTCAGTATGCAGCATTCAAAGCGACGTCATCAATTTTCAGCACTTTCTGACATCATTCGCTATTTTCAGTCATTTACCGATTTGTTTAGAGAGCTAAATGACCGTGAAATTGAAAATCACTACAAAATGAACTCTAAAAATGTGGAAACTTGGCATGGTATTATCATTTCACCTACATAGCATGTGCAAAAGAGTAGACAGGGTTACGGCAAAAACTGGACGCACTTTGTATACAAACTGGACAATCTCTTTCGGACGAAAACTCATCTGTTAAAAAATATATTTGCACGCTACCCTGTGGGCCTGCTCGGCCTTGGGCATGGATATGCAGGCCCATAAGGCCAGGCAGGCTCACAGGGCAACATGTAAAGTTAGGCCCAGAAGCCTACTTTAGAGAGAAGCTCGAAGAAGCAGCCGCGGCTGGGTTTATAAACCAGTGTGGCTGCTCTTTGCTTGGTGAGGTGGGACTAAAGTTTGCGCACCGCAGCGCTGTTGGGTATCATAGCAGAAATTTAAAATTTTGTACGCATCACCAAGATCAATCTATGGAGTAATCTAGCAACGAGGGGAAGGAGATTGCATCTACATACCCTTGTAGATCGCTAAGAGGAAGCGTTGCAAGAACGCGGATGAAGGAGTTGTACTCGCAGCGATTCAGATCGCGGTTGATTCCGATCTAAGCGCCGAACCACGGCGCCTCCGCGTTCAACACACGTGCAGCCCGGTGACGTCTCCCACGCCTTGATCCAGCAAGGGGTGAAGGAGAGGTTGGGAAGACTCTGTTCAGCAGCAGCACGGCGGCGTGGTGGTGGTGGAGGAGCGTGGAACTCCAGCAGGGCTTCGCCAAGCACTACGAGAGATGAGGAGGGAGAGAGGTAGGGCTGCGCCAAGAGGGAGAGGATCTCGTGTGTCTTGCAGCCCCCAATACCTCAAGTATATATAGGGGAAGGGGAGGGGCTACGCTCCCATCTAGGGTTCCCTCCCTAGGGGTGGCGGCAGCCCCAAAACCCATCTAGGGTGGCGGCCAAGGGGGGAGAGAGGGGGGCGCACCTAGGGTGGGCCTTAAGGCCCATCTGGACCTAGGGTTTGCCCCCTCCCACTCTCCCTTGCGCCTTGGGCCTTGGTGGGGGGGCGCATCAGCCCACCTGGGGCTGGTCCCCTCCCACACTTGGCCCACACAGCCTTCTAGGGCTGGTGGCCCCACCTGGTGGACCCCCGGGACCCTCCCGGTGGTCCCGGTACGTTACCGATAGCACCCGAAACTTTTCCGGTGACCAAAACGGGACTTCCCATATATAAATCTTTACCTCCGGACCATTCCGGAACTCCTCGTGATGTCCGGGATCTCATCCGGGACTCCGAACAACATTCGGTAACCGCGTACATACTTTCCCTATAACCCTAGCGTCATCGAACCTTAAGTGTGTAGACCCTACGGGTTCGGGAGTCATGCAGACATGGCCGAGACAACCCTCCGGTCAATAACCAACAGCGGGATCTGGATACCCATGTTGGCTCCCACATGCTCCACGATGATCTCATCGGATGAACCACGATGTCAAGGATTCAATCAATCCCGTATACAATTCCCTTTGTCTATCGGTACGATACTTGCCCGAGATTCGATCGTCGGTATCCCGATACCTTGTTCAATCTCGTTACCAGCAAGTCTCTTTACTCGCTCCGTAACACATCATCCCGTGATCAACTCCTTGGTCACATTGTGCATATTATGATGATGTCCTATCGAGTGGGCCCAGAGATACCTCTCCGTTACACGGAGAGATAAATCCCAGTCTCGATTCATGTCAACCCAACAGACACTTTCGGAGATACCCGCAGTGCACCTTTATAGCCACCCAGTTACGTTGTGACATTTGGCACACCCAAAGCACTCCTACGGTATCCGGGAGTTGCACAATCTCATGGTCTAAGGAAATGATACTTGACATTAGAAAAGCTTTAGCATACGAACTACACGATCTTGTGCTAGGCTTAGGATTGGGTCTTGTCCATCACATCATTCTCCTAATGATGTGATCCTGTTATCAACGACATCCAATGTCCATGGTTAGGAAACCGTAACCATCTATTGATCAACGAGCTAGTCAACTAGAGGCTTACTAGGGACATGGTGTTGTCTATGTATCCACACATGTATCTGAGTTTCCTATCAATACAATTCTAGCATGGATAATAAACGATTATCATGAATAAGGAAATATAATAATAACCAATTTATTATTGCCTCTAGGGCATATTTCCAACAAGCGCGCCCCTATAGTACCGGTTCGTGGCTCCAACCGGTACTAAAGGCCACCCTCTATTTCGAACTATCAGGGTTTCGGACGAAAACTCTCTTTTGAACTACTCAGAAATAAATAAAAGAAAATAAATAAAGCAGAAAAAAATTATATAAAAAAACTATTCAGAAATAAATAAAGCAGAAAAGAAAAAAACTATATAAAAAACTACTCAGGAAAAAGTAGAAAAAAATAAATAAAGCAGAAGAGAAAAACACTATATAAAAAAACTACTCAGAAAGAAATAGAAGAAAATAAATAAAGCAAAAAAGAAAAAAATCTATATAAAAAACTACTCATAAATAAATAAAAGAAAATAAATAATTCATAAAAGAAAAAAACTATATAAAAAAACTACTCAGAAATAAATAGAAAAAAAATAAATAAAGCAGAAAATAACTATATAAAAAATTGTTGGGGTGCTGTCCAGTGGGCCTGCTAGGCCTTGGGCATGTAAATTCAGGCCCACAAGGGCCAGCAGGCTCACAGGACAGCGCGCCATAGTTAGGCCGAGAAGCCTGGTTTACAGAGGAGTTCGATAGAACAGTCGCGGATAGGTTTATAAACCAGTGCAGCTGCCCTTCGCCCGGCGAGGTGGGACTAAACTTTGCGCACCGCAATGCATCCCTTTAGTACCGGTTCGTGGCTCCAACCGGTAGGTTACTACCGGTTGGAGCCACGAACCGGTACTAAAGGGGGCGTTTCCCGCCGCTTGACCTGGCTAAAATTGGCCTCTCCTATATATATAGCACTTGCGAAAAATTCAGTTTCATCTCCCATCTCCAACCTCTCTCCCGTCCCGCGCACGCCGTCGACCTCACCGCCCCCACCGCTCGCCGCCGCCCTCGCCGTCCCCCCCGCCGCCCGTCGTCGCCGTCTCGCGCCGCCCCTGCCGCTCGCCGTCGCCCTCGCCGCCCCCGCCGCTCCCCATCGTCCCCGTCGTTGCCGTCTCGCCCCCGCCGCCTGTATGCCGCGCCGCCCTCGTACACACACACAAACACATAAACACACACACACACACACACACACACACACGCGTACACACGCGCGCGCACACACACATATATTTTTTTTACTTATTTTCTGTTTTCTGTTTTTAGATTAATACATGTCAAATTGTTAATTAGATGATCGAATTAGATGAATTACCTATATAAGAATGTTAGAATGTTAATGTTAGATGAATTAGATAAAAAAGTTAAATATTAATGGTAATTGTTAGATGAATTAGCTAGATATTAATTAGGTATATGAGATTATTTGAACTAGTTGAATTAATATAACTAGTTTATTTTTAGTAAATGCTTTAGTTGAACTAGCTAGTTGAATTAGAACTAGTTTATTTTTAGTAAGAAATTTTAGGTATATGAGATTTGATGATCTAATTAAAATATTACTATATATAACTACTTTATATATCTTAGTAAGAAAATTAATAGACCTAGTTTGTTTTTAGTAAATTCTTAGTTGAATTAATAGAACTAGTTTATTTTTAGTAAGAAATTTAGGTATCTAAGATTTGATGATCTAATTAAAAATATTACTAGTAAGTGTTTTAATGTTTATATGCTTAGTTGACTTAGTTGAATGAATAGAACTAGTTTATTTAGTTGAATGAATAGAACTAGTAAGTGTTTAATGTTTCACCTATATATGAACATATGTTAGATATTAATGTCAAATGTTAGATGAATTAGATAGAAATTATATGTTAGATATATATATATTTAATTTAGTTATATGAGATTTGATCATCTAATTAAAATTTTACTATATAGAACTAGATACTTTATTTTTAGTAAGAAAATTAATAGAACTAGTTTAATTGAATTAGTTGAATTAATTAGTTGAACTAGTTAGTTGAACTACTTGAGCTATTTTATTTAGGTATATTTTTAGTAAGTGCTTAGTTGATTAGTTGAATTAATTAGTCGAACTAGTTGAATTAATAGAACTAGTTGAATTAATAGAACTAATAAGCCTTTAATGTTTCACCTATGAACATAGGAATGTCGTCTGATGACGAGCACGGTTTCATTATGTGCAAATACTGCGAAGACCAGCGCGGCCTGTGCGACAGAAATTTTCTAGTTGATGGTAGCCGCTTCAGCATCAAGTTGTATGAGAACTTCGAAGTGGATACAGTAAGTCACAACGATAATTCTTTTTTCGTAATTAAGCATGACTTATGCTTCATTTGCTTCAACTTATAATTTTAATTTTTCACTATTCTACTAGCGTATCCCCTGCCATTTAAGAATTTTTGTCTTGGATAAGATAGGTTAAAAAGTTTACTTGAAGACCGAGCATGATTATACCTTCAACGTCAAATTATACAATGCATACACATACACCTATTTTAAATGAAAAATTTGGCAAGCACTATGCAAGGCTTATGCATTTGAGCCTGATATTGTTATCACCTTTGATATTCGTCCAGAAGATGATATTGAAGATAATAGAGACATCTGGGTCGATGTGCAGACGCCTCCAGTTCTATCATTATGTGAGTTTCTCAACCATATTTATGTCTTCGATATTGTTTATTCAAAAATAGTTGACAAATAATTTTTATTGACAACTTATTTCCATTCAAGCCAACATGTCCGGCGCTTGGTAGACAGGACCGTCCACTGTCCCGAGGCTGAACTAAACTGCGAGGAGACAAGTCATTATGTTTCATGGCTTAAGGATCATGATGTTGTGAAGAGAAATTATTTTCCTGAATTTGAAAATCTTAGTACTCAAAACGTGCGCGACCAATAGTGATCGTATTGAACTACGGTCACATCTATTTATGAAAGATGGTATGATTTTTACCATTTATCCTCAGTGCATCTTTTGCATACATTATTTTTCAAGCTAAATTTCATTGCTAAGTATATTACTATACAATGTTCTTGAACAGGGACTCCCGATGACAGTTGTGCCTCAGTGGATCGAGACTAAAGGTCGCATGTCAATGGTTAGCTTACGGCCAAGACATCCTACATTGCACATGAGTGCATTTAGGATTTCTAAAAGCGAGGAATGCTTAATAGTAAAAGATTGGAGCAAGATTGTTAACGATCGCAGAGAAGTACTAGGGGGCAGCAATCAGAAGCGCAATCCACGATTAGGAGACATGTTCATCTGCATGCTCCAATATGATGAATCAGGAGAGTTATACATGTTCTATGCTATTTTACATGAGAGAGAGTAGCTGGAGTGATTAGCTAGTTCATGCTCTTAGTACTTGTCCTCTCATGTCCGTGTTCTTTGTCCTGAACTTAATCTCAAAGAGTGATTTGCTTTTGTGGTGTTATGAATGCTTATAATATCATGACCATGTTGAACTCGATGATATCTTTGCTTCTGGTACAAGTGAATGTTTCTTCCTTAAGCTAGTGTTGGTGGTGATTAGATAGCGGTGATGACTATGATGATTAAATAGTGGTAATGACGATTATGATGATTTTTAGCTAGCTAGTATATATTGTTATTGGTGATGATATGATGCAAGAGTTTTTATATTAATATGATGATGATGATGATGATGTTGATGAGTTATTATATCATTTATGAAAGAAACCATAGATTAGTTTCAACTGGATGGATCCTAGCTAAGTGATCAAGTATATGCCATATCCATATTACTTGATCAACTAATATGGATATGGCATATACTTGATCACTTAGCTGCCAGGATCCACATGCATCCAGTCGAAACTAATCTGCGGTACTTTTACCTAATGATTTAACAACTCATTATAATGTAAACCAATCACTAAATGAAATTGAAAACACAAAATTAAAAGAACAATAAAAAATAAAACAAAAACACCCCTAACATTTAGTACCGGTTGGTGTTACCAACTGGTACTAATGATCTACCCGCACCCGGGGCCAGGCTCGTCCACGTGGTGGCACTTTAACGCCGGTTCGTGCCGAACCGGTCCTAAAGGGGGGGGGGGGCTTTAGTCCCCACTCTTTAGGCACTAAAAGCCCTTACGAACCGGCGCTAAAGCCCGGTTTTGCACTAGTGGGGCCTAACAGTGGAAGAGGCCCGTCAGTATCATATGCTAAAAAGAAGCCCACAAAACAATAATCCATCAGGCCTCGTTGTCGACCCGTCGGCGGAGGGGCTCACTTTCTGTCGTCGCGGCAACCAAACACACACATACAGTCTGATGCGCGACGGGTGCGCATCCGGCCAAGGAAGCAGTGTGGCCATCTCCCAATACCTCCTGCAGATCTCGACCTTGACATATGGCCTGATGCGCGGCGGGGCGGCGGCCGGAGAGATGTAGAAGCCGGCGACGCTCCTCGGCCCGTGGAACCAGAGGACGAGCCCGCTTCGTGGTCGTGTTTGGTCGTCTTGCCGGGGATTCACTTCCACAACCCTATTGTGGGTAACGGCGGCGGCCGGCAGGATGCTCTAGGGCTTGTAGGGGTTGCAAGGGGCATAAAGGGGGACGCGGCTCCCCTGGCGTGCCGTGATGCCCACTGACATGTGGCTTCGGGCCCACGTGTCAGTGGCTCAACGTCAGGGGATCGTCCGTCAGAGGATCCTGCTCCCACAAAGGATGTGGAAGGCAGCACAACACATAGTTGATCGTGTTGGGCCTTCCCTTGGGATAGACGGAGCGGCTCAGCAAAATCAGAAGGTAGTAGTAGGGACACTAACCGCGGAAGAGGCCCATTAGTAGCAATGCGGCGACAATGCTAGAAAGAAGCCATGAAACAAATAATCTATCGGGCCTCGTTCTCGACCCAGCGGCGGAGGGGGTCACTTTTGCCGTTGCCGGCGACCGGACGCACGCCGGCACGCGAGACATTTGGATTTTTGCCACTTTGTTCATCGGGCCTCGCAGATTTGCCACTTTGGAGAATTGATTCGCATAATTGCCACTTATATCGTCGAGTCCTTGATTAGTATGCCATTAGCTCATCTTTAATTCATTTTAATTATTTTTTCACATTATCAGGCTAGTGAAAGACTAACTTACCCCTGTGGCTATCGTACACATCTGGAGTAGCATCGAATCACTTAACCATCAAGCACGCGCATCGTGCCGATAATATCGCGTGTGCCATTACTGCCATACCGTCCGTTGCGTGGATGTCGTGCTCCAGCGATTTCGACGCCGCCGATCGCCTGGACGCCTCGTGCCGCCGGCTGGACGTCTTGCGCTGCCGATAGCCTGCAGGCCGCGCGCCGTGGATCGTTCGGTACAGCAGCGGCGGCATAAACACCACAAACTCTGCCTCAGCCACTCGTCCAGAGAACTCTTGCCGGCCGACGGCAGCTCCTCCGCGGCCACATGACCACGTCCCTCTGCATCCTCCCATCCTCCCGGGATACGCCCTACCTCCTCCTCATCCCAAGCGAGCGAACGACGGCCAGGACGAGCGGCGGCCATCGCAGATGGCGGTCGGTGGAGCGAGCAGTGTGTGGCCGAGTGGCACGAGCGGCGACCTCAGCGGGCGCTCTTTCCGCCGACGAGGAATCTTGTCGCTCCTTTAACCTGTTTAACCTGTCTATAACTTGAATACTCAGCACGTGTACTTAGCATGAGGGGTAGTTTGGTCTTTTCCAGTGCATATAAATGAGAAAAGAAAAGGGAAATTAATAAAAGGGGGCAAATGGCATGACAATCAAGAAGTCAATGTCATGAGTGGCAATTTTGCGAAGCCAGACTTAAAAGTGGCAACTTTGAGAAGCCCCATATTAAAAGTGGCAAAAATGCAATTTTCTCCCGGCACGCGCCTGCAACAGCGCGAAATCCCTGGGCAGGACACTGGGCCAGAAGCCCACGCGTGCCTTCCTCAGCGGCCGGCACGACGGCGGCTGCTCGTGCAAAGGCTAGGGTGGCGGATGGCAGCGGTCGGGCTTCGTCTGGCGGCGGTGCCAGTCGAATGAGCGCCGAGCCGCTACTGCGGAGGAGCGCTCGCATGGGCTGTGGTCATGTGTTCCTTGATCTATCTCCTTTCGGTTGCTATTTCAAGGTGCATCCTCGATTTCTTCTGAATCTTCGATTCGGTTTGTGAATTTGGTAGTCTAACTTCCTAATTATATACAGCCATTTCCTGAGCCTGATAGTCATCTCAAGAATCATGTGTGTGCCTGACTATCTTAATCCTCATATGGTGTTGTTATAACTTGAATATACTATGTCTGCACCAAATGCTCTCTCTGACTAATTTTGGCCATCCAACTGGCGAATGCTATCGAAGAAATTTCGACAAGATTTTCCGTGAATGAATTATTTATGAGAAAAATATACTTTTCGTCCCTTAATTCTTGCCGGAGTTTAGATTTGGTCCCTTAACTCCAAAGCCGGACAACTTGTACCCTTGTTTATTTTGTCCCTTATTTATTTATTCAATTTTTTTTTGCAGGGAATCCATGGATGATGATTGATGGGTGAAGTATTGGTCCAAGTAAACTGACTCTGTGTGCCGGGTTGCACTCCTAGTCAAACATAGCGGACGAAAACTGCATGTCGGCACAACCTTAAAATCAGTCACCATCTTTCGTCCCTTAGTCTAGCCACTGCAGTCCAACCTAAGTGTATATATGCAGTCATTTGGCTTTTTTTTTTAGCAAAAGAGGAGCCCCCCTACGATTTCATAGAGAAACCATATGCAGTCATTTGTAAGAGGATTTCCTCACCACCTTGTATGCCGTTTGGGATTTATTTGTAAAGCAGACCGAAAGCCTGTTTTGAGGTATCTCAAGAATGCTTTGAAATACATTTTCGACAAGATTTTCTGTGGATGATGATTATCTTTTGGTGGAGAATCTGTTGATGATGATTGATGGGTGAAGTCTTGGTCCAAGTAAACTGACTGTGAGTGCCAGGTTGCACTCCTAGTCAATCTTAGCGGATGAAAACTACATGTCGGCACAATGTTCAAATCACTCACCATCTTTCCCTCTGCCACTACAGCCCAGCCTAAGTGTGTGTATATATGTACGCAGTCAGGGGAAGGGAAAGCACATTATCAGATATGGGTACTACTAGAAGCTTGCCATGGGGATCATTGTCTCTGGTCACATTTCTGTTATTACAGTCCATGGTTCACTTGTCCTCTGCCTGCTCCGTGGAGGAGAGGGCTGTCCTGATGGACATCCGGTCTTCACTGAGGAGAGCACACTCCCTGGTTTCACCTGATTTATGGGGGCACGATGATGATGAATGCTGCTCGTGGAAGACTGTGACATGCAACAATACCACCCAACGAGTGACTCATCTCGACCTTTCCTTAGTATATGCATCAGATGTAGGTGATCGTTGGTATTTAAACTTGTCGGTGTTTTCTGCATTCCACGAGCTTCAGTCCCTAGATCTATCACTCAATTTTCCCTGTTCGCTAAGCTTTGAGGGTACGTTTGGATTACAAACTCTCTCTGAGAACAATACATATGTGTGGTCATTTCTTATTCTTGTAGCTGTAACAAAAACAACTGCAGGATTGATTGGACTACCCAGGCTTCGATACCTTGACCTCAGTCTCACTTCGCTTGGAGGGGGTTCCCTGGAATTTATCGGGGCATGTGTTTCACTGGAAGTCTTAGCTCTCAACAACAACAACATTACTGGAGGTTTTCAAGATGCAGGTACTTACTGTTCTTATAGTAAGTACTGAGGTCAAGATTGACATTTCATATATATCCTTAACCTTCTTGCATCCCTATTCCTTTGCAGCTTTCAATAATCTTAGAAACTTGCGACAATTGAGTATGTCTATGAATAGATTCCACGGAAACCTCCCGGCATCTCTATTTGCACTTCCTCACCTAAAAATCCTAGATCTCTCAGAGAATATCTTCGATGGGCATATTCCACTTAGTTCGTCATCACGACCAATTTCCCTGGAAGTATTAGATCTCAGCGATAATCACCTCACTGGAATTATCCCGATTACAGGTAAACAAACAGGAATTTCTTACTTCATGACTTCATGTTTCATACTTTCTGTTCATGTGGTACCTGTAATAATTATACTTCTTGCATGCATCACAGCTTTTAAGAACATCAGGAACTTGAATATGGGTAGCAACCTATTCAGTGGATCTCTCCCTGTGTCAATACTTGAACTTCCTCATCTGAAGTTCCTAGATCTCTCATACAATCATTTTGAGGGAGGTTTTCCTATTAAGTTTTCTTTGGAACAAGTTCCACTTGAAGCCTTACATCTCGATGGTAATAACATGAGTGGACCTCTTCCGACTGAACAAGGTAAATAATGAGCATTCCCGCTTATATGGTTTAAAAAGGTTGCCACTCTTTCTAATTGTTGCGTGATTTTCCTTTATTCGCAGCATTTGAAAATCTCCGGAACCTACGGCAGTTGTATTTGAGTTCCAACCAATTCAGCGGAAACATTCCAACATTAGCATTTCAAAATCTCCAGAACCTGCGAGAATTGTCTTTGAGTTCCAATCAATTCATTGGAATTATTGTTTTCTCTACCACATATTGAACTGTTGGATCTCTCATCAAACTTCTTCAGCGGACCAATTCCTATAAATCAATCTCCGAATCTTTCACTGTCACTTAAGAGTCTTCGATTGTCACAAAACAAATTGAGTGGTAGATTTTCTTTCATTTGGCTTGGAGACCTCATAAAACTAGAAGAGATAGACCTTTCAGGCAATGCTAACCTAGTTGTCCATGTCAATATTCCTGGATGGACACCCCCTTTCCAACTGAAACAGTTATTGCTCTCTGGTTGTGACCTTGACAAGAGCATTATTGCGGAACCACATTTTTTAGACACACAGCGTCATTTAGAGGTGCTTGATTTGTCCAATAATAACTTGTCAGTTAGCATGCCGAATTGGTTGTTTACAAAGGAAGCAACACTACAGGAACTATATCTTGGAAATAACTCGCTAACTGGATCGCTAGACCCAATATGGCACACCCGGTCTTTTCTCCAGGTTATCAACTTACACATGAACCATGTCACAGGACAGCTGCCAGTCAACATCAGTTTAATGTTTCCAAGGTTGCTGATTCTGGATGTTTCTAGTAACAACTTCTTTGGGCACATACCAACTTCATTGTGCGGGATCAACTTCATGACGTTTTTAGACCTATCAAACAACAATTTTTCTGGGGAAGTTCCAGCTTGTGTGTTCACTAATTATCCCATGCTAGTGAGCTTAAAGGTCTCAAACAATAAGCTTGGTGGTCTGATTTTCGGTGGAATGAATAACCTGTCCATTACGTCGGAACTGTACCTGGATGGTAACAAATTCGAAGGGACGGTGCCTCGTGATCTGTCAGGAGGGACTTTAATGGTTATTGATTTGCATGACAACGAGTTATCTGGCAAACTTGATATGTCATTATGGAATATGTCTTCCTTGAAAGTCCTGAATCTTGCTTGCAATCATATAACTGGCAAAATTCATCCACAAATTTGCAGCTTTACCAGACTTGAACTTTTAGATATATCGAGCAACAATCTTACAGGGTCGGTACCGAACTGTAGCTGCATGTTGCTCCATTTTCTTAACCTGTCTGGGAATTCCTTATCTAGCCATATTTCCTATCCCTTCTTCAACATATCAAGTCTGATTGCCTTGGATATCAGAAACAATCAGTTTGCAGGCAACCTCCATTGGATATGTTATCTTGATAACATTAGGCTGCTTTCCTTGGGCGGAAATAAGTTTGAAGGGCAGGTCACTCCAAACTTGTGTGAACTCTTGCACTTGAGGATAATTGACTTGTCTCATAACAAGCTTTCAGGTTCATTACCCTCATGTATTGGTAATTTCTTTTTCAAAGGTGACAGGGGCGATCAAATTTTCCAGGTAGTATTAACGAGTTTACCGTACTCACTTAAGCCATATGACAATCCTTATGGCTTGAGAGGTTTTAGCTTTACTACCAAAGGGAATATGTACACATATGGTCGAAGTTTCTTTGTTTCAATGTCCGGCATCGACCTATCTGCGAATATGCTGCATGGAGAAATTCCTTGGGAGTTAGGAAACATGAGCCATATCAAATCCCTTAACTTGTCATACAATTTCTTTGTTGGCCCGATCCCAGAGACCTTTGGCGGCATGGAGGAGATTGAAAGCTTGGACCTCTCACACAATGAGCTGAGTGGACCAATACCTTGGCAGCTAGTGCGGTTATGTTCATTGGGGGTGTTCTCTGTGGCATACAACAACTTGTCAGGATGCATACCGAACTCTGGTCAGCTTGGCTCATTCGGCATGGAGAGCTACCTAGCCAACACCAACCTTCACAAGATTACGCAGGGGAACATGTGCACTCCCAGCCTAGACCCCATAGCGGAGGAAGATGTGTGTGAGATGTTTGGTGACCCAATCCTATACATGGTCATGGCTGCCGGGTTTATTTTGGCATTTTGGGCCACTGTTGCTTTTTCATTATTCCATCCGTACGGGACGTCTGTAATGTTCAAGCTGTAGTCGGTCCTGAGGAAAAATCGTTAGTCACAAATGTACTTTATGTGTACGTATACACCCAAGAACTTCCCGAAATTTCATTCTGGGTATGTAATATTAACAATAAACAATGGATTTTGTTTGGTTATATTTTGTACACATGATATTCTTATTTTCCAAGTGTTTGTAGAATCCAATTGTAATTTGTCTTATGGAGTATGTATCATAGTGTACTTGCTTAGTACAGGTTAGCACTAGGGAAAATTATCGGTAAAGAGCATCCTTGCACTTCTTGCACAAATTCAGAACTGTCTGCTAGTTAACACGCATGCCCTTTACATATACACCAAATGCTGAAGGTTCATGCTGAGTCTTTTATCTGCAGGGAATTATATAGGGTGGTGTAGTTTTTACAAGAAACAATAATAACAAGAAGTTTAATTGTCCCTTGTGCTGAAACCCCTCTGCAAAGTACTAGTATAGCTTTTACAAGAAACACTAATAATAACTGTAAGCACATGTTCTAGATCAAGAATTGTACACAACCATATTTTTACTTGCACTGGTAGTTCACCAAGTCACTGCAAGTATCTATGTTCATTACGTGCCCCAGAAAACTAGCATTATTTGACTTCTTTCACAACATGTGTGCTATCTCCTATGACCATTTTGGAAGCCATTTTTTATACAGGAGTGCGATTTGTCTTTACAAAATATTCGGTTAGTGTTCTCGGTTCATAATAACCTTGATTTCTAATTTTGTTCATAATAGAAGGCCATGGAGAGTGTTGCATTGCACACCGGGTGTTTTCTGGTATCCTGAGATCAGATGTAACCTGCACAAATTGTGGGTTCTCATCCACAAATTTTGGATTCTGAATATAGCAATTGTCCTTGTGTTGCAAACCCAAAGCTGCATGTACCCAATTGAGAGAAACATAGTTGGCGTAAATTCCAATGTATCAGCACTCATGAGATGTTTAGAGCGGTTTGCCAGGGCGCCGAGGCTACATGCTCAACAGATATTCTTCTGTGAATGTTGCAAGGTAAGGCAAAGACTCCCTGAAGCAAATGTCCATTCACCAGTAGTGTCGCTTCCCTTTGAAGAGATGTGAGCATTCCACAGTTAAGCAGATAACAGGGAAGGTGGATCGCTCTCTGAAGTTTCATTTTACTCTGGAAATGGGGCATTACCTGTCATCCTTTATTCACAGAATCAGGTACGGAAACAGCATATCTTCATCAGAACTCAGAAGCCTATGATTCAGACGTGGTTTCTGAACTGCCTTATGAAATCGAAATATTTACGGAGTGATAAACTAGATGCTGGCCACATGGTATCTCAGCTTAAAATCGCTGGTACAGATGTGACAGTGCAGGGTAACCAGAGCTGGGGGCTATACTCTCAGAACCTCCCGGGCTTATATGCTTATGTGCAGAAGACTCTACAAAAAGGCTTCTGAAGCTATTAAACAACAAAGCTGGTGGTGTGATTTTTGGTGGGATGATAAATCTAGCCCATTACACCTGTATGATAACCAATTTGAAGCTTGTGATGCCTCGTGCTCTTTTTGGACTGACTAGATTTTTAATGGTCTTTGATTTGCACGATAATGAAATCGTCCGACGAACTCAATATGTGTTTGGTGGTATCAGCCTGATTTGCCTCATTTGGTAATTGAATAGTGCAACCATAGAATCGGCAGAATCCATCCACAGATTTGTAATCTCACAGGACTTGAACTTAAACTTCTAGATCTATGGAGCAACAACTTTACATGATCTGTACCAAACTGTAGTTTTTTGTTGCTTAATTTTCTTAAACTGTTGTCTGGGAATTTTCTTATCTGGTGATCTCTTTTTTTTTCCAACACAACAAGTTTGATTGCTTCGGATATCAGACACAATCAGTTCAAAAACAATTTCCTTTGGGCATGTTATATACTCCCTCCATTCTTAAAAGTAAAGTATATTTTGTTTCCTTAAGACATGCATTTGACTAATAATTACTCTATAAATACAAGGTTATACTCCCTTCGTTTCATAATGTAGTGCATATAGATTTAAAAAAAAAGTCAAACCTCACAAGCTTTGACCAAGTTTGTGAATAAAAACATTTACATCTATAATGCCAAACATATAACATTAGATTTATCATAAGATGTAGTTTCATATTTTATAGAGAAAAGTATGTTTTTGGTCCCTCAAGTTCCCCAAAAGTATAGACTTGGTCCCTTAAGGTTTTTTGGTATACATTTGGTCCTTCAAGTCTCAAAACCAGATAAGTTTGGTCCAAAACTAGATTTTAAGCACATTGACTGGGTTTGACCACGTTGACCAGGTTTGAATGATGACCAGTAAATTTAAAAGCATGTTGATTCTGACAAGCATATTGGTTGTCACAAAATTTCAGATTTTTTGAATTTGTTTCCTATTTTTCTTGAATTTATTGTTCATCAGTCAAATCTGGTCAACGTGGCCAAACCCGGTCAAACCCCAATCAACGTGCTCAAAATCTAGTTTTGGACCAAACTTATCCGGTTTTGAGACTTGCAGGACCAAATATATACCAAAAAAAATCTTATGGGACCAAGTATATACTTATAGAGAACTTGAGGGACCAAAAACATACTTTTCTCTATTTTATATACTTGACATTGTACATATAAACAGTTTTCTCTATAAAATTTATCAAAGTTTGACTTTTCAAAAAAAGATCTATACGTACTATAATATGGAATGGAGAGAGTATGATATAGAATTGTGTGTCACTAGATTCGTATTTAAAAGTACTTTGTTATGATAGTGATTTTGTATCACATAAATCAAATATATTAATCGAGTAATTTTTGGTAAAAGTATTGTCTTAACAAAACTAAATACGCCTTATTCACGGGAACGGAGGTAGTATATTGATTATAGGAAGGTATAGAAGAAAAAAGGGGGAAAAAGCAAAGGGTTGTATCAGTTATATGGGCCGAGGCAGCGCTACAGCTCAGCAAAAGTCAGAAGGCGGGGTCCTAGTGGCGGAAGCAGCCCAACAACTACGATTTGCCATAGCAGGCCCGGGGAGGTGAGTTAGCCGGCCCTGTTACTGACCCGGCGAGCGAGGGTCCCTCCCGGCCGTCGTCGCCGACGGCGGCGACCGGACGCACCTGCAAGTGACGAAATCCGGGAAGAGCACCGAGCACACATCTTTGCCCAGGGCCTAGTCCTCGCACGCCTTCCTCAGTCCCCGCCCGGGACGCCGGCTGCGGCCGCGGGAGGCTAGGTGGCGGCTCTGGCGTGATGTGGACGACGGCGCAAGGGTTTCGGCTGGGCCATGGCCGCGGTGTCGAAATGGCGCCGAGCTGCCATACGGAGCACTGCTCGTGTAAGTCGTATTCATGCTCGACCAGTCTCTTCTCGGCTGCTATTTCCAAGCACATCTTGCTGATGTCGTTTCTGGAATTTCGATCTGGTGTTGTCAGAACTGCAAAAGTCGAGTCATCTTTTCCTTTTGTGTGTGCGGAACCGCAAAAGTCTAGACGTCTGTGACTAATTCGCCATCCACCTGTCAGTGCATGACAATATATTTTCAAAGTCTGAAGTCTTGGTCCAAGTAAACTCACCATGTGCGCCGCCAAGTTGGGCTTGCATTGCATATCCCTAGCAGTAATTGATACTACCAAGTTAGGAATCTGCAGCAGAGTGTTAAGACTGCTCACCATTCTTCTCTCAAGGTCTATCCACTACAGCCCAACGCTAGTTTATATGAGCACAGACAGGAGAGGAAAAAACTTATTATCAGATATGGGTAGCTGGTTGCCATGGGGATCATTGTCTTTGACGCTGTTTCTCTTGTTGCACTCCATGCTTACCTTGTCCTCTGGCTGCTTCGTGGAGGAGAGAGCTGCTCTGCTGGACATCCGGTCTTCTCTGATAAGAGCGCATTCCCCGATTGCGCTTGATTCATGGGGGAAGGATGGTGATGACTGCTGCTCGTGGGAGCGTGTGAAATGCAACAATATAACACAGCGAGTGTCTCACCTCGACCTTTCCTCTGTATATTTCACGATGGATGTAGACGATCGTTGGTATTTAAACTTTACAGTGTTTTCTGCATTCCATGAGCTTCAGTGCCTAGATCTATCTTACAACTATCAGTGTTCACTAAGCTCGGAAGGTACGCACGTGCTCCAAATTCTCTTATAACACTTTGTGTGTGTAGTCGCTTCTTATTCTCATATATGCACAAACAAAAACACCTGCAGGGTTTGTTGGACTAGCCAAGCTTCGTTATCTCAACCTCAGTGACACTATGTGGGAAGTGGGTTTCCCGGAATTTATAGGAGAAATTGTCTCACTGGAAGTCTTAACTCTCAGTGGTAACAGAATGACCGGAGGTCTTCCGGACGCAGGTACAAAATTTTACTGCTTATGGTATTAGTAGTAAGGTAGAGGTTCATTCTCATATGTCCCTCCACATTTTGCAGCTGTTAAAAATCTTAGGAACTTGCGAATATTGAATATGTCCTGGAGTAACTTCAACGGAAGCCTACCGGAATCATTATTCTCACTTCCTCATCTAAAGATCCTAGATCTCTCCATAAATAACTTCGGTGGGCATATTCCAATCAGTTCATCCTCTGGACCAATTTTACTTGAAGTGTTAGATCTCAGCTATAATAACCTCAGTGGAAATCTCCCAGTTACAGGTAAAAAAACTAGTTAACTATTTGAAAAGAGATTCCATGTTTATACTTGAGTTTGTGCTACCTGTAAACATTATGCTACTTCCATGCATCACAGCCTTTAAAAGCATCAGGAACTTGAAATTGCGTAAGAACCAATTCAGTGGATCTTTCCCCGCGTCATTATTTGCACTTCCTCATCTGAAGTCCCTAGATCTCTCATATAATAATTTGAGTGGAGCTCTTCCGACTGGACAAGGTACATATTGAGTATTTTCCACGTATATTACTAAAAACATGCTGCCAGCATTTCTAATTCTTACAGGATCTTCCTATATTCACAGCATTTGAAAGTCTACAGAACCTACGAGAGTTGTATCTGAGTTCCAACCAATTCATCGGAAACATCCCAACATTCTTGTTTTCGCTTCCACATATTGAACAGTTAAATCTCTCAACTAATTATTTTGAAGGACCATTTCCAATAAATCCATCTTCGGACCTTTCATTGTCGCTTAAGAGTCTTCGGTTCTCCCAAAACAATCTGAGTGGTAGACTTGCTTTCGTTTGGCTTGGAAACCTCACAAAACTTGAAGAGATAGATCTTTCAGGCAATGCTAAACTAGTTATTGACGTCAATATTCCTGGATGGACACCTCCGTTCCAGTTGAAACAGTTATTGCTCTGTGGTTGTGATCTTGACAAGAACATTATTTCAAGACCAGAATTTTTAGGCACACAGCGTCACTTAAAGGTGCTTGATTTGTCCAACAATAACTTATCAGGTAGCATGCCAAATTGGTTATTTACAAAGGAAGCGACACTACAGGATCTAAATCTTAGGAATAACTTGCTAACTGGATCCCTGGACCCAATATGGCATGCCCAATCTTCTCTCAGCCATATCGACATACACATGAACCGTGTCACGGGACAGCTGCCGGCCAACCTTAGCTCAATGTTTCCAGTTTTGTATGATCTAGATTTTTCTATTAATGACTTGTTTGGGCACATACCAACGTCAATGTGCGAGATCAGCTCCATCGGATATTTAGACCTATCAAACAACAAACTTTCTGGGAGGTTCCAGCTTGTGTTTTTACTAATTATCCGGAGCTATCCGTCTTGAAGGTCTCAAACAACAAGCTTGGTGGTCCGATTTTTGGTGGGATGAATAATCTGTCCAATATATATGAATTGCGCTTGGATGGTAACAAATTTAAAGGGACATTGCCTCATGATCTGGCAGGAAAGTTAGTAAGAGTCATTGATTTGCATGATAACCAGCTGTCTGGCGAACTCAATGTGTCATTTTGGAATATGTCTTATTTGAGAGTCCTGAATCTTGCTGGCAACCGTATAACCGGCAAAATTGACCAACACATTTGTGGCTTCACAGAAATTCACCTTTTAGATCTGTCGCGCAACAACCTTACAGGGTCTGTACCAAACAGTTGCTTCATAGTGCTGAATTTTCTTAACCTTACTGGGAACTCATTATCTGGCGATATCTCTTTTCCCCTTTTCAACACATCAAGTCTAATTGCTTTGGATGTCAGACACAATCAGTTCATGGGCAACGTCAATTGGGTAGGTTACCTTGAAAACATTAGGCTACTTTCACTGGGTGGAAATAAGTTTGAAGGGCAGATCACTCCAAACCTGTGCAGACTCATGTACCTGAGGATAATAGATTTGTCCCATAACAAGCTTTCAGGTTCTCTGCCAGCTTGTATCGGTAATATCTCTTTTAAAGGTGACACAAATGATCAATTTTTTCAGCCAGCAAATGAGATTACGTGGGTGTCGGACGACTACACTACTTCCTATGAATTAATGTACTTCACTTTTGCTACCAAAGGGAATTTCTACACATACGGCCGCAGTTTCTTTGTTTCAGTGTCTGGCATCGACCTATCTGCAAACATGTTGGATGGAGAAATTCCTTGGGAGCTAGGAAATCTTAACCATGTCAAATCCCTTAATCTGTCATACAATTTATTTGTTGGACCAATCCCAACAACCTTTGGCAGTCTGAAGGATATAGAAAGCTTGGACCTCTCCCACAATAAGTTGAGTGGACCGATACCTTGGCAGTTAACCCAGTTATCTTCTTTGGGGGTGTTCTCTGTGGCATACAACAACTTGTCGGGATGTATACCAAACTCTGGTCAGCTTGGCTCATTCAGCATGGACAGCTACGTAGCCAACACTGACCTTCACAATATTACTCAGGGGAACATGTGCGCTCCCGGTCCAGATCCCGTGGTAGAGGAAGATGTGGGAGAGGTGCCTAGTGACCCAGTCCTATACATAGTCACGGCTGCCTCATTCGTGTTGGCATTTTGGGCCAGTGTTGCGTTCTCATTTTGCCATCCGCACGGGAGGACTATAATCCTCAAGCTGTAGGCTGTCCCAGGGAAAACTGCTAGTCATATATGTACTTCTATGTGTAAATATACATCCAGGAACTTCCTGGAATTCATTTGGGTATGTAATATAGACAATCGGTTTTGTTTGGTTTTATTTTGTACACATAATTTCCAAGTTCTGTAATTTTTTTCCAGATTGTTCTGTAGTATCCAGTTTACCATTTCTTGTTGAGAATATACCAGAGTACAAGCTATCATTGGGCAGTAAGGAGCTTCCTTACACTTCTCTTGGAAAGTTAGAACTGTCTGCTAGTCAACATGCAGACCCTTTACATATACAGTAAATTCTGGAGGTTCATGCTAGCATACCATCATGCCACTATTCGAAGACTTTTATCTGGAGGATATTTTTTTTTTTTGGAAATGGAGGTATACCCCCGGCCTCTGCATCATAAGGATGCATGCAGCCATCTTATTAAAAGTTCGCAAAGTAACACAAAGTCGTCAAAGTATTACAGCTCGCAAGTGGAGCGAAAAGAAAACCGAAACAAAGTTCATGCCGACAAACATAACCGGAATGGCAAAAAGAAGGATAAGCTCCCTAGACTCCTATCCTGTTATGCGACCGCCATCCGAACCGGTTGAATAAAGTCTGTGCTACCATCTCCCAGTGGATGCACCCAGTAACCAACGGCTCCCTGGATTCCATAGGAGTGAGTAAGGACCACGTACGGATCCAAGCAGTAGCTCTGAAGATGACCTACAAGAAAGATAAATTGTTTTGCCTGTTAAATATCAAATCGTTCCTGCAATTCCATATAGCCCACAAAAGCGCACATATTCCGATCCGAATACGGGCCGCCGTAATATGTTCAACCCCAGTTAACCACGTTCCAAACAATGTTGTAATGTCAACTGGAGGAGTGATGTTAAAGGCTATATGAATCGATCTCCACAATAATTTGGCGAGTGGGCACTCAAGAAATAAATGTTGTATTGTTTCATCATGATCACAAAAACAACATCGTGGACTACCTACCCATCTCCTCTTGATTAAGTTGTCCTTTGTAAGAATTACTTGTTTGTGGACAAACCATATAAAGATTTTAATTCGCAAAGGAACCTTAATCTTCCAAATATGCAACGATCTCGAGATTGGGCCAGAATTAACCAGATCCATATAAAAAGATTTTACCGTAAAAACTCCATTCCTAGCTAGTTTCCATTGCGTCGAATCTGGTTGGTCGGAGAGTTGAACATCTATCAATCTCCGAACCAAGTGCATCCATGCACTCCAACGCTCACCAACTAACGCTCGTCTGAATTGGATATTCAAAGGACTCGTATGTAGAACGGTGCCAACGTAATCCTCCTTACGTTGCACAATGTTATACAGGGTGGGATACTGGATGGCCAAGGGCGTGTCTTCTAACCATGTATCCTCCCAAAACCTTGTTGACATCCCATTGCCAACTAGGAATTTGACCCTACGAAAGAACAAGTCCTTCACTCTCATGAGCCCTTTCCAGAATGGCGAGTCGGTTGGTCTCATGGTAACCTGAGCTAGTGTTTTCGACTGTAGGTATTTATTACGCAAAATCTGTGCCCACATGCCCTCCGGCTCAGTCTGTAATCGGTAGAGCCATTTGCTCATAAGGCATTTGTTCTTGATCTCTAAGTTCTCAATACCGAGCCCGCCCTGGTCTTTTGGTCGACAAAGAATGTCCCATCGTGCGAGACGGTATTTCCTCTTGGCCTCATCTGACTGCAAGAAGAATCGAGATCTGAAGAAATCAAGTCGTTTCCGTACCCCTTTTGGAATTTCGAAGAACGATAGTAGGAACATCGGCATACTAGTCAGTACTGAGTTAATCAGCACTAGCCGACCTCCATAAGACATGAGCTTACCCTTCCAGCAGCTCAGCTTTTTCTCTATTTGATCTTTGATACATTTCCATTCTTTATTAGATAACTTACGGTGATGGATCGATATACCCAAATAGCTAAAAGGTAAAGAACCCAATTCACATCCAAACAATTGTCTATATGTATCTTGTTCGTCTTTGGCCTTCCCAAAGCAGAACAATTCACTTTTGTGGAAGTTTATCTTTAAGCCAGACAACTGTTCGAATAGGCATAAAATAAGTTTCATATTACGTGCCTTAGCAATGTCGTGATCCATAAATAAGATAGTGTCGTCAGCATACTGTAGAATGGATACTCCTCCATCAACCAGATGAGGAACTAACCCCTCCACTTGCCCATGATGTTTGGCCCTGCCAATGAGAATGGCTAACATATCGGCCACTATATTAAACAGGAGAGGAGACATATAATCTCCTTGTCTCAAACCCTTGTGTGTCTGAAAATAATGACCGATATCATCATTAACCTTGATTCGGACACTACCCTTCTGGACTTGAGAACCCACTTGGTTCCGCCAGACCTCGCTAAATCCTTTCATGCGCATTGCCTGTTGTAGGAAGGACCACTTTACTTTATCATACGCCTTCTCAAAATCCACTTTGAAGATAACCCCATCAAGTTTCTTCGAATGGATTTCATGTAACGTTTCATGCAAAACGACCACCCCTTCCAGTATATGTCGCCCTGGCATGAACGCTGTTTGGCTCGGTTGTACGACTGAATGCGCGATCTGTGTCAATCTATTGGTCCCTACCTTTGTGAAGATTTTTAAACTCACGTTAAGAAGGCAAATTGGCCTGAACTGTTCAATCCGAACTGCCTCTTCTTTCTTTGGCAATAACATAATCATACCAAAGTTAAGATGAAACAACTCTAAATGACCGTTAAAGAAATCATGAAACATAGGCATAAGATCATCTTTAATTATGTGCCAACATTTCTTATAGAATTCAGCTGGAAACCCATCTGGTCCCGGTGCTTTACTCGATTTCATTTGTGAGATTGCATCCAAAATCTCCTTCTCAGTAAACGGTGCAGCTAAAATATCGTTCTCTTCTACCTGGAGCTGAGGGATATCTCCAATCACATTTTTGTTTAGGGTCACCGTACTAGCTTTCGGATGACCAAACAGTTGTTTATAATAGTTAGAGATATAAGCTTTCAGGTTCTCATGCCCCAAAATTGTCCCCTCGTCTTGTTCAAGCTGAATGATTTTCTTCTTCCTATGTTTGCCATTCGCAATCATATGGAAAAATTGTGTATTGTCATCCCCTTGGACAACTTTAAGCACTTTGGAACGCAGTGCCCATTTGAGCTCCTCCTCTCTAAGAAGAGCTCGTAAGCCTTGCTCAGCTTCAGACTTGGAACTTTGCTCATTTACCGTAAGCAGATTAGTTTCAGCTTTTAAATCCAAAGCTTCGATCAAACGAGTAAGTCGCTCTTTTTCTTGTTTGTAAATCCCACTCTCATTTCTGGCCCAACCTCGTAAGAACGGTCTCAAATGTTGGATCTTATTTTGCCACCTCTCAAGACTAGTGCTTCCACTAACAGGAATGGCCCATTCGCGTGCAATAATCTCCAAAAAGTTTTCTTTCTCGAACCAACCAAGTTCGAAAGAGAAAGCATTCTTGTTTGCAATATGCGTAGCCTCTCCTGAATCTACAAGCAATGGTGTATGGTCCGAGATCGCTCTTTGCATCGCATGGACCGACACCAAAGGATATCTTTGTTCCCATTCCACACTAGCAAGTACCCTATCCAACTTCTCATAAGTTGGAGTGGGCAATGAGTTGGCCCAAGTAAATTGTCTACCGGTGAGTTCGATTTCTCTCAAATTAAGACTCTCAATAATCATATTAAACATCATAGCCCACCGACCATCAAAATTGTCATTGTTCTTTTCATCTCTCCTCCGAATTATATTGAAATCACCACCGACTAGGATTGGTAGATCCTCATCTCCACAAATCCGCACCAAGTCAGCCAAGAAATCTGGTTTAAGTTCAGGTTGTGCTGCTCCATACACAGCCACAAGAGACCATCGGAACCCATCCAATTTTGATCTCACCCGAAACTTAACCGTAAAATCTCCCCGAACCACGTTAAGGACCTCAAGTGTTTCACATCGAACCCCTAGTAAGATCCCACCAGATCTTCCTCTAGGAGGTAAGACGTGCCAATCGAAATCAACTCCTCCGGATAAAGTTCCAAGAAATTGTGAAGTAAAATTATCTCGTCGTGTTTCCAAAAGTGCAATAAAATCTAATTGTTGCCCTACCGTTGTTTCCGCCAAGAACCTTTGTTTAGCCAAGTCAGCTAGACCTCTGCCATTCCAAAAGATTCCTTTCATAAGTCATCATGGAATTTTTTCTTCAGCTTAACCCTAGCGCTTCTACGAACCGCAGAAGTAGGATATATTTTTCATTTCCAGGATCGCTTAGGCTTCTCCCTAGCACCCTCCGGAACCGTATGCTCAACAGGACACGAGACAGTGACCTCTGTCACTAGAGTCTCTGCAGTGTCCATAATGTCGGATCCCTCCTCATCCTCGGCATCATCACTAGGTAAAAGATTATTGCAAATGTTCTCAAGGGCTACAATTCCTAAGTTGTTCATGTCATCCTCATTCATAGGTTTAAGTGATGCAAGGTTTCTAATTATTTCCGAGGCCCATTCTGCTTCTAAATCCAAAAGATCGTTAACAGATTTCGCTACCTCCTTATCATTTGAACCCAAAGCTATTCCTAAGTTATTTGCTTTATCAATAATTTCATGCTAAGAGAAATGCATAATTGAACAACTTGTATTAAAAGACATACCTGTAGTTGCCTCAACATCTCGAAGCATGGCCGCCCTCTTGGCGCGCGCTAACTGCAGGTCAGTAGCATCAGGTTGTTCCTGGATCCGGTTGCTGACACGCCTGCTAGACGCTACCGGATCCGGGATCCCGCCAAAGGAAATGAGCTCCTCTGTAGTCCTCTCCCTAGGTGAGTGCTCCCCACAGAGATGCCCATCCCTAGTTGCTGGTGAAGAAGGGATAGGCGCGGCTTCGTGAGCCACTCCTGCCAAAATGGTGGGAGAAACTGACCGTGGAGCCACCTGCTCCATAGCCCCTCTCCCTCCCAAACCGATGAAGGAGCGCAGAGACGATGTCGGCGAGGGAACAGTGCTGGCCTCCTGCCTGTGCACCGAACCAGGCTGTCCAGAACTGCACCGCGGTGAGAAAGTAGGGCGGACCTCCAGCCCGCGCCCCTCCCCCAGCTGACCTGATATAGTCGTAATCGGGCTGGGAATGGTAACCTCCTGCCCACCACCCACCCCACTCGCCAACGGGAGACCGCAACCCTGCGAATCCTGAATCTCGGGATCAAGCCTGTGGGACTCAAGTACAGTAGGCGAACTAGCAGTATGAGGCAACACTGGTGGTAACTCGCGCTCCTCTGGATCATCCGACTCAACTCGGTTACTCCATAACCGACTAGGTGCAGACCGAGCCCCAAAAGAACCAAACCGGAGCGTGTTAACCGGTGTCGTGGATGATGCCTCCTTGGCAGTTGTCGCCTTCTCCGACTGTGACTCCGGCCCCTTCGCCAAGTCCCGCGGACGACTCTCAGTCCCCTTGTCCTGATTCCCGGGGGTTCCTCCATCACCCTCAGTCGTATCCATATCCTGGAGATCATCTCCCTCCTGCGGCACTGGTGTATCCTCAATCTCAATCTCAAGCACGTATGTAATCCCGACATGTGTCCACTTGACTACATCTGGCACGTGCTGCAAACTAACCACGCTGACAAGTAGTCTCGCCGCTCCGTGAGCACGAGTGAAAGGCATGTCAACCTGCTCCGTCTTGCCAATAAGCGAGCCCAAGCTCCAAGCAACCAAAAAATGATTAATATATTTGCACGGTGCCCCAAAGAAGCGCACCCATACCTTCTCTAACGGTATACCTCAGGCTCCTTCTCTTTCCACTCATCAAAAGCAATGACAATATTTGAACTCTGTACTCTGCACAAGCCATACTTGAGAACATGCAACTGGTCCTCCTTAGTGGGAAAATCAACCTTGTAAGTTTGGTCCTCCAACTTAACAAGATCCCACTGATGATCACCTGGCACCAAGTCCCGCAACTGTCTTACAATCTGAGCCTCTGTCAAAACCCCATTAGTAACCTTGATGACTGCGGGAAAGCAACTCTCCATCACGTGCGCCATAGGTGCCACTTCCGGTGACTCCAAAAACATTAACTCTTGACAACAGACCCCATAAATGTTGACTACCGGTTTGGGGCCAGAAAGAAGTGGGCAGTCAGCAGACGCATGCTGCGATCTATTACAATAGTCACATAGCTCAGTAGTGCACTCTGCCACAAAATGTCTTGGCTCACCGCATCTGTAACACGGTAATTTTTTCTTCTTGAGTGCCCACTTGGATAATTTTTCCCCGTCGCGTTTGTCCGCACCCTTACGTTCACCGGTGTCCTTGTCAGAACTCTTATCAGAAACCAAATCCCGCTGCTTAGTTGCCGTCTGCTTAGCCACGAGCACCTGTACCGTCGCCAACGCCGTAACTGCCTCCATGGCAGCAGCCGGTAGCGCTGGCTTAGTCATCGCTTCCCGAAGCATCGTCGTCGGTGCCTTCTGCACCTCTGTCGTCTGGGCCGGAGGTGGTGGAGGCCGAGGCGGGGGCGGTCGTCTGCCACCTCCCCTCCTGCCCCGGTTATATCGATAATTGCCGCGTGGACGGTAAGTAGGACCAGCTGGCCCCTCCATGAAACCTCCCGGAGGCCCATAGAAATCGCGGTCGCCACCGCCGTCGTTCTGCCATGCATAGCCACGGCCTCCTCCGGTTGAAGAAGAACCCCGATGCAGTCCGTCCCCATATGCGTGATAGCCGTCATCACCCCACTGCCAACGAGACTGGGCACCATCATGTCCCGCACCCGCGTAGCGTCCCCGGCCCGAGCCATTAGGGTTCGCCGCGGCCCTCGCATCACGGACCGGCGGCCTGGGCGGATGAGCACCTTGCGGCGGCGGGGGATCAGTTTTTGGTGGTGGTCCGGCCCCCCGACCAACCATGCCGTCCGCGCCGAATGATGGATGCCCGGCGGAGATCGCTGCTGGCAGCGTCACGCGAGTCGCTCGACCGATACCTAGCTTAGGAAAGCCATGTTTAGCGATCCTAGGATAGCGTCGTACATGATCGAGAACCGCTCCTATTCCCGAGTCCCGTACCACGTACCCCGATAGGCCCGTCTCGGTGGGAACTTGGTGCGCTTCCTGGGCCACATGTCCAGGGTCTCTTGCGCCCAAGCCCACCTCCTCCAAAAGCGGCCCATCCTGGCCCAGCAAAAGTTTCAAACGAGCGTTCCTGACCGCCCGGATCTCACCGTGATCCAAGACCGGCGGCGGCACCGCCACTGGCCGGTTCTTATTCCGGCGAACTTTGACTACCTTCCACGAGCCTAAAAAATCGCCAAGGGTAAGAGATGGGAGACGTACCTTAGGTAGAGGTCCTCTCCAAGGACGAATCACCGACGGTGCTGTTCGTCGATGCACAACCCGCCGGAGTACCTCGACCGCGTCCGCCTTGCCCAGTCCATCCCAAGCTTGATCAGTCACCGGAACGATCTCCTCAACTAGTCTAGCCGCCTCCTCCTCGGAGTATCCAATCCGCAATGCCTCGCAGATGTGATCACTGGGCGTTGGGGAGTACTCACCCGCCCCGAAACTGTCTCCGTCCCGGATCTCTTCCTCGTCGGAGTCCTCAGACTCCTCGCCAGCGAGGGCCCAAAACCGACTGCCATGTCCCTGACAAGACGAGGTCGACCGTGCGGTATAGATTTTATACAAGAAATAATAATAACAGGAAGGTCAGTTGTCCCTTTACCAGTATTTTCTCTTTGTACTGAAACCCCTCCTCGAAGCTATAGGTCCTACAAGAAACAATAATAATAACTGTAAGCACCTGTTCTTCTGGATAAAGAATTGTATCATCCTTCAGCCTAATATACACAAACATCTTGTAAGTTAGACTGTAGTTCACCAAATCAATGCAAGTATCCCTGTTCGTAGTGCCCCCCATCCCCCAAAAAAGATAGTAATTCTTTTAGAACATGTGTGCTATGTTCTATGGTTATTTTAAAGTTAATGTTATCATAGGAAGAAATAGTCTAGCCGTCTTGAGAATGCAAAGGAAATTTGGAATACTTTGATTGATATGCACGAAGGTACAGACTCCGTCAAGGAATCCAAATTAGATGTGCTTCAAAGTCAGCTTGACACGTTCAAAATGAAGGATGGTGAAGGTGTCGCTGAAATGTACTCTAGGTTTGCTCTCATCACAAATGAGATTGCCAGCTTAGGAAGTGAAGAGATGGCTGATAGATTCATCATCAAGAAGATCCTAAGAGCCTTGGATTGAAAATATGATACCATGTGCACATTGATTCAAATGATGCCCAACTACAAAGATCTCAAGCCAATGGAAGTCATTGAAAGAATTGTTGCTCATGAGATGTCACTCAAGGATAAAGAAGAGCTTCACAACAAGTCAAGTGTGCTTACAAAGCCTCATGTGATGCTCATACATCATCAAGTGAGAAACAAGCCTTCAATGAGGAATTGAGCCTAATGGTGAAGAATTTCAACACGTTCTACAAGAGTAGAAGTAAGGAAAGAAGTTCCAAGTCAAGGTCCTACAATGACAAAAGATCTTCTAGTCGTGAGCGTAATTGCTACAATTGTGGAAGACCCGGACACTACTCAAATGAGTGTACGGCTCCCTACAAAAGAAGAGAAGACTCACCTAAAAGGATAAGTAGAAGAGAAGAATCACCTCCAAGAGAGAGAAGGAGTAGAGATAATCGTTATGAACGAAGAAACTCTCGCAGAAGCAAGGATTCGGAAAGGAATGACAAGTCATCAAGGAGCTACACAAAACGAAGACATCAAGCTCACGTTGGTGAATGGGTATCTGGCTCCGACTCCGACCATCACTCCGAGAGAAGTTATCACTCTGACTCCAAATATACTCAAAATGAAGGTGTTGCCGGTCTAGCACTTGTGTCGACCAACTGCTATGAAATATTTGACTCACCAAATGAAGGAATTGGAAGATGCTTCATGGCTAAAGGCCCAAAGATATCACACCCCGAGTATGTTGATTTCAATAGTGATGAAGATGATTTGCTAGGTGATGATGTACTTGTTGACAACTCTAGTGATGAAAGCTATGATGAACTTGCTATTAATCATGCTAATCAAGATAAAACGAATGACGATGATAAGAAGGAGATTGAGCGTCTAACTAAAGAACTAAACACTCTTAAGTCAGCTCATGAAACTATCTTGAAAGATCATCGAGAGCTTTTGAAGATTCATGAGAAGCTACGCTTTGAAAAGCTCAACCTTGATGTAACACCCAGGATGTAACTTTCCCTATTTGTACTCCAACTCTTGCCGTTTCCGGCGTTAAGTTATATTTATTTTTCTTGGGTTCGGGTCTTTGTCTCCGTGTGTTGTTATCGTTGTCATGCATCTCATATCATGTCATCATGTGCATTGCATTTGCATACGTGTTCGTCTCATGCATTCGAGCATTTTCTCCGTTGTCCGTTTTGCATTCCGGCGCTCCGTTCTCCTCTGGTGGTCATTTCTAGCTTTCTTTCGTGTGTGGGGATTGAACGTTTCCGGATTGGACCGAGACTTGCCAAGCGGCCTTGGTTTACTACCGCTAGACCGCCTGTCAAGTTTCGTATCATTTGGACTTCGTTTGATACTCCAACGGTTAACCGAGGGACCGAAAAGGCCTCGTGTGTGTTGCAGCCCAACACCCCTCCAATTTGGCCCAAAACCCACCTAACTCTGCTCCATATTCTAGAGCGTTCGATCATGATCGCGTGGCTGAAAACCGCACCTCATTTGGACTCTCCTAACTCCCTCTATGCCTATTTAAACACCCCCCGAGATCCGGGTCTTCTTCTCCCCCGAAACCCTAGAAATCCTCCGCGCCGCGCCGGACATTGTCCGTCCGGGCCGGACAAAACCGCCGCCGCCGCCCGCGCCCTATCGCGCGCCGCCACGTGGCCCTGCGCCGCCGCCCACCGCACCGGCCCGGGAGGCCCGCAGCCGGCCCCCGAGGCCCGAAGCCACCACGCGCCGCCGCCGCCGCCTCCACGCGCCACCGCCGCCGCCTCCGTGCCGCACCGCCGCCGCCGCCTCCGCGCCGCGCCGCCGCCGCCGCCTCCACACGCCGCCGCCGCCGCCTCCGCACCGCGCCGCCGCCTCCGCCGCCTCCGCGCCGCGTCGCCGCCACCGCGCCGGCCGGAGCCGCCCCGGCAGCCGCCTCCCCGACCTCCTCTGGCGACGTCCCGCTCCGGCCGTGAACAGTGCTCGCCGGAGTTTGCCTCGTTTTGCGTGCCACCAAACCCTAGATCCAGATCCGGAGGTTGAATTTTTCCCAAGTCCTCAGAATTTTTAGTTCATATGCCCATGTTCGTGGCTCCGTAACTTTGCATCCGTAGCTCCGATTCATGCATATAGCATATCAAAATGTTCATCTCAGAGAGTACATCATTTCATTCCATTGCATCATTTTCAATTGAGTTCATATTGATGCCTGAAATGCTGTTAGAAGAGGGCTACTTGAGTTAATTGTCAGATCTGCTACTCCGTTTAGCTTTTTGTCATTTTTGCCATGATTAATGTGTGCATGATATGCCCGTGAGTTCTACATATGTTTTGTTAAGGGTTTTGTCATCTTTCCAGAGGTGCAACCCATGTATTTTTGTGATGTGTGTGGTGACTTGTGCAAGTTTGCAAAGTGGCGCACTTGCTAATTCTGTTTTCAGGGACTTAGTAATTTCACTAAGTCCTGGAGCTGTTTATCTCATGTTGCCATATGTTCTTGTTGTTTTCTAGTGATCCGTGCCTCTTTTGAGGATGATCAGTAAGGGAGTTTTGTTAATATTGTAGTGCTCTATCCATCCATGTCTTTGTTTGTAATTA
Organism: Triticum urartu; assembly: GCF_056163025.1. Taxonomy (NCBI): domain Eukaryota; kingdom Viridiplantae; phylum Streptophyta; class Magnoliopsida; order Poales; family Poaceae; genus Triticum; species Triticum urartu. The sequence goes on along the minus strand of NC_141874.1, from coordinate 721,123,531 downwards.
TGGAGCACTCTAGCTTGAGTCAATCGAGCTCTACTTTTGCTACTTTGTGAATCTGGGCAGATTGTCAACTTGTTTGCAATTTTGCCGATGATGTTGTAGTTGATCCATGCATGCTATGTTATTGTTCTTGCCATGTCTAGCTTGAATTTTGTGCCTTCTTGATGGATGTATGCTTGTCTTGCCATGACTTGCACCGTAGTGAGTGCATCGAGCTCGTAAACATGCCTACTTGAGTTATATTTCAGCATGTGTCAGTTTTTTACTAAGTCTGAAAACTGATTATGTTTTTGCTATGTTCACGTGCTTGCAATTGTATTTTCTGATCCTCTTTGGCTCAAGGTCACTAAGGGACTTTTGTTAAGCTCTTTGAGTAGCTGCATGCCATGTTTTACTTTTCCATGTTCAGGCCCTGTAGCCTATAGTTTTGTTGCTCCGAAGAGGGCTACCTGATCTGAAATTCCAGACAAGTGTTAATTTCACTAAGTCTGAGATCTGTTTGTCATATGCATTTTTGCCATGCTTTTGAACCTGCTAAAGGATGAATTGGCCGTAGCTTAGTGCTAGATTTTTGTTAAGCATCTTGTGTGCATCCCTGCCATGTATTTTGTTGTCATGTTTGGGTGCTGTAGCATGTTCATCTCTTTGCATTTAGATGGCTAATTGCTGTAAATCGCAGACCGGTGTCATTTTTGAATCGCTTGCCATTTCCAAACCGTAACTCCGATTCCGGCGTTCTTTATATCGTTTTCAAGCGATTTCATCTCATCTTTCCAGTGGCACACTTGGTTTTCCAAGTTGAGGCCAAGTTCATGCATTTCCTGTCATATCTTGCATTTTGCATCCCGCATAGCATATCATCATTGCATCATATCGCTTGGTCCTTGCACGTGGTTGATTGTGTCCTTGTTGCTTGTTTGTCTTGTTTGGGTAGAGCCGGGAGACGAGTTCGCTAACGAGGAGCCCGTTGAGTTTGCTTTTGAGGATCCAGTCAACTCTGACAACTGTGCAGGCAAGATGATCATACCCTCGAAATCACTACTATCTTTGCTATGCTAGTTTGCCCGCTCTTTTGCTTTGCCATTGCTACGATGCCTACCACTTGCTTGCAAGCCTCCCAAATTGCCATGTCAAACCTCTAACCCACCATTGTCCTAGCAAACCGTTGATTGGCTATGTTACCGCTTTGCTCAGCCCCTCTTATAGCGTTGTTAGTTGCAGGTGAAGATTGGAGGCCGTTCCCTGTTGGAACATCTTTTATTTAATTGTTGGGATATCATTATATTGTTATGTTATCTTAAATGCATCTATATACTTGGTAAAGGGTGGAAGGCTCGGCCTCTCGCCTAGTGTTTTGTTCCACTCTTGCCGCCCTAGTTTCCGTCATATCGGTGTTATGTTCCCGGATTTTGCGTTCCTTACGCGGTTGGGTTATAATGGGAACCCCTTGATATTTCGCCTTGATTAAAGCTTTTCCAGCAATGCCCAACCTTGGTTTTTTACCATTCGCCACCTAGCCTTTTCTTTCCCTTGGGTTCTGCATACTCAAGGGTCATCTTATTTTACCCCCCCGGGCCAGTGCTCCTCTGAGTGTTGGTCCAACCGAGCGATGTCCGGGGCTACCAGGGGCAACTCTGGGCTGGCCTACCCGACGTCTGGCTCATCCGAGTGTGCCCTGAGAAAGAGATATGTGCAGCTCCTATCGGGATTTGTCGGCACATTCGGGCGGTGTTGCTGGTCTTGTTTTAACCTGTCGAAGTGTCTTGAATTACCGAGATACCGAGTCTGATCGGAACGTCTTGGGAGGAGTTCTATTCCTTCGTTGACCGTGAGAGCTTGTCATGGGCTAAGTTGGGACTCCCCTGCAGGGATTGAACTTTCGAAAGCCGTGCCCGCGGTTATGGGCAGATGGGAATTTGTTAATGTCCGGTTGTAGATAACTTGAACCTTAACTTAATTAAAATGAATCAACTGAGTGTGTTACCGTGATGGCCTCTTCTCGGCGGAGTCCGGGAAGTGGACACGGTGTTGGAGTAATGTTTGCGCAGGTTGCTCTCTAGTTTCTCGCTCGTGCTTTGCCTTCTCTTCTCGCTCTCTTTTGCGAATAAGTTAGCCACCATATATGCTAGTCGCTCGCTGCAGCTCCACATATATTTACCTTGCCTTACCTATAAGCTTAAATAGTCTTGATCACGAGGGTGCGAGATTGCTGAGCCCCTGTGGCTCACAGATTACTATTACACCAGATGCAGGGCCCGATGATTCCGCTCCAGGTGACGCGTATGAGCTCAAGTGGGAGTTTGACGAAGACTCACAACGTTACTATGTTTCCTTTCCCGATGATCAGTAGTGGTGCCCAGTTGGGGGTGAACGGGACCGTTGTCGCTTGTTGGGTTCTCTTTTATTATGGCGCCGTAGTCGGGCCATGAGTGTTTGGATGATGTAATGTTATTTATGTACTTGATTGACGTGGCGAGTGTAAGCCAACTATTATTATCTCCCCTTTATTATTCATATTACATGGGATGTTGTGAAGATTGCCTAACTTGCGACATATGCCTTCAATGCGATTATGTCTCTAAGTCGTGCCTCGACACGTGGGAGCTATAGTCGCATCGAGGGTGTTATACTTGAGCAAGAGCACGGGTTCTAAAAGGCAATCAATGATGATCTTCATAAGAAAAAATCTTCTTACATTGCCAAACGTTTACTCTTGTCTACTTACATGCCATAAGTAAAATCTAGCAACAAGAACAAGAAAGATTCATCTTCTAGTAGTAACAATAATCATGTTAAATCCAATATTGTTGCTTCTAGTAAAAGTGCCCGTGCGTTGCACCGGGAGAAAAGGTATCCTCGTGCGCTCTTAGCGACCTGTTTGTATTGCCATTTCTCATCTTCAATGTCATCGTCCATGGTTGTTGCGTTGTCCACCTAGACGGACGTGATCAATTTCAAACTGACAAGTTTTGTGAGCACTTGCTATAATAGTATAAACATGTATGTGCGTTGCAACAGTAAAAAATTCATCGCACTTTCCTAGACCAATAAGTATGGCCTAATACACAAATGATGGTTTTGCTTATCACCCTTGTCAATTATTTTCCAACATGAATAATAATTGTGTTTTCAGTCGGACCGGATTTTTGAACCGGCTAAAATGCATCTATTATTTGGCTTGTGGTTAGCACGATGAATGAATAATCAATGATTGCTTTACTAACATAACATGGCCATGGCCGAGTATACCTGATCGACACCTGCCATCCCTCTCCATAGTCCTTCGGACACCACCACCACCTAGGGTCTCGATTTCGGCCATGCCCTCAACATGCCCCTTACCGTCCACTACCGATACAACTCTCGAAGGCACGAAAAAACTTATTTGCACCATGGAATGAGAAACTGCAAAAAATAAATAAAAAATCTCTACTGTTTGACAAAGATATGATGTGTTGAAGGAAATGTTTGATGTTTAATATTCCCTCTGTTCCTAAATATTTGTCTTTTTAGAGATTTCAAATGACTATCATATACAGATGTAAATAGACATATTTTAGAGTGTAAATTCACTCATTTTGCTCCATATGTAGTCACTTGTTGAAATCTCTAGAAAGACAAATATTTAGGAACGGGGGGAGCAAGTCACATGGATATTTTGGATGATGAAATACTTCTGTTGACCCAGTTTTTTTTAAGCTACAAATGTCTTGTATCATAGGCAACGCATTGCAGACTTTTTTTTCTTACATGAGTCAAAAAGTCAGTAATAGATGACAAAACATATTTATTTTGGTACTTGCGAAGTATATTTTTCAGCTCCAACATTAACAATGAAGATAGCATCTTTCAATAAATATTGAATATGATATTTTGCAGCTGCCAAATATCTGGACATGAACTCAAGAGAATTGATATGATCGTCCTCAGCAAAAAATCATTCTATATAGACTGAATACGTTTGCTACAGACCTCATTTCACTACTAATTTAGCTGTCAACAGAAATCTCAAAATAAAAAAATCTAAAATTTACAGCATTTTTTCCCTGGTCTTGCAGTTTTATTTGTCCAAGAATTATACGTCGCCCAAAAGTTCAACCAAATGAAAATATTTTTATAGATGTGTGGATGGCATCTAGAACACGTAATACTTGCTTCAAGAGATTGCACTTAACACTTCAGCATGTACAATTTATTCACCATTGTAGCAATGCAATATTTTCAATCTCTGGAACCTATCCACCCAAATATATTGAGTGTCTTTGAGACCAGGTCAGGAAGAACTGTACGTTTTATGGTTGTAGATAAGGCTAATGATAAGGCTCCATCAGCTAGCTAACTGGATTCTTAGCTAAGATAACATAGCAAGACTGCAAGAGAAATAGAAAGGGGACCTAGAGGCGGCTGGACTTTTAACATGGTAGGCTGTTGGCACGCGGTGCAGCCTTGTACTGCGGCGACACGCCCGCTATGACAGAGACACCAGCAGCAACACGGCGGTGACAACGCCGAGCGCGCCCACGAACACGCGGATGCCGTCCCCATCAATCCGGCCCCATGCCCCATGCTGCGCACCACCGAGCAGCGCCTCCAGTCCTCCTCCTCCACCCCCATGACCATGGCGACCTGTGCGCCAGTCACGCCTCACCGACCCGGCAGCGGCAGACCGCACGGTGGTGAACACAGGTCACACCCACTACTCCCGAGTCCCGAACTCCCGATCATCTCTCTAGTACAGGCCATGGCCTGTTTCCGTCCCCGAGCTCGCGCCGTCCACCATGGCTGAGCCGCCGGCCATGGCCTCGTTTTCGATCTCGAGGTGCCATCCATGGCTCCGTTTCCGACCCCCCATCTCGCACCGTCCACCATGGCTGCGCCCCCGAACTGGCGGTTCTGGCTATGCTTCAGTTTCAATTCGTTGCCGGCTCGGAAGCCTCTACTCCGGCATAGAGAAGGTTCTTGATCCTCTTGTCTTTCTCCGTAGACTCATCTGTAGAATCAACAAGTTTTAAGTTTTTTCTTGCCTCCTGCTCTCGTCATGGACCTCCCTCGGGACCAGATCATGACTGCATACGACCATGGTTCATGCTCTACTTCGTGGTGAGACGATGGCGGCAGGAGCAGCCACGAGCCGGGAGAACAGCTACAGGGTCGTAGTGGTCCGGTTGGCTACTGGCTAGGCTTGCGCTGGGCTGAATAAGTAGCTGGTGTTAGAAAGTATGGTACTTTGGGTATACGGTATTGTATAAACCGTACTCATCCGTAGATAGGGTTAGATCGTGTGTGTGTGTTTGTTGTAATTTGATAGTTAGGTTGTTAGGGTTTATCCTCAGATCTTGTATAGGTTTTCTTGAGGATCAATTCATAACCTAACTTTTTTTTTTAGAAAAGGAGGATGACCCAGGCTTCTGCATCTGGTCGATGCATACAGCCACTTTATTAATTATTATCACAAAACCTTATAAAGCCATACAACAGCAAGACTAAAGTCACCGTCTAAGCAACATCTGTCGCTACACCTATCCAAATGATGAAGGGGCGCAGATAGTCTGGGCCTAATACCAAACAGACATCGCAGCCAAACCTAAACATCTAAGACCTGAGGTCCCAACCAGGACGCCTGCCGGGTATGGGGCACCTACCAGTTCGGCGCACTCCTCAACCAGGACGCCTGCCGGGTATGAGGCCGCCGCAGCCACCTGCCACAAATGCATCTTCAGAGCTGTACTGTTGCATGTACTGTGCCAGGTCTTTCTGCCATCGACGCCACCACGACGCCCGACAGCGTCGTCCTCCTGCGCGAGTCCATCCTCCCACAGCGAACTCCGAATCTGCACTGCGCCACGCCGTCAAGATCCGTCGCCATCAGTGTGTAGGATGAAGCACCGCTCCACCAAAGAATCTGTCCACTGGTCCCTCGATCACGTGTGTACCTCAAAAAATGACGCCCCCAAGGGAGGAACGACACCAGAGCGCCGCCGTCATCCGATCATCCGATCTAGGGTTTCCCCCAGAGGTAGCAGAGAGTGGCCTTAAACTTCTCCACGGCGATGCCTTCAAGAAGGGAACGACGCAGATAGCGCCGCCACCGCCGGCCTTAGCAGAAGCCGAAGGCAAGTTTTCACCCAGATCAGTTCGAAGGAATCCAACTCTCGTGCACGGGCCGCCGTCACCACCAGCACCACCAGGCAGACCCTGGAGTACCGGCAATCAGCAAGCCACCGGCACCACCGCATCCAGATCGCCGGCCACGCCGGGCCGCCGCCATCCCCCGCGCCGTCCGGGTCAGAGACGGAGCTGCCGACCGCGCACAGGGACCGCCGCCGCCTGCACACGCCGGAGCGCCGCCGAGATCCCAGCGCCCGCCACCGCTTGCCGAAGCCAACCGCCGCCCGAGCACTGGCGCCACCGTGGAGCCATCAGATCGGGGAGGGAGACGTCGCGCGCCGACCACCCTCGCGGACCCCGCCGCACGCCCGAGCGCCGACGCCACCGCGGCGCCATCAGATCGGGAGGAGGAAGAGCCCGCGCCTCGCCGCCCCGCGCAGACCACGCCGCCGCCATCGCCGCAGCGCCACCAAAGGGGAGCCCCGCAGATCCGCCGGCGACACGACCTGCAGCCGAGCCGAGCGCCGCCGTGAGGGCCGGCCGTCCCGCGCCGCCCAGGAGCCTCGCGAGGAGGGAGGGAGCCCCGCCGCCGCCGGTGCACGCGCGGGCTTTGCCCGGCGGCGTCCCCTGGCGGCGGCGAGGGAGAAGGAAGGCGAAGGAAGGGAGCGGCGGCGGCGATCTAGGGTTCCACCCGGGCCGCTCGCAGGAGCGGCACGGGGGACGGGGGATGTGGTCATTCTTATCCCTGGCTATATAAACACGTACGCGTCCCTGCCCAAAGGCATACGCTTCCACGCAAACTTTCATGGTATTGAGAGCCTAATTCCTCTACCGCATCCAACCTAGTAGTCATGGCTAGCTCCAGCACCGCCGCCGCCGCCCCATACGCCCTCATCCCCATTGCTGACAAGCTTCACCGCGGCAACTATCTCGTTTGGCGCGCGCAGGCCTTAGCCACCATCCGCGGAGCCCAACTGATCGACCACCTCAACCCCGATCATCTGTTCCCGGAGGCCAAGCTTGCTGATAAGGATGGCAAGCCCACCGATGTGCCAAATCCGGCGCATCACATCGCTCTGGCGCAAGACTCCCAGGTGTTGAGTTTTATCTTCAATTCAATCTCTGCTCCTGTGATGATCCAAGTCGCCCACTGCACCAAGGCCGCCGCGGCATGGACCGCGATCAGGGAGATGTTTCTCGCCCAAGTGCAGGCCAACATCGTCAACACGCGGATCGCCCTCTCCACCACCAAAAAGGGCACCGCGACCATCGCTGAATACATCGGGCGCATGAAGGCGCTAGACGACGAGATGGCTTCAGCAGGGAAGCCGCTCGACGATGATGACATGGTCTCCTACATCCTCGCTGGACTCGACTTTGACTACATCTCGTTCGTCTCGTCCATCTGCGCTGCAAGAACCGAGCCCATCAAGGTAGCTGAACTTTATTCCCAGCTGATCGGTTTTGAAAAGCGTCTTGCCATGTTTGAAGGAGGAAACCAGTCCTCTCAGTCCTCGGCCAACGCCGTGTCCCGTGGCCATGGTGGCTATGGTCGCGGAGGCGGCCGTGGCAATGGTGGTCGTGGAAACGGAGGAGGTGGCCGCGGCAATGGAGGCCGTGGCCGCGGCAATGGAGGCCGTGGCAACGGCAATGGAGGAGGCAACGATCTTCCTGAGGTCGTCTGCCAGATCTGCAAGAAACCAAACCACACCGCCGTCGAGTGCTACCAACGCTTTGACATCTCCTTCACCAAGAACGAAAAGAGTGCAGGATCAGCCACCAACTCGTCCTATGGAGTGGACACAAACTGGTACCTTGACACGGGGGCCATAGATCACATCACCAGCGAGCTCGACAAGCTGACCGTCTGCAACAAGTACCACGGCGACGAGCAAGTCCACACCGCAAATGGAGAAGGTATGGAAATTAGTCATATTGGTCAATCCACTGTTCGAACCCCTACTCGTGATCTTCATCTCAGAAATATATTGCATGTACCCGATGCCACAAAAAATCTTATTTCAGCTCATCGTTTGTCCACTGACAACAATACCTTTCTTGAAGTTCACCCACGTTTCTTTTTCGTTAAGGAACAGGGAACGAGGAAAACCCTCCTCCACGGAAGGTGTAGACGTGGTCTCTACCCCCTATCATCGGCTCCGTTGAGTTCAAGCAAACAGGCGTTTGGTGTCAATAAAGTGTCCATGGACAGGTGGCACAGTCGGCTAGGGCATCCTTCATCCACTATCGTTCGTCATGTCCTTAGCCACAACAATATTCCTTTTTCTAGTAGTGAGTTGAATAAAGAGGGTGTTTGCGATGCTTGCCAATTGGGCAAGAGTCATCAACTCCCCTACCCAAATTCGTTCAGTATATCTAAAGCTCCTTTAGAGCAAATTTTCTTCGATGTATGGGGCCCTGCCCGTGATTCTATCAATAGAAACAACTACTATGTATCTTTTATTGACGATTATAGCAAATTCACATGGATCTATCTTCTCAAGCACATATCTGAAGTTTTTTAAGATCTTCCATGAATTTCAAGCGTTAGTTGAAAGATTGTTCAATAGAAAAATTATCACCATGCAAACAGACTGGGGAGGCGAATATGAACGCCTAAACACTTTTTTCGCCAACTAGGAATTACCCACCATATCTCCTGTCCACATGCTCATCAGCAGAATGGATCAGCCAAAAGAAAACATCGCCACATTGTAGACGTGGGACTTTCCCTTTGCCCCTCAAATTCTGGGATGAGGCATTTCTCTCTGCCACATATCTAATAAATCGCACACCCAGCAAGGTGATCAATTATGAAACTCCCCTGGGCTGTTTATTTCATGAACAGCCAAACTATCATTCGCTTAGAGTCTTTGGATGTGCTTGTTGGCCAGATCTCCGTCCATATAATTCTAGAAAATTAGAATTTAGATCCAAACAATGTGTTTTCCTCGGATACAGTAACCTTCACAAAGGCTTCAAGTGCCTTGATGTTGCTGCCGACCGAGTCTATATATCTCGTGATGTTATCTTTGATGAGATGGTTTTTCCGTTCAAAGCACTCAATCCAAATGCAGGCACCCCTCTTCGCTCTGAAGTTTTGTTGCTTCCTGAAACTACTCCCTCCGAGCCTATTGATCATGGGGAAGAACGTGTATTTAATCAACATGCTAAATTTCCTACTAATCCTGGTGAAAATCCAGCTCGCATGTATCATTTTATGTAGCCAGAACAAGATGAAAATGGCACGGAGTACGAAGCAGATCCAGGTGCTGTCAGCGCCGACCCCGAGGCTGATCCTGGCGCTGATTCTGGCGCAGGCGGCGCAGGTGCAGGCAGCCCAGGCGAATCTGCCTCGGGTCAGCGCACTCCACCCAGAGAACGACGTGTGGGTGCATCGGGCGCTGGTTCTCCAGGTGGGCCAACCGCTGGTGCGCGGGACCAGCCGACCGGCTCCTCGCGTCGCACGCCGCCTCTCGATCGCAGCCAGGTGGCCCAACCTGGCGCGGGAGCATCGGATGGCGCAGAAGCAAGACAGGATGGCGGGTCCCCTGCTGCGGGCGGCGGGATCGATATGGGATCTCGCGCCGCTGACGACAGGATCGAAGTGGGATCTCGTGCGGCTGTGTCTTCTTCTGCCGGATCCTCTGCTCTGGATCCTCATACAGCTCCTGATGTGCCAACTCGGAGAACACGATCCCAACATGGTATTGTAAAACCGCAAGTTTATACAGATGGTACGGTCAGGTATGACAAGCTTAAGGTTCGGTTTGGGGGTTTAATGACCACTGGTGAACCAAGTAGTCTACATGAAGCTTTAAATGATACTAAGTGGAAAATGGCTATGAATGAAAAATGTTATCTAGTCCCACCAACACAAAAGAAAAATGTTATTGATTGCAAGTGGGTTTACCGTATTAAGAGGAAGGCAGATGGTCAAGTTGATAGGTATAAGGCAAGGCTAGTAGCAAAGGGGTTTAAACAGAGATATGATATAGATTATGAAGATACCTTTAGTCCCGTTGTGAAAGCAGGTACTATCAGACTTGTTCTTTCTGTTGCAGTATCAAGAAACTGGAGTTTGAGGCAATTGGATGTTCAGAATGCGTTCCTCCATGGCGTTCTAGAGGAAGAGGTCTATATGAGGCAACCACCTGATTATGAGGTAAAAGGCAATGAAAATTATCTTTGCAAGCTTGATAAGGCTCTATATGGATTAAAACAAGCACCTAGGGCTTGGTACTCCAAATTAAGTGAAAAACTTCAGACACTTGGTTTCAAATCATCCAAAGGAGATACTTCCATGTTTTTTTATAGGAGAGGAAAAATCACTATTTTTATGTTGGTCTATGTTGATGATATCATTGTCGCTAGCTCACCACAAGATGCAACTGTAGCGCTGTTGGTAGATCTTAAGAAGGATTTTGCCTTGAAAGATTTAGGTGATCTACACTACTTGGGAATTGAAGTCAGAAAAGTAAAAGATGGAATACTTCTCACCCAAGAAAAATATGTTTTGGACATGCTTAAGCGTGCAGGAATGGTAAATTGCAAGATTTCAAACATGCCTCTCTCTACATCAGAAAAATTGTCAAGAGAAGAAGGAGAACCATTGGGGGCCGAAGAGTCAACCAAATATAGAAGTATGGTAGGTGCTTTGCAGTACTTAACACTAACAAGACCTGACATTTGTTTTCCTGTCAACAAGGTATGTCAGTACTTGCATTCTCCTACTTCTCAGCATATGACAGCAGTTAAGAGAATTTTGAGATATCTTAGAGATACTATGAGTATAGGTCTAAAATTTACAAAGTCATCCTCCAATATTGTTAGTGCATTTTCTGATACTGACTGGGCAGGATGCCCAGATGACAGAAGGTCAACAAGAGGTTTCTGTGTGTTTTTTGGTCCTAACTTGATTTCTTGGAGTGCATGTAAGCAAGCTACCGTCTCCAGGTCTAGTACAGAGGCTGAGTACAAATCTTTAGCTAATGCTACTGCTGAGATTATTTGGGTTCAAGCTCTGCCACATGAACTCGGAGTTATGCATTCACCTGTTGCACGCCTCTGGTGTGATAACATTGGTGCTACATATTTATCAGTAAATCCAGTATTTGATGCAAGGACAAAACACATAGAAATTGACTATCATTTTGTTCGAGAGAGAGTAGCTAGCAAACTGCTGAACATTCGTCACGTACGCGTCCCTGCCCAAAAGCATATGCTTCCACGCAAACTTTCATCTGGGTGGCCGCTGTCGGGTTGGACGCCGCAGCCATGGAGAAAAGCAGCATATGGGTGACGCCTTGAGGACTGCTCGACGGACAGGACATGGCCGATGGCCTGTGCGCCGCGACGTTGTGGAGGAGTGAGGACGGAGCCGTGCACAGATCACCGGCTACCTTGCTCGCTCCCGCGGCCCTGCCTCCCCCATCGACCTCTCTTGCATCTCGTCGGGCAGGTGGCGTAACCTCCATCCACCACCTGTGGGCGTGTGGGCCGCAACCAGCACAGCTGGCGTCGAGGAGGCGCTCCATCATATCGCAGCCAAGAAGGACCTAGACAACGTCTGCTGCTCTGGCTCCATAGATCACACCCTCGCCTCGCCTCCTCTCTCCCAAGCAGATTTATGAGGGAGTTGGAAATTAAGGCAGCTAGAGATACGGAGTTAGAATCCAACTCAGGTCCGCTTCATCTGGAGAAAAAACTGCATGCTAAAGGAGAAAAAACCTAGTATACGACAGGATTACGTGACAGCATTACATGCGAAATCAGGAAATAAAATCAGAAAATGTAAGAGTGTAAACCATATGAAAATAGGAAACGCCTCTTGCAGACTAGCTTATTAACTGGTTTGGTGCTATCTATAGCCAAAGGGTGAGCCAAGTTCACACTTGACGATGAACCTAGTATAGTTCACCATAGTATTCTACACATGTGTGTATGGACATCACACCCCGGATGTAACTACGGGGTCTGGTCCTAGCTCCACCCCATGCTATGATGTAACCATATATTTAAAGCTTTAGCAACATAAGAAAATATTTAACACCCTTAAAAAATTGGCATATACGATTTCATTCTTTTATGCCCTATCTAAAAATGAGAAAATGTGATACTACAATAGACAAAGATGGAAAGTAAAATTCTAATAGATAGATTAAAACCAGATCTAGTGATGTGGCGTCAATAGCTTTAGAGAGGGATCTCCTGACGATGGTGAATGGCTTGATCTTGAATAGCCCATTGTCATCGTCCTCCTTTGCCATCCCGATACGCCCGAGATCCAAGTTAGAGTTCTTGGAGCCAACCTCAAACTCTTCGAAGTCGACATCTTCATAATCCATCTCAAGCCCGACCCCAAGCACGTCAAGCATTGCAAAGTGCCGACCCCCGCCAGTGCCGTACCGGGCCTTCTTCTTTTCGGCCACGCCTTTAGCTTCGTCACCCTCAATGTCACCGCGGGCATGTTGAGATCTCGCCACCGCACATGGCCGCTAGCACCTCGTAGTAGTCACTAGGGGAAGGACGAGCCTCGCCAAAATTGGTAAATGGGTAGGGTTTTTAATGACACATGGGAGCGAATGTGTAGGTTGGCACATGGGGGCGAGGACAATCCCATATATACACGGTGGTCGCAAAAACGGCGACGCCTAGGCAAGGGGGCATGTGGTAGGGCCCACAAACTAGTGAGGGGCTACACGATAGGCGGAAGGAGCGAGGTGGTTCCAGAAGCAAGTGTTTCAATTCAGGGAATCTTGCCCGTTGGCCCCTTGAAAGAAGGGGTATTTCTAGTATTGCCCTTAAAAATTGAATGCATGGACCACTGACTTTCTTTCTTCGGTACCAAGCATTTTTCTTGCTCAAGATTGTGCGACACCCCTGCCTTCTAAAAAAGTAAGCACATGATATACCCTCATCAAAATGCTACCCTATGCTACCATTCGTAATCAAGATCAGACAAAAGCACTGGATGTTTAATGATTTCACCTCATGTCTCCCCAAGGAGTGGATCCACACTACCGTAGCACATATTTCTGTCACTGGTGTTCAGATTAGCGCTTCATTTCTTCCTTGCTCCTAACCTCCTCGTGGCTCGAACTCCATGATCATGGGTACCTGGATAGTCGAAGAATTATGAAGTGTTAAAGAATCTTCACGTAATAGAAAGAAATGTACCATTAAAAAATGTATGTGACACTTAGAAAATCTATTCATGATTTTAAAAAAGTGTGTTCATCATATTTTAAACCGAATAAAACCAGGAAATGTAAAAGTGTAAACCATGTGAAAATAGGAAACGCCTCTTGCAGACAAGCTTATTAACTGGTTCGGTGCTACCTATAGCCAAGGGGGAGCCAATTTCACATTTGGCGATGGACCTAATATAGTTCACCATAGTATGCTACAAATGTGTGTATGGACGTCACATCCCGGACGCAACTACAGGGTCTGGTCCTAGCTCCACCCCGGGCTACGATCTAACCATATATTTAAAGCTTTAACAACATAAAAAAATATTTAACCCCCTTAAAAATAGCCATATGCTATTTCAAAATTTTATGCCCGACCCAAAAATGAGAAAATGTGATACAACAATAGACAAGGATGGAAAGTATGATCCTTAGAGCATCTCCAACAGCCGCGGCAAAAGGCGCGCGCACGGTAAACCGAGATTTCTGCGCGCGCGGGATGTTTCGGCGCGCTCCAGCGGCGGCGGGAAAGTCGCGCGCACGGGAACAATTCGCGCGCGCGCGGGAAAAGGCGGCAAGTCGCGTGCTTTTTTTGGCGCACCGCTTCCGGCGCGCCTATAAAATGCGGCGCTCGCCACGCGCCTATTCCACACGCTTCTCTTACTCTTCCGCTGCCACGCGCGCCTCCACCGCTTCCTCGGTTGCTTCCGCTGCCACGCGCGCCACCGCTCCAGCGCCCCGCCACCATGCCGCCGCGCCGCCGAGGAGCGTCGGGCTACCGCGGTGTCCGCCAGCGCCCCAACGGCGGGTTCTACTCCGAGATATGGTCCGGCGAACTCCGGCTCGGCCTCGGCACCTTCGAGACGGTGCACGAGCGGTTGGACAGGCGTCGGCGGAAGGCCCTGGCGCTATTCCAGTGCGAAGTCGTTGAGAATGGTGGTGACACGATCTTTGCGTCTGATGATGATCGTTGGGAAGACATGTGGCTCGATACCTCGGATCAGACCAGCGAGGATGGCGACGATGACGACGACGACGACTGGGAGTAGGCTGTAGTTGCACTATATAGTAGTTTTTATCTATGTCCTTGCACTATCTAAAATAGTTTTTATTTATCTATGCTATGGAACTATGTAAAATATCTATGTATCATTTTTTCTACCTATGAATTTTATTAAAAAAAATGTACGCACTGTTTAGCCACTAGTGCAGAACCGGGCAATAGCACTGGTTCGTAAGACCCTTTAGTGCCGGTTTAGGAACCGGCACTAACGTTTCGGCACTAAAGGCCCCCCCTTTAGTACCGGTTCAGCACGAACCGGTGCTAAAGGGGATCCACGTGGCAAGAACCAGCTCCGGGGGCCGGGAGCCCTTTAGTACCGGTTGGTAACACCAACCGGTACTAAATGGTTGTGGGTTTTTGTTTTATTTTGTATTTTTCAATTAAATTTGTGTTATCAATTTAATTTAGGATTGTTTTACGTTATAATGAGTTGTAGTTGTCATCATCATCATCATCATCGCATATTAATAAATAAATAAACTCTAGCTAGCTAAAAATCATCATAGTCGTCTAATTACCACTATTTAATCATCATAGTCATTACCGCTAGCTATCTAATCATCATCAACGCTGGCTAGCTTAAAGAGGAAACATTCACTTTGTAACAAAAGCAAAGATATCATCAAGTTCAACATAATCATCACCAACATCGAAGTTCAGGACACGGACATGAGACAAGTACTAATTAAGAGCATGAACTAGTAGCTACTGATCCTGCTGCTCCCTCTCAGGTAGAATAACATAGAACATGTATAGCTCTCCTGATTCATCATACTGGAGCATGCAGATGAATTTGTCTCCTAATCTTGGGTTGCGCTTCTCCTTACTGCTCCCTAGTACTTCTCTGCGATCGTTAACAATTTTGCTCCAATCTTTCACTATTAAGCATTCTTCGCTTTCAGAAATCCTGAATGCACTCATGTGCAATGTAAGAAATCTTGGTCGTAAGCTAACCATTGGCATGCGACCTTTTGTCTCGATCCACTGAGGCACAACTGTCATCGGAAGTCCCTGTTGAAGAACATCGTATAGTAATTAATATACTAATCAATGAAAGTTTAGCTTCAAAAATAATGTATGCAAAAGATGCACTAATTAAGGACAAATATTTAAAATCTTACCATCTTTCGATTATAGATGTGACCGTAGTTCAATACGATCACCATTGGTCGGAAGTTTTGAGTACTAACATTTCTAAGTTCAGGAAAAAATTTTGTCTTGACAGTATTAAGATCCTCAAGCCATGAAACATAATGACTTATCTCCTCGTAGTTTAGTTGAGCCCCGGGGCAGTAGTAAGTCCTGTCTACCAAGCGCCGGACATGTTTGCTTGAACCGAAATAAGCTGACAATACAAATTAGTTGTCAACTATTTTTGAATAAACTGTATGAAAGACATAAACATATGCATGCATGGTTGAGAAAAACTCACCAAATGGTAGAACTGGAGGCGTTTGCACATCGACCCAGATGTCTATATTACCTTCAATATCATCTTCCGGACGAATATCAAAGGTGATAACCATATCAGGCTCAAATGCATAAGCCTTGCATAGTGCTTGCCAAGTTTTGCATTCAAAATGGGTGTATGTGTCTCCATTATATAATTTGACGTTGAAAGTATACCCATGCTCCGTCTTCAAGTAAACTCTCTTTACCTCCATATCATCTGTAGCACTAAAACCTATCTTATCCAAGACAAAAATTCTTGCATGGCAGGGGATGCGCTAGTAGAATAGTGAAAATTTAAAATTATAAGTTGAAGCAAATGAAGCATAAGTTTTGCATTCAAATAATAATTGACAAAGTGACTTACTGTATCAACTTCGAATGTCTCATCCAGCTTGATGCTGAAGCGCCTACCATCAACAAGGAAATTTTGGTCACACAGGCCGCGCTGGTCTTCACAGTGTTCGCACATAATGAAATCTTTTTCGTCGTCAGATGACATTTCCTATGTTCATATAGGTGAAACATTAAACACCTATATCTAGCCAAATATATATTCATCTAACATTTGACATTAATATATCTAACTATATTCATCTCTAACAATTGGCATTACTATATATTTAACTTTTCTATCAAATTCATCTAACATTCGACATTAATGTAACATTTATATAAACTAAAAATATATAAAAAATTAAATAAACAGAAAAACTCATTAACAAATAATATTTTAATTAGATCATCAAATCTCAGATACCTAAATTTTCTTACTAAAAATAAATTAGTTATATTAATTATTCAACTAGTTCAAATCTCATATACCTAAATAAACTAGTTCGACAATTTTCTTACTAAAAATAAACTAGTTATATTAATTATTCAACTAGTTCAAATCTCATATACCTAATTAATATCTAGCTATATTCATCTCTAATAATTGACATTAATATATATTTAACTTTTCTATCTAATTCATCTAACATTCGACATTAATCTAATATTCGATCATCTAATTAACTTTTCTAAAAAACAGAAAATGTGTGTGTGTATGTGTGTGTGTGTATATGTAAAAAAATGTGTGTGTGTGTATGTGTGTGTATGTATGTGTGTATATGTGTGTGTGCATACTGTAGTGCCGCCCCGTATGCCGCCGCCCCGTACGTACGAGCGGGGACGCCGGCGTACGGGGCGGGGGCGGCGGCGTACGTACGGGCCGGTGCGCGCGGCGCGGGTGCGAGAGAGACGTACGGCCGCGGCGATGACGACGGACGGCGGCGGCGATCAGGGCGGCAGCGCGAGACGACGACGACGACGGGCGGCGGCGGGGACAGCGACGATGACGACGGACGACGGGCGACGGGCGGCGACGACGGGATCGAGCGGCGCGCGCGGCGATGTCTCGCGAGAGGTTGGAAACGAAGTGGGGAGATGAAACTGAAATTTTCGTAAGTGCTATATATATAGGATGGGCCTTTAGTACCGGTTTGTGGCTCCAACCGATACTAAAGGCCTATTTTCGCTAGGCCAAGCGGCGGAAAACGAAGGCTTTTAGTACCGGTTGGAGCCACCAACCGGTACTAAAGTGGGGGCCTTTAGTACCGGTTGGAGCCACCAACCGGTACTAAAGGCCTTGCGCTGCCACCCCAAAGTTTTTTATTTTCTGCATTATTTATTTTCTTCTATTTATTTTCTTCTAGAAATTGAATGTTGCATACTGAACAATTAGGTAAATGACCGAAAAACAATAAATGATGTCAGAACATGTTGGAAATTGATGACATCGCTTTAAATGCTGGATACTGAACACAAAAGAAGTCCGGAGTTCAAATAAGTTTAAAAAACATTGAAGTGGCCATGTAACAGATGAAGTGCGTCCAGTTTTTGCCGTGACCCTCTCTACTCTTTCGCGCATGCTATGCGGGTGATATGATGATACCATGCCAAGTTTCAACATTTTCAGGATTCATTTTGTAGTGATTTTCAATTTCACGGTCATTTAGCTCTCTAAACAATTAGGTAAATGACCGAAAAACAACAAATGATGTCAGAACATGTTGGAAATTGATGACGTCGCTTTAAATGCTGCATACTGAACACAAAAGAAGTCCGGAGTTCAAATAAGTTTAAAAAACATTGAAGTGGCCATGTAACAGATGAGTAGTTCTCGTCCGAAACCCTGATACTCGGAAAGAGTATGTCCAGTTTCGATCCAACGACTCACATAAGCTAGGAAGAAACACACCCTTGATCCAACGACTCGCAAGAGCTAGAAAGAAACACACGATCCGTGTGATTCTTCGTGATTGGTGGGATGCACATTAGTACCCACTCTGGGCTTTGGTGAAAGTTGTAGAGGGGCTAGGGTTTCGCCATAGAGGGGCTCCGGAGCATCGGGATGGCACGAAAAGCTAGGAGTTGGCATACCATGTGTTTAAAAGTGCTCTTAGGGTGGTACATGCCAAATATTCACTCACTCCTTGTGTAGGGTCTTCACCGGCATCGATTCCTCACTCCGGACTCCGAAACCCTGATACTCGGAAAGAGTTTGTCCAGTTTGTACACGAAGTGCGTCCAGTTTTTGCCGTGACCCTCTCTACTCTTTCACGCATGCTATGCGGGTGATATGATGATACCATGCCAAGTTTCAACATTTTCAGGATTCATTTTGTAGTGATTTTCAATTTCACGGTCATTTAGCTCTCTAAACAATTTGGTAAATGACCGAAAAACAACAAATGATGTCAGAACATGTTGGAAATTGATGACGTCGCTTTAAATGCTGCATACTGAACACAAAAGAAGTCCGGAGTTTAAATAAGTTATTAAAAATAAAAAAGAGGTGCAATGCTGGTTAATTTGCTTCAAGCCATTCGGAATAGTGTAGACTGCACTGCACATAGCTCAGTGCAATCTATGCTATTCCGCAAGGCTTGAAGCTAATCAACATGTAGGTGAACATTGCAACTCTTCGTCATTGTTTGTGCACTCACGGCTTATAAACCGCTCATACTGCCTTTCTCTTGGCGAGGTGGGACTAAAAACAGCTTGCCATAACCTCATTAGTACCGGTTCGTGGTACGAACCGGCACTAAATGGTGATGGTGGGGCCATAGCCTGACCGCAGGCTGACACAGCCTCTTTAGTACCGGTTCGTGGCATGAACCGGTACTAAAGGTTCGCCACGAACCGGTACTATTGATCGCCGCCACGAACCGGCACTAATGTACACATTAGTGCCGGTTCTAATTCAAACCGGCACTAATGTGCTTCACGTTTGACCCTTTTTCTACTAGTGAGCACGCGCTGCATTTTAGCGCGGCGACTGTTGGAGATGCTCTTATAGACGGATTAAAACCAGATCTAGGGATGTGGCATTGACACCTTTCAAGAGCGACCTCTTGACAATGGTGAATGGCTTGATCTTGACGAGCTCGTCGTCATCGTCCTTCTTTCCCATCCCGCCACGCCCGAGATCCAAGTTAGAGTCCCTAGAGGTGTCGATACCTGTGGAGAAGGACCTCTAGATGGTGGAGAATGGCTTGATCTCGACGCCCGAAATCGAAGTCAGAATCCCTGGAGCCAACCTGAAACTCTTCAAAGTCCACATCTTCGTACTCCATCTCAAGTCCGACCCCAAGCCTGTCAAGCCTTGCAAAGCGCCGACCCCCGCAAGCGCTTCGCCAGGCCTTCTTCTTCTCGCCCACAGCTTTAGCTTTTTCAGCCTCCGTGTCACCGCGGGCATGTTGAGATCCCGCTACTGCACATGGCCTCTAGTACCTCGTTGTAGTCACTAGGGGAAGGAGCCTCACCTAAATTGGTAAATGGGTAGAGTTTTTAATGACACATGGAACCGAATGTGTAGGTTGGCACATGGGGGCGAGGACAGTCCCATATATACAAAATGGTCGCAAAAACGGAGACCCCTAGATAAGGGGGCGTGTGATAGGGCCCACACACCAGTGAGTGGCTACACGACATGCGGAAGGAATGAGGTGGTTCTAGAAGCAAGTGTTTCAATTAAGTGAATCTTGCATGTTGGCCCCTTGAAAGAAGGGGTATTTGTAGTATTGCCCTTGAAATGGAATGCATGGACCATAGACTTTCTTTCTTTGGTACCAAGCACTTTTTTATAGTGTGCTCATGATCTAACCATGTATATAGAGATTCTTAACACTTTTATATAATAACATGGCAACATTACTTCATGACTTTGTGTCTTACTTGGCACCGAGAAGAAATAATCTGAGAGTGGTTTTGTTTCTTTTGAGATGATGGGACTGGCCCATGCATGAATGAAGCAGTAGCTCTGGGGCAAACCATAGAATTTGCATAAAAAATCTACACATGAGTTTTTTGTACTCAAATAGCATAAAAATTGTGTAAACCATATATAGATAATTTGAAAAATATCCAAGAACATTCAACATATTATGTCATTACAACCTTGTGTCCTACCTAAGAATGGAAAAATGTAACTTCAGAGTGGTCTTTCGGGTTAGGTTGATGCATAACCTATATAGTTATCTACGGATCAATACATAAATTTGTGTCACCGTTGTACCTAGAGAGAGAAAAGGAGTGTATGCGTGAAATCGGAAAACATACAAGCGTAAACCGAATGAAACCAGGAAGTATAAGAGTGTACACCATGTGAAAATAAGAAACGCCTCTTGCAGACAAGCTTATTATCTCGTTTGGTGCTACCTATAGCCAAGGGGTGCCAGACGCACACTCGGCGATGGACCTAGTATAGTTCACAATAGTATGCTAGACATGTGTGTAGGGATGTCACACCCGGAACGCAACCAGGGGGTCTCGTCCTAGCTCCACCCCGGGTTATGATCTAACCATATATTTAAAGCTTTAACAACATAAGAAAATAGTAAACGCCCTTAAAAATAGCCATATAAGATTTCATACTTTTATGCCCTACCTAAAAAATGGGAAAATGTGATACTACAATAGACAAGTACGGAAAGCATAATCCTAATGGACAGATTAAAACCAGGATCTAGTGATGTGGTGTTGATACCTTTAGAGAGGGACCCCTTGACGATGGCGAATGGCTTAATCTTGATGAGCTCATCGACATCGTCTACTTTGCCATCCCGACACACCCGAAAGTGCCTGGAGCCAACCTCAAACTCTTCAAAGTCCGCATCTTCATACTCCATCTCAAGCCTGACCCGAAGCATGACAAGCCTTGCAAAGCGCCGACCCCCACCAGCGCCTCGCCGAGCCTTCTTCTTCTCGGCCATAGCTTTAGCTTCGTCACCCTCCGTGTCACCGCCATGTTGAGATCCCGTCACAACACATGGCTGCTAGTACCTCCTCGTAGTTTGGCACATGGGGGAACGAGCCTCAGCTAAATAGGTAAATGGGAAGAGTTTTTAAAGACACATGGGAGCGAATGTGTAGGTTGGCACATGGGGGCGAGGATAGTCTCATATATACATGGTGGTCGCAAAAACGGCAACCCCTAGGCAAGGGGGTTTGTCGTAGGGCCCACACACTAGTGAGGGGCTATGCGTGAGGCGGAAGGAACGAGGTTGTTCCAGAAGCAAGTGTTTCAATTCAAGGAATCTTGCGCATTGGCCACTTGAAAGAAGGGTATTTCTAGTATTGCCCTTGAAATTGAATGCATGGACCATTGACTTTCTTTCTTTGGTACGAAGCATTTTTCTTGCTCAAGATTGTATGACACCCGTGCCCTGGAAAAAAGTAAACGCATGACATACACTCGTCAAAATGCTACCCTATGCTACCATTCGTAATCAAAGCACTGGATGTTTAATCAATACACCTTATGTCTCCCCAAGGATTGGATTCACACTACCATACTAGATTTTTCTGTCACTGGTGTTCAGATTAGCGCTTTATTTCCTCCTTGCTCCTAACCTCCTCGTGGCTCGAATTCCATGATCATCGGTACCTGCATGTTCGAAGAATTATTAAGTGTTAAAAAATCTTCACGTAATTGAAAACAAATTGTACCATTCAAAAAATGTATATGACACGTAGAAAATATATTCATGATTTTAGTAAAGTGTGTTCAGGAAATTTTAATCTGAATAAAACCAGGAAATGTAAGAATGTAAACCATGTGAAAATAGGAAACACCTCTTGTAGACAAGCTTATTAACTAGTTTGGTGCTACCAATAGCCAAGGGGGGAGTCAGGTTCACACTTGGCGAAGGATCTAGTATAGTTCACCATAGTATGCTACACATGTGTGTATGGACGCCACACATAGGACGCAACTAGGGGGTCTGGTCCTAGCTCCAGGCCATGCTATGATGTAACCATATATTTAAAGATTTAACAACATAAGAAAATATTTAACACCCTAAAAAAAATAGCCATATACGATTTCATACTTTTATGCCCTACCTAAAAATGAGAAAATGTGAAATTACAATAGACAAGGATGGAAAGTAAAATCCTAGTAGACAGATTAAAACCAGATCTAGTGATGTGGCATCAATAGCTTTAGAGAGGGACCTCCTGGCGATGGTGAATGGCTTGATCTTGAATAGCCCATCGTCATCGTCCTCCTTTGTCATCCCGATACGCCCGAGATCCAAGTTAGAGTCCCTGGAGCCAACCTCAAACTCTTCGAAGTCCACTTCTTCATACTCCATCTCAAGCCCGACCCTAAGCACGTCAAGCCTTGTAAAGCGCCGACCCCCGCCAGCGCCTCGATGGGCCTTCTTCTTCTCGGCCACGGCTTTAGATCCGTCACCCTCCGTGTCACCGCGTGCATGTTGATCCCGCCACTGCACATGGCCGCTAGTACCTTGTTGTAGTCACTAGGGGGAAGGAGCCTCGCCTAAATTGGTAAATAGGTAGAGTTTTTAATGACACGTGGGAGCTAATGTGTAGGTTGGCACATGGGGGCGAGGACAATCCCATACATACAATGTGGTTGCAAAAACGGCGACCCCTTGGCAAGGGGGCGTGTGGTAGGGCCCACACACTAGTGAGGGGCTATGCGATTGGTGGAAGGAACGAGGTGGTTCCAGAAGCAAGTGTTTCAAGTCAGGGAATCTTCCGCATTGGCCCTTGAAAGAAGGGGTATTTCTAGTATTGCCCTTCAAATTGAATGCATCAACCACTGAATTTCTTTCTTTGGTACCAAGCATTTTTCTTGCTCAAGACTGTGCGACACCCCTGCCCTGGAAAAAAGTAAGCACATGATATACACTCGTCAAAAAGCTACCCTATGCTAGCATTCGTAATCAACATAAATCAGACAAAAGCACCGGATGTTTCATGAATTCACCTCATGTCTCCCCAAGGGTTGGATTCACACTACCGTACCACATCTTTCCGTCACTGGTGTTCACTTTAGCGCTTTATTTCTTCCTTGCTCCTAGCCTCCTCGTGGCTTGAACTCCATGATCATGGGTACCTGCATGGTCGAAGAATTATTAAAGTGTTAAAGAATCTTCGCATAATTGATTAAAAAATTATACCATTCAAAAAAATGTATGTGAAACTTTGAAAATATATTCACGATTTTAAAAAGGTGTGTTCATGACATTTTAAACCAAATAAAACCAGGAAATGTAAGAGTGTAAACCATGTGAAAATAGGAATGCCTCTTGCAGACAAGCTTATTAACTAGTTTGGTGCTATCTATAGCCAAGGGGGAGCCAGGTTCACATTTGGCGATGGACCTAGTATAGTTCACCATAGTATGCTACACATGTGTGTATGGACGTCACACCCCGGACGCAACTACGGGGTCTGGTCCTAGCTCCACCCCGGGATATGATCGAACCATATATTTAAAGCTTTAACAACATAAGAAAATATTTAACCCCCTTAAAAATTAGCCATATGCGATTTCAAACTTCTATGCCCTACCCAAAAATGAGAAAATGTGATACAACAATAGACAAGGATGGAAAGTATAATCCTAATCGACGGATTAAAACCAGATCTAGTGATGTGGCATTGATACCTTTGGAGAGCGACCTCTTGAACAATGGCGAATGGCTTGATCTTGACGAGCTCGTTGTCATCGTCCTTCTTTCCCATCCCACCACGCCCGCGATCCAAGTCGGTATACCTAGAGGTGTAGATACCTTTGGAGAGGAACCTCTAGACGGCGGCGAATGGTTTGATCTCGACACCCGAAATCTAAGTTAGAATCCCTGGAGCCAACATGAAACTCTTCAAAGTCCACATCTTCGTACTCCATCTCATCCAACCCCAAGCCTGTCAAGCCTTGCAAAGCGCCGACCCCCGCAACCGCCTCGCCGGGCCTTCTTCTTCTCGCCCACAGCTTTAGCTTCGTCACCCTCTGTGTCACTGCGGGCATGTCGAGATCCCGCCACCGCACATGGCCACTAGTACCTCGTTGTAGTCACTAGGGGGAAGGAGCCTCACCTAAATTGGTAAAATGGTAGAGTTTTTAATGAAACATGGGAGCGAATGTGTAGGTTGGCACATGGGAGTGAGGACAGTCCCATATATACACAATGGTCACAAAAACGGTGACCCCTAGAAAAGGGGCGTGTGATAGGGCGTAAACACTAGTGACGGGCTACACGACAGGCAGAAGGAACGAGGTGGTTCCAGAAGAAAGCGTTTCAATTAAGGGGATCTTGCGTGTTGGCCCCTTGAAAGAAGGGGTATTTCTAGTATTGCCGTTGAAATGGAATGCATGGACCATTGACTTTCTTTCTTTAGTACCAAGCACTTATTTTATAGTGTGGTCATGACCTAACCATGTATATGGAGATTCTTAACACTTTTATATAATAACATGGCAACATTGCTTCATGACTTTGTGTCTTACTTGACTACGAGAAGAAATAATTTGAGAGTGGTTTTGCTTCTTTTGAGATGATGGGACTGGCCCATGCATGAACGAAGCAGTAGCTCTCGGCCAAACCACATAATTTGCATACAAAATCTACACATGAGTTTTTTGTACTCAAATAGCATAAAAAATTGTGTAAACCATATATATATATATATATATATATATAATTTTAAAAATATCCAGAAACATTCAACATATTACATCATTACAACCTTGTGTCCTACCTAACAATGGCAAAATGTAACTTCAGAGTGGTCTTTCGGGGTAGGTTGATGGATAACCTATATAGTTTTCTGCGGATCAACTCATAAATTTGTGTCACCATTGTACTTAGAGAGAGAAAAGGAGTATATGCGTGAAATCGGAAAACATACAAGCATAAACCGAATGAAACCAGGAAATGTAAGAGTGTACACCATGTGAAAATACGAAACGCCTCTTGCAGACAAGCTTATTATCTGGTTTGGTGCTACCTATAGCCAAGGGGTGCCAGATTCACAATTGGTGACGGACCTAGTATAGCTCACAATAGTATGCTAGACATGTGTGTATGGACGTCACACCCCGAATGCAACCATGGGGTATGGTCCTAGATCCACGCTGATCTAACCATATATTGAAAGCTTTAACAACATAAGAAAATATTTAACACTCTTAAAAAGTAGCCATATAAGACTTCATACTTTTATGCCCTACCTAAAAATGAGAAAATGTGATACTACAATAGAAAAGGATGGAAAGCATAATCCTAATAGACAGATTAAAACCAGGATCTAGTGATGTGGCGTTGATACCTTTAGAGAGGGACCTCTTGACAATGGCGAATGACTTGATCTTGATGAGCTCATTGACATCGTCCTCCTTTGCCATCCCGACACACCCGAGATCTAAGTTAGAGTCCTTGGAGCCAACCTCAAACTCTTCGAAGTCCACATCTTCATACTCCATCTCAAGCCTGACCCCAAGCACGTCAAGCCTTGCAAAGCACCGACCCCCGCCAGCGCCTCGCCGAGCCTTCTTCTTCTCGACCACATCTTTTTCTTGGCCACCCTCCGTGTCACCGCGCGCACGTTGAGATCCCGCCACCGCACATGGTCGCTAGTACCTCATTGTAGTCCCTAGGGGGAAGGAGGATCGCCTAAATAGGTAAATGGGAAGAGTTATTAAAGACACATTGGGATGAATGTGTAAGTTGGCACATGGGGGCGAGGACAGTCCCATATATACACGGTGGTCGCAAAAAGGGAGAACCCTAGGCAAGGGGGCGTGTGGTAGGGCCCACACACTAGTGAGGGGCTACGCGTCAGGCGAAAGGAACTAGGTGGTTCCAGAAGCAAGTGTTTCAATTAAGGGAATCTTGCATGTTGGCCCCTTGAAAGAAGGGTATTTCTAGTATTGCCCTTGAAATTGAATGCATGGACCGTTGACTTTCTCTCTTTGGTACCAAGCATTTTTCTTGGTCAAGATTGCATGACACGCCTACCCTGGAAAAAAGTAAGCACATGATATACACTCATCAAAATGCTACCCTATGCTACCATTCGTAATCAAAGCACTGTATGTTTAATGAATACACCTCATGTCACCCCAAGGATTGGATTCACACTATCGTACTACATCTTTCTGTCACTTGTGTTCAGATTAGCGCTTCATTTCCTCCATCCTAACCTCCTCGTGGCTTGAACTCCATGATCATGGGTACCTGCATGTTCGAAGAATTATTAAGTGTTAAAAACATTTCATGTAATTGAAATTTTTTTGTACCATTCAAGAAAAATGTACATGACACTTAAAAAAAATATGCATGATTTTTAAAAAGTGTGTTCATGACATTTAAAAATAATTCATACCATGTAAAAAAATTGTTTGAACAAGTATTTGAATGTTTTAAACACATATTTAAAACATGTTCAAAAGCTTGTGTTTTTAAATGTGCAATATGTATTTGAAAAAAAATCGACGTGTACATGAAAATATTTTATGTGTGTTGAAAAAGGAGAGAAAAGATAAAAAGAAAAAAACTGATGAAAAATTGTTGAAAGGAACACATAAACCATCACTGAAACAAACGGGGAAAAAACCATGCAGAAACTGATCAAAACCCACCATAAAAACTAAACAGCAGAAGCGAACCAAGCGAAAAAATGGTCAAAACCACCACAAAAACAAACTTTCATGCAAAAAAAAAAACAATCAATAACTTCCGTGGAAACCTTTCCCCTAGAAAAGCTTACACACCAAAAACCTAGAGGCAAGATCTATGGGTGATGCATAGCTCTCACTGCGTTTTGGATAGAAGAAGAGAAGCGAGTGCTCACTTCAGTTAGCTGGCCCATTTAGCACTGTGGGTAGTATTTGATTATGGTTTTGCGAGCCTTCTATAATCCGTCTATGGTTTATTACGGTTTTGGGCCTTTCCGTTTTCATTTTTCCTGTTTTCTTCTTTACCGAATTTTTATTTTCCATTATGGGGAATCTTGTGCCCTGGCTCCTCGAGAGAAGTGGTATTTATAATATTACCTCTGCGAAATGAATGGATGGATGTGGTACATTTGTCTTTCTTTCTTTGGAGGCAAGACAACTTTTATTAGCTCAAGATCGTACTACACACTTATAGTACGAGTGTACTACTACTAATGCACACCCTCCATTCGGGTTTACTGGATAGGTTCATCCAACCAAATGTTTAACTAATATCTTCTCATAAATGATTCTGTGTAACTCTAAGATTCCTGCGAGTAAGCCATACTAGCTACTTACTTCATTGTTCTCAAAGAAAAAAGAAAGTTACTCCGTTGAGTTACTAGCATGTACTTTATGTGCAATCATTAGCATTATTATATAGTATTTATATGTATTACTCCCTCTGTCACACAATATAAGATCGTTTTTCAAGCTAACATAGCTCAAAAAACGATCTTATATTGTGGGATGGAGGGAGTATAAGTTAGCAATCCAACTTTTTCATCGCATTCTTGATCTAACCATGTATATGGACATCTAACATTTCTTTTTAAACTAAGATGGCGCTGACCTTATATTCATTTAATATTCAACCAATATCCCCTTATAAGTGACTTTGTAACTCTATGATACTTGTAAATAATACATATATACTTACTCCATTGAGTTACCATTGTGTATGTGCAATCATTAGCATTATTGTATGATTAGTTCATGAATTATAAATGAGCATTGATTTTTTTATAATGTGTTCATCATCTAACCATGTATATTGAGATTTTTTAACATTTTTATAAAATAACACGGCTACAATGCTTCATGACTTTGTGCCTTACTTGGCACCGAGAAGAAATTATTTGAGAATGGCTTTGTTTTTTTAGATGATGAGACTGGCCCATGTATGAACGAAGCAGCAGCTCTGGGCCAAACAAGAGAATTTGCATACAAAATCTACAACTGAAATTTTTATACTCAAATAGCATAAACATTGTGTCAACCATATATAGAAAATTTTAAAAATATCCAAGCACATTCAACATAATACGTCATTACAACCTTGTGTCCTACCTTAAAATGGCAAAATGTAACTTCAGAGTAGTCTTTCGGGGTATGTTGATGCATAAATTTGTATCGCCGATGTACCTAGAGAGAGAAAAGGAGTGTACGCGTGAAATCAGAAAACATACAAGCGTAAACCGAATGAAACCAAGAAATGTAAGAGTGTAAACCATGTGAAAATAGGAAAGTCTCTTGCAGACAAGCTTATTTTCTGGTTTGATGCTACCTGTAGCCAAGGGGGAGTGAGGTTCACAATCGGTGATGGACCTACTATAGTTCACCATTGTATGCCACACATGTGTGCATGGACGTCACAACCCGGACACAACCAGGGGGTCTGGTCCTAGCTCCACCTCGGGCTGTGATCTAACATTATATTTAAAGCTTTAACAACAAGAAAATATTTAGCCCTCTTAAAATATAACCATATGCGATTTCAAGCTTTTATGTCCTACCTAAAAATGAGAAAATGTGATACTACAATAGACAAGGATGGAAAGTATAATCCTAATAGACGGATTAAAACCAGATCTAGTGATGTGGTGTCGATACCTTTGGTGGGGGACCTCTTGACAGTGGTGAATAGCATGATCTTGGCAACCTCGTCGTCATCATCCTCCTTTGCCATCCGCCACGCCCGAGATCCAGGTCGGAGTCCCTGGAGCAAACCTCAAACTCTTCAAAGTCCACATCTTCGTGCTCCATCTCAAGCCCGACCCCAAGCACGTCAAGCCTTGCAAAGCGCTAAGCTCCGCCACCGCCTTGCCGGGCTTCTTCTTATCAGCCACAACTTTAGCTTTGTCACCCTCCGTGTCACCGCGGGCATGTTGAAATCCGTGAGGATCCCGCCACCGCACATGGTCGCTAGTACCTCATTATAGTCACTAGGGTCAAGGAGCCTTGCCTAAATTGGTAAATGGGTAGAGTTTTTAATGAACATGCGAGCGAATGTGTAGGTTGGCAAATGGGGGGCAAGGACAGTCCTCTCTATATATATACACAGTGGTCGCTAAAACAGCGACCCCTTGGCAAGGGAGCGTGTGGTAGAGGCCACAAATTAGTGAGGGACCACGTGACAGGCAGAAGGCACGAGGTGATTCCAGAAGCATGCATTTCAATTCAAGGAATCTTGCACGTTGGCCCCTTGAAAGAAGGGGTATTTCTAGTATTGCCCTTGAAATCGAATGGATGGACCACTGACTTTCTTCCTTTGGTACCAAGAATTTTTCTTGCTCAATATTGTGGGACACCCCTACCATGGAAAAAAGTAAGCACATGATATACAATCGTCAAAATGCTACCCTATGCTACCACTCGTAATCAACACAAATCAGACAAAAGCACTGGATGTTTAATGAATTCACCTCATGTCTCCCCAAGGATTGGATTCAAACTACTGTACTTAATCTTTCTATCAGTGGTGTTCAAATTAGCGTTTCATTTCTTCCTTGCTCCTAACCTCCTCGTGGCTCGAACTCCATGATCATGGGTACCTGCATGGTTGAAGAATTATTCAGTGTTAAAAAATCTTCATGTAATTAAAAAAATATTTGTACCATTAAAAAAATGTATGCGACACTTAGAATATATATACATGATTTTCAAAAAGTGTGTTCTTGACATTTTAACCGAATAAAACCAAGAAATGTAAGAGTTTAGACCATATGAAAATAGGAAACGCCTCTTGCAGACAAGCTTATTAATTGGTTTGGTGCTACCTATAGCCAAGGGGGAGCCAGGTTCACATTTGGCGATGGACCTAGTATAGTTCACCATAGTATGCTACACATGTGTGTATGGACGTCACATCCCGGACGCAACTACAGGGTCTGGTCCAAGCTCCACCCCGGGCTATGATCTAACCATATATATAAATATTTAACAACATAAGAAAATATTTAACCCCTTAAAAATAGCCACATGAGATTTCAAACTTTTATGCCCTACCCAAAATGAGAAAATGTGATACAACAATAGACGAAGATAAAGTATAATCCTAATAGACGGATTAAAATAAGATCTAGTGATGTGGCATTGATACCTTTGGAGAGCGACCTCTTGACATTGGCGAATGGCTTGATCTTGATGACCTCATCGTCATCGTCCTCCTTTCCCATCCTGCCACACCCGAGATCCAAGTCAGATTCCCTAGAGGTGTCGATACCTTTGGATAGGGACGTCTAGATGGTGGCGAATGGCTTGATCTCGACGCCCGTAATCTAAGTCAGAATCCCTGGAGCCATCCTGAAACTCTTCAAAGTGTCAGGACCCCGATTCCAAGTCACATCGATCTAGCCAGTAACACCTCATATCACATTGTGGCCTCACGCACGGTATCCCCACGGGTGTCGCCTTACCATGGCCCGGGACCGTTTACGCCTTTTGGCTCACGTATATGATAGTGTCGTTAGCATCCATATGACAGATAACCCGGGCCGACATGTCTAGTCATGAACCCAAAGCGGCACAGACCTATGGGGACAGGCATACATGAATCACATCGAGCATGTCGGTCATCAGCGAGTGAATCCGGGCTGTAGCACTGGGCTAACAGGACTCCGGGGAACCCGGACTGTAGCAGGCTAGGCAGGACTCCGGAAGTCACCGCGTGACATTTCCCCGAAGGGACAGACATAGGAACGAAGTGAAACACATGCTAGCCAGTCAAGTGTCCTGAGCAGTAGTGCTGGGCTAGCAGGACTCCGGTGAACCGGGTTGTAGCGGACTACTATGGCTCGAGGAGCACTAGACTACATTTCCCCATAAGAGAGGCTGCCAAGGATAAACAACTAGATTGTCGGATCCCACACATACCAAGCATTTCAATCATACACACAATATGCTCGATATGTGCAAATACAACATGGCATCACAACAAAACTCTACAACTCAAGTACTTTATTTAAAGGCTCCGGAGAGCCATACATAACATGTTCATACAGGTAGGGGTCACATGACCCGACACTCAAGTCATACAAGCATACAAGCACATGCAGAAGCAAATAGTCTGAGTACAGACACTAGAAAGAAAGAAGGCTTCTCGAAGCCTGTCTATCTACATAGGGCCCTCCATGGCTAGGATCACCACCTGGGTGGAAAGTTACTCATCGACGTCAAGGTCTACATAAAACCCATCGGAGGGGGCGGTGTTGTCGTCTGAAAACAGTAATTAAAGCAAACATGAGTACAAAGGTACTCAGCAAGTCTTACAACAGAACCTACTATACATGCTCATTCTCAAGAAGGTGGTCGAGTTATTGCAGCAAGCCAGCTTTGACTCTTGGCTAAGCTATCCTACGAGACACCACTAGTAAAATAGTTTTCGCACACGAGTCCACTAATCACCAACACAATACTCCACCGGGGATCCTCCCTCGTCATCCTACGAGAGGGCCATCCTCGGTACTCACACTTATCTTGAGTCTTTTAGTAGTAACCATTAACTTGTCTATGAACTGTATAGGCAACCAAGTAGTCCTTTACCGCGGACGCGGCTATTCGAATAGATGATGTTAACCCTGCAGGGGTGTACTTCTTCATACACGATCTCACCACTTATCGTCGTTTACACGACATGTACTCAGCAACCTTCAAGCGGAAGCCCAACGAGGGTGTCGGCCACGGCCTACCTAAACACTCAAGTCTCTAGTCTAGGTTTATCGCCTATCCAGGTTCCATCCGCAGGGAGTCCGGCCGAGGTTTAGACATACGGCCCCGAACGATGTGAACAGGGTTCCCGAGACACCAAACAGGTGACTCGGTACACCGTGCCATGGTGTATCTACCGCATCATAGCCCACCCCTAGGGTCAGCGCTACGCACGGCCGCCAACACATAACCTACAAACACCAGAAACTAGTTGCAACTCCTGGACAGAGTACTAGTGTGATTAAGAAGCCAAGAGGGTCCATTGATTTCAGGCCCAATGTATGGTAGTAACTGAATCTTAAATCACACATACAGATCTCAGTTCTTAGGGACGGCCTCAATGAAACAACCCACCATGTACTCCTACATGTACTCTCATCGATACCTTTACCAAATCATGTTCAACACATCTCTCACATTACCGACATAATCATTTCACTCTAGCCCATCGCCCAGATGAACCAGACCTGACACAACTCTAAGCATAGCAGACATAGCAAGGTAGGAAGCACAAACATGGCTCAATCAACTCCTACACATGCTAGTGGGTTTCATCTAGTTACTATGGCAATGACAGGTCATGCAGAGGATAAGGGTTCAACTACCGTAGCACACAGCAGTTTGAAACGTTGTTGTCTTAATGCAGTAAAAGAGAGCAGAGGCGAGAACATGGGATTGTATCGATATGATCAATGGGGCTGCTTGCCTGATGGAGTGGTAGTAGGGTACTGCCCTTCAGTTGGATACTCGGAGATATCCACGGAGGCAGAACCTACCACGAAAGACACACAGAATATAATCAACACATGGCAATATGCAACAATATGATGCATGCTATGACATGGCAAAATGATGTGTCCTGCCTAATGCAATGTGAAACAAGTTGAAATGGGTCCATTTGAATCAAGGTTAAGTTCTTATGCATAATAAGCGTATTATCTTGTTTCACCTAAACAGTAAG
The DNA here is from genome assembly GCF_056163025.1 of Triticum urartu. NCBI lineage: Eukaryota > Viridiplantae > Streptophyta > Magnoliopsida > Poales > Poaceae > Triticum > Triticum urartu. The sequence continues at coordinate 721,090,754 of NC_141874.1, read as the reverse complement.
GTTAAAGTGTTTTGTCATGCATGAAACCATTACAAATGGACAGATTGAATTTTTCTGATCATTTTTCATATATGATTTGTTTGATTTGGAGCTATGGTTGATTTTCTATGATTTTTAGAAGTTTTGGCTATTTTCTGGAATTTCCTATATAAGAATAAATCCAGAAAATGAATAATTGCGTCAGCACTGCGTCACTGTGACGTCAGTGAGTCAAAGGCGCCAGCCCAGGTCAAACCTGGCTGGTGGGCCCCATCTGTCAGTGTCTCAGCTAACTAACATAATTAAGTTAGTACTAACTAAACTGTTAGTGGGGCCTAGGCCCGCATGTTAGTGACCTGAACTAACTAAAATTAGTTAGTGCTAACCCTAGGTTAATTAGCAGAGGGGGGCCCACTTGTCATAGACTCAGGGGAGTCAACCTGGGCCCACCCAGTCAAGGTCAACGGGTCAAACCCGCCGGCGTTGGTCCACGGCTCGACGCCGGCGACGACAGACGCGGCGGAGAGCATCGGGTTTTGCCCACGGTCGACCAAATCGACTGCGGTTTGGTCCTACGCATAGCTGGGAGCAAGCCGCAGCGTTTGGTGGTGGAAGTGGAGCTCGGGGAGGCCGGGAACGACGCCGGCGACGACCTTGGCGGTCCCCAGAGCTCGGGTGAAGATGAACCCGAGGCTACGGGGCACAGCGAGGCATGTGGGCTGGTGCGTTGGGTTCCTGGGGACGTGGTGAGTGCGGTGACGCGCTCGGATTCGAGATTACGCGTCTGTGTCCACGGCGGTGACATGGCCGGCGGAGCCAAGCTCTCGGCCGTGATGGCCAACGGGGTTAGAGGGCAGATCAAGAGACGTGGCTAGGGGGAGAAGAAAGAGGTGCTCACGGTGAGTGCAGCGGGTGTCGAAGCGGGCTCGGGGAAGCTCGGGAGGCAGTGAACCATCAGCGATGATCTCCGGTGGCCGACGAGGGAAACGGCAGCGGTGGCGGCGTTGCAGCGGGTCCGAGGCCTCGTGGCTCATCAAGGAGGTCGAGGGAGATGCAGCGGAGCTCGTGGACACGGTGGGGTGGCACGGGGACGACGGTGGCTACGGCTATGGCGGCAAGACGGCGGCGGCTGCGTCGGCCATGGCTTCGGGGGAGCGAGGGAGAGAGCAGGGGGAGGAGTGAGGTGTCCAGGGGGTCGAGGCAGCACCGTGGAGGCGTTTCGAGGCGTCGCGCTAGCGCGGGCGACGGCAGGCAGGCAGGGAGGTGGCCTGGCGAGCTCGACGGCGTCGCGGTGTCCCTCCTCTGCCTACTGGCAGAGGTAGGTGATGACTGGCACAGGCCAGATGGGCCGGGCCAGCCAGGTAAGTGGCCTCTGGCCTTTCTCTCTCTCTCTTTTTCTGTTTTGTTTTGTTTTTCTATTTTTCTGTAACTTTAGGGCTTTATTAAAAATAGTTAGGCACTTACAAAAATCCTGAAAATAATCATAGGCTCTGTTTAGATTATTTCCAACAGCCCACACTTATTTCCAGAATTATTTGAGCATTTAAAATATTTTATAGCATTTAAATGCCCAAATGCAAATACTTATGAATTAATTCAAAAAATCCAGAATGTCCTAGAAAAGAGTGCACCATTTTTTCCAGGGGTTTTAGCCCAATCCAGAAATGATGAACATTTTGTGAAGGGCATTTTGGGTCCATTGAAACCAATTTTAGTAAACCCTAGTTGGTTTAAGGGGGTGCTGGGGGTTCTGTTATCCCCATTTCATCTTTCTAGGAGAATTAAACATGATGCAAACACTCTAATGCATGAACTTGCTAGGGTGTGACACAAAGTCCACATCTTCCTACTCCATCTCAAGCCTGACCCCAAGCCCGTCAAGCCTTGCAAAGCACTGACCCCCACCACCGCCTTGCCGGGCCTTCTTCTTTTCGCCCATAGCTTTAGCTTCGTCACCATCCGTGTCACCGCGGGCATGTTGAGATCCCGCCACCGCACATGGCCGCTAGTACCTCGTTGTAGTCACTAGGGGGAAGGAGCCTCGCCTAAATCGGTAAATGGTTTCAGTTTTTAATGACACATGGGAGTGAATGTGTAGGTTGGCATATGGGGGCAAGGGCAGTCCCATATATACAAGGTGGTCGCAAAAATGGCGACCCCGAGGCAAGGGGGCGTGTGGTACGGCCCACACACTAGTGAGGGACTACGCGACAGGCAGAAGGAATGAGGTGGTTCCATAAGCAAGTGTTTCAATTCAGGGAATCTTGCGCGTTGGCCCCTTGAAAGAAGGGGCATTTCTAGTATTGCCCTTGAAATTGAATGCATGGACCACTAACTTTATTTGTTTGGTATCAAGCATTTTTCTTGGTCAAGATTGTACGACACCCCTGCCCTGGAAAAAATTAAGCACATGATATACACTCGTTAAAATGCTACCCTATGCTACCATTCGTCATAAAGATAAGTCAAACAACAACACTGGCTGTTTCATGAATAAACCTCATGTCTCCCAAAGGATTGGATTCACACTACCGTACTTAATCTTTCTGTCACTTGTGTTCAGATTAGCGCTTCATTTCCTCCTTGCTCCTTGAGGCAGTCCTGGATTAAGGGGTCCTCGGGTGTCCGGCCCGAGTGTTATGGGCCGGACTGATGGGCCATGAAGATACAAAGTAGAAGGACTTCCCCCGTGTTCGGATGGGACTCTCCTTTGCATGGATGGCAAGATTGGCGTTCGGATGTATAGATTCCTTCTTCTATAAACCGACTTTGTATAACCCTAGGCCCCTCCGGTGTCTATATAAACCGGAGGGTTTAGTCTGTAGAGGCTATCAGAATTCATATAGGCTAGACTTCTAGGGTTTAGCCATTATGATCTCGAGGTAGATCAAATCTTGTAACCCCTATACTCTTCAAAGTTAATCAAGCAGGACATAGTGTTTTACCTCCATCAAGAGGGCCCGAACCTGGGTAAACATCGTGTCCCCTTTGTCCCCTGTTACCTTCGATCCTCAGACGCACAGTTCGGGACCCCCTACCCGAGATCAACCGGTTTTGACACCGACATTGGTGCTTTCATTGTGAGTTCCATTGTGTCATCGGTAGAAGGATCGATGGCTCGTTCAATCGTCAACAATGATGCTATTTCCGGGGAAACCTTCCTCCCCGATCAACTTTTTGTGTTCGGCAGCTTCGCTCTGTGCACCAATTCAATTGGTCGCCTCGAACAGATTGACAGCTACGCCCCTGGTCATCAGATCAGATTCGGGAGCCTGAATTATGTCACCGACGTCCGAGGAGACTTGATCTTTGATGGGTTCACATCCTTGAACATTGTTCCTCTACTCCAAGAGGGAAATCCATCGGACCCATCATCAGGCACTGCTCAAAGACCAACTATTATCCCCGCCTCAGCCTTAGATCCAGGGCAGGCTACTTCATCCGAAGATGGGTATCTGAAACCCAGCGGACTCTCTCCTACTATGGAAATTTTCTTCGGAGACCCTGAGGCAACTATGTCTTTGGCGAGCTTGGAATCAAGCAGGACTCTCCCTGTCATCAGAGAGCCGAACCCGCCTCAGGGTACAAACTCCGAACTCTCAAGGTCTGTATCTGGTGAGCACAACCAGGAATCTACCGTGCCTAGCCTTGCAGGTCCTCGATCCCCCATACGGCCTTTTGCTCTTAAACGAGGCCTTGGACTCAATGCGATCCCTCTCCATTACGTAAGTATCACCTCCGAACTATGCCCAGCCTAGACTAGGGGCCGAGAGCGAGGAATTTTACGTCCCACCCACCACCCACTTAATAGCCACTGTCGAGGATTTGACCGACATGCTAGATTATGCCTCCAAAGACTTTGACGGTATGGACGACGATGCTGGAGACAAGCAAAGGCAAGACCCACCCTTCACCGGGCGCTGGACGGCTACCTCTGCATATGATGTGTATATGGTGGATACACCCAAAGAGGACGACGACGAAGGCAGGAAAGATCCGATCGAGGACAAGCCCGCTGAGGCACCACCAAAACATCGACGTCAGCAGTGCCGCTCAAAATCGTGTCACGAAAAGGAAAGCGACACCGACACCGGAGACAATAACACCCTGGGCGATGCCAAAAATCCTGAAGACCCGGTCGAACCTGCGTCCGAGCAGGATGACTGGGAGGAGGGACAAGTCAACCCCGACGAGTCGGTCGAGAATGAGGACTCAGAAGATAGTAACTATCTACCGATCTCCGAGGATAATGTCAGCCTCGGCAAAGAAGAATTCATCGTGCCAGAGGAACCCCTTGAGCAAGAGCACTTTAAGTGCCAGCTAATCGCTACTGCGCGAAGCCTAAAGAAGAAGCAACAACAGCTCCAAGCCAAACAGGATACCCTCAATGACAGATGGACTCAAGTCCTAGCTGCCGAAGAATACGACCTCGAGTGCCCAACAAAGAGTTATCCGAAGCGTCGGCTACTACCACAATTCGACGACGAGGCCCTTGAGCTAATACCGTCGAGATACGACGGCGGTGATGAACCAGACCGACCACCACGTTGGCGAGATAAAGCGGCTGCTTACGCCGAACACCAGCCCCTACCACCTCGCCGTCAAGGCAAAGAGGTAGCAGCTCCGGGCTATACCTACGATTTATGCCAGGACCTGGACAATAGAGCCATTAGGCTAGATCAATCTATGGATCAAGGGGGCATGCCCCAACGCGAGAGACGGCCATCAAGCCTGGCACGACAGACATAACCTCACCCGGGACGAAAACCGAATATAGATGTCATTCGAACTCCATCACGTAGTCGCCCGATACAGAGGAGCCGCACCCCCCTTATGCTTTACCGATGAGGTAATGCAGCACCAGTTCCCAGAAGGGTTTAAACCCGTAAACATTGAAGCATACGATGGAACGACTGATCCCGCGATATGGATTGAATACTTTCTTCTCCATATTCACATGGCTCGCGGCGATGATCTCCATGCAATCAAATACCTCCCCTTAAAGCTAAAAGGACCAGCACGACACTGGTTAAATAGCCTCCCGGAGAACTCCATTGGTAGCTGGGAAGATTTGGAGGATTCCTTTAGAGACAACTTCCAAGGCACCTATGTCCGGCCCTCGGACGCCGATGACCTTAGTCATATAGTCCAGCAACCCAAAGAGTCAGCCCGAAAACTTTGGACTAGGTTCTTAATTAAAAAGAACCAAATCATCGACTGTCCGGACACTGAAGCCCTCGCGGCCTGTAAACACATCATCCATGATGAATGGCTCGCCCGACACCTCGGCCAAGAAAAGCCAAAGTCTATGGCAGCCCTTACCGCACTCATTACCCACTTTTGCGCGGGAGAAGATAGCTGGCTGGCTCGTAGAACTAACAGTACCAGCGATCCTGGCACCTCCGAGGCCAGAGATGGCAACGGCAGGCCACGACACAACAAACATAAGCGTCGAAGCAACAATGAAGATACCGAAGACACGACGGTCAACGCCGGATTCAGAGGCCCTAAACCTGGTTAGCGAAAGAAGCCATTCAAAGGAAACAGGGACGACCCATCCAATTTAGACAGAATACTTGATCGGCCTTGCCAGATTCATGGTACCCCCGACAAGCCTGCAAACCACTCCAACATAAATTGTTGGGTCTTAAAACAGGCCGGTAAGCTAAATACCGAATAGAAGGGGAAAGAGCTGCCAAGTGAAGATGAGGATGAGCCTCGTCCACCGAACAGAGGGGGGCAGAAGAAATTCCCCCTTGAGGTAAAAACAGTGAATATGATATATGTCACTTATATTCCCAAGAGGGAGCGCAAGCGTGCACTAGGGGACGTCTACGCCATAGAGCCGGTCGCCCCAAAATTCAACCCCTGGTCGGCTTGTCCGATCACCTTCGATCAAAAGGACCACCCGACCAGTATCCGTCATGGAGGTTTGGCAGCTTTGGTCCTTGATCCAATCATCGACGGATTCCATCTCACCTGAGTCCTCATGGACGGCGGCAACAGTCTTAACTTGATTTATCAAGACACGATCTGCAAAATGGGTATTGACCCGTCAAGAATCAAGCCTACTAACACTACCATCAAAGGAGTGATACTTGGCATAGAAGCCCGCTGCACAGGCTCAATAACATTGGAATTAGTCTTCGGTTTGCCGGATTACTTCCAAAGTGAAGACTTGATCTTCAACATCGTCCCCTTCCGTAGTGGTTATCATGCACTGCTCGGGCGAACCGCCTTCGATCGCTTCAATGCCCGGACCCCACGGCGTTATCACAGTCAATGGAAACACGGAGCGCTCCCTCCATACTGAGGAGCATACCGCGACCCTTGTGTCCGAAGTACATAGCGGCCTTATCAAGCCGAACACCTCATCAGCCATCAAGCCTCCGGACATTGTTAAGCGAGTCCGGTCTACCCTACAGAATGACAGCTTGGTCAATCCAGAGCTAGACTAGCAGTTCCACCTCCATCACTCGCCCTATCTAACTGTGGCATTTGTACCGCGTGTGCACCACTATGCTCTTAAATACCATGGGCAGCGACGGAGGCCCATTGCGGACAAGGTTCAGAGTGCGGCTCGACCCTATTCGGACCTGAAGCATTTTTTCTGTTTCCTTTTCTCTTTTTTCTCCTCTTATATCACAGGTTCGTCACGACCTAATAACTTCACGGTTGTACAAGGGCACTTTTCTAGGCCCCTTTTTTCTTAAACTATCGTCGATTGCTCCTCTCAATGGATCTTTCACCAAGGCGAAAAGCACCGCAGACATGCGTCTGGGTGTCCAGGGGATCTTCAAGACTATCTTTCTCTTTTTTCAGGCCCTGTATATAACTTTCCCTTGTTCACAAATTCTCGGCATGTAAAATAGCCTCGAGGTTTATGGCATTATCTGTAATAGCATGTTTTGATGTATCAATCATATTATAAGGGAAACAATTTTTGTTGGGGAACGTAGTAATTTCAAAAAATATTCTACGCACACGCAAGATCATGGTGATGCATAGCAATGAGAGGGGAGAGTGTGTCCATGTACCCTTGTAGACCGAAAGCGGAAGCGTTAGCACAACACGGTTGATGTAGTCGTACGTCTTCATGATCCGACCGATCAAGTACCGAACACACGGCACCTCCGAGTTCTGCACACGTTAAACTCGATGACGTCCCTTCACGATCTAGCTGAGCTTTGAGGGAGAGTTCCGTCAGCACGATGGCATGGTGACAATGATTATGTTGCTACCGACGCAGGGCTTCGCCTAAGCACCGCTACAATATTATCGAGGTGGATTATGGTGGAGGGGGGCACCGCACACGGCTAAGAGATCCAAGAGATCAATTATTGTGTCTCTAAGGCGTGCCTCCCTCCCCGTTTATAGAAGTATTCGAAATAGTCATATTGCTACAGATTGTTCTGTTTTGACAGATTCTGTTTTCTTTGTGTTGTGTGCTTATTTTGATGGCTCTATGGTTTTATTTGATAGGTTTTTCCATAGAAAAGTTGGAATACAGTAGATATAATACAAAAGAAAAATATGAATTGGTTTGATACAACACTTATAGTAGTGGTTTATTATTCTTATACTAACGGATCTCACGAAGGCTTTGTTGAGTTTTGTGTGATTGAAGTTTTCAAGTTTTGGGTTATCTTACAATGGATGGAGGAAGGATGTAAGAGCCTAAGTTTGGGGATGCCCTGGCATCCCAAGCTATTATCCAAGAATGAGCAACCAACTAAGCAGCTTGGGGATGCCCCCGAGTGGCATCCCTGCTTTCTTCCAACAACTATTGGTATTTTACTCGAGACTATCTTTTTATTCGTCACATGATATGTGTTTTACTTGGAGCGTCTTCTATGATATGTGTCTTTGCTTGTTTTATTTTTTGTTTTAGGTCATCAATCCTTGCTGGACACACCTATTTGAGAGAGCCAAATTTATGTCATGACTTGTTAGAATTGCTCTCTATGCTTCACTTAAATTTTTTATGAGCAATGGACTTGCTCTAGTGCTTCACTTATATCTTTTTGAGCACGGTGTGCTTTGTTATTTTTGAAGAAATGCTCTCTTGCTTCACTTAGATTTATTTGAGAGTTACTAAAATTTTGAAGAAATTCTCTCTTGCTTCACTTAAATTATTTTGAGAGAAAGAAAATTTGTTATGCTCATGATTTTCACTTATATTTGTTTGAGCTTATGAAAAGCAAAACATGAAAATTAGTCCCAAAGTGATAGATATCCAAGAAGGATAAAGAAAAGAAAAAAATGTCATGAAAATCATTGGACAAAATAAACTTGATTCTTAGTAATAGTTTCGAGATATGATGATGTGATATGCGAGTCATCTTGATGAGTAATTATGCTTTAGTAAGAATATTAGTGTTAAGGTTTGTGATTCCCTATGCATCCACGGAAGTCAATAATCATGCAATGAAATTATATCCTACTTGTGGTGGATTATTCAGTGTTAATTATGCTTAATGCTTGCTTATGAGATTATTCGTTTCTTAGTTGGTCGCTTCCCAATCTTTTGCTAGCCTTCATTTTGCACTAAGTATGATCACTACTTGTGCATCCAAAAACCTTTAACCCAGTTTTTCCACATGAGTCCACTATATCTACCTATATGCGGTATTCTTTTGCCGTTCTGAGCAAATTTGCATATGCCATCTCTAATTTTCAAAATAAACTTCTATTTTGTGTTTTTGTTTCTCTCGCGGAGCGGTGAGGGGTGGCTAATATTTTCCATGCTAGATGTGTTATTCTCAAGATTAGTGTTTATTCACTTGTCATTGCAAGAGTAAGGCAAAGGTATTAGGGATGCCCAGTCCCGAAATGCAAAAACAAATGAATTTACTTTATGTTGTCAAATAATAATTCCTTGGAAAGTGTTGGTATGGAGGGCACCCGTGCATACGGTTAGCCATGGAAAGTGAAAGTTATGGTGGAAAAAGAAATAAACTTTATTTTCTGTTTGGGAACCGCCTATGATATATCTATGCATGGAAAGTAATGGGAACTCTAAGTCATTTTCGTTGGTGGAATGGATACACCTCCCAAAATGTTTTTATCTCAAATTTTCCGCTTTGAGATCTGGCACCTCTACAAATCCCTACTTCCCTCTGCGAAGGGCCTTTCTTTTACTTGATGCGATTTTTATTTTGAGTCTCCATCTTCTCTTATAAAAGCACCAACTAGGAGGCAATATGATCGTACTTAAGTATTGGGTGTAGTTAATAATCGAGTGTGTTTCATGAATGGATCAATGTTTGAGCATGATGGGCTAGGGATAACTTATTTTAGCATTGATATTTTGAAAGACGTGGTTGCTTGTGGATATGCTTGAATATTTAAATTATTATGTCAAAACTAGACTATTGCTTTGAATCACATAAAAGTCCAAATGTCCATGCTATAAAGAAAAGAATATGATATGACATGATGAACAACACTCCACATCAAAAATTCTGTTTTTATCACTTACCTACTCAAGGACGAGTAGGAGTTAAGCTTGGGGATGCTGATACGTCTCCAATGTATCTATAATTTTTTATTGTTCCATGCTGTTTTATTATCAATCTTGGATGTTTTATAATCATTTTATAGTCATTTACATCATTTTTTGGCACTAACCTATTGACATAGTGCCAAGTGTCAGTTGTTGTTTTTCCATGTTTTTAACATCACAAAAAATCAATATCAAATGGAGTCCAAATGCCACAAAACTTTACGGAGATTTTTTGTAGACCAGAAGGAAGATGTTGGGCCCTGGTTGCACCTGGGGGGAGTCCTGAGGAGGGGACAACCCACCAGGGTGCGCCAGGAGGCCCAGGCGCGCCCTGGTGGGTTGTGCCCACCTTGGGTGCCCCCCGGGCCGCCTATTTGCTCTATAAATACCCCAATATTCCCAAAACCCTAGGGGAGTCGACAAAATATTCATCTAGTCGCCGCAGAGTCTAGAACCACCAGATCCAATCTAGACACCATCACGGAGGGGTTCACCACTTCCATTGGCGCCTCTCTGATGATGCATGAGTAGTTCCTTGTAGACCTTCGGGTCTGTAGTTAGTAGCTAGATGGCTTCATCTCTCTCTCTCTTTCTTGATTCTCAATACAATGGTCTCTTAGAGATCCATATGATGTAACTCTTCTGCGGTGTGTTTGTTGGGATTGATGAACTTTGAGTTTATGATCAGATCTATCTTTTTATATCCATGAAAGTATTTGAGTTTCTTTGATCTCTTTTATGCATGATCTCTTATAGCCTCATATTTGTTCTCCGATATTTGGGTTTTGTTTGGCCAACTTAATCTATTTATCTTGCAATGGGAAGAGGTGCCCGGTAGTGGGTTCGATCTTATGGTGCTCGATCCCAGTGTCAGAAAGGGAACCGACACATATGTATCGTTGCTACTAAGGATATAAAGATGGGATATATATCTACCGCCATAGATAAACGGATCTCGTCTACATCATGTCATCGTTCTTATTGCATTACTCCATTTTTCCATGAACTTAATACACTAGATGCATGCTGGATAGCGGTCGATGTGTGGAGTAATAGTAGTAGATGCAAGCAGGAGTCGGTCTACTTATCTTGGACATGATGCCTATGTAACGATCATTGCCTGGATATCATCATAATTATTTGAGGTTCTATCAATTGTCCAACAGTAATTTGTTTACCCACCGTTTGCTATTTTTCTCGATAGAAGCCACTAGTGAAACCTACGGCCCCCGGGTCTTCTTTCTCATATATTTTCCTTTGCAATCTATTTTCCTTGCATTTATTTTCAGATCTATTAAACCAAAAATAAAAAATAGTTTGCTGCACTTTATTTTATTAGCGATCTATTTAATCTATTACAACTTTCTCCCGTCCACGCACCGTTTCTGGCACCATTACCCAAAAGGGATTGACAACCCCTTTAACACGTCGGGTTGCGAGGTGTTGTTATTTGTGTCCAAGGGCTATTTACGTTGTGTTGCTTGGTTCTCCTACTGGTTCGATAACCTTGGTTTCATATCTGAGGGAAATACCTACCGCCGCTGTGCTGCATCATCCCTTCCTCTTTGGAGAAATACCGACGTAGCTTCAAGCGATATCACTCAGATACATTCATACAAACATGATATCCTTTGAGCATTGGCCCTCTACTATCCGGGCACCCTCCAAGACATCATCAAAAAACCGCTCCAGCTTGCGGTGGTCCTTGCCTTCGGGCGGGCCCTCGATCGCGATGATGGTGGCCTTCATCTTCGCCCGTTGCATCTTGACGCGGGCGAAGGCCATCCGTGCACCCTCGATGCACGTCGAGCGCTTGACAGCTTCAATTCGGGGCAGCGCATCAGCAAGCAGCTTCACCAGGTCGAAGTAACTGCTAGGAATGGGTTGGGTTGGCCAGAGCCAGAGTATGACGTCCTTCATGGACAAACCAGACATCCTATGCAGCTCCGCCAGCTGCATCATCTGGTTGTTCAACAGCGCTGGACGCTCTGGCGCTAGGTACTGTGACCACAAGAGCTTCTCCGTGGTATTTCGCTCCTGGGCCCGAAAGAATTGCGCGGCGTCGGCCGCACTCCTCGAATGATCCGCAAATGCGTCTGGAGAACTCCATAGTCGAGTGAGCAGGGCGTATTTCTGACTCCCAAATTTACTCTACAAAAGAAAGGGCTTACCAGCCGCTATCTGTTCGGCCTGCTTGATCTCCTCGCGAGCTGCCGGGGACTCGGTCCGCGCCTCCTTGGCCTCCTGGAGAGCCTTGGTGAGATCGACCGCTTGGGCCTTATTCTTCTCCTCCAAGGCCTCGCACTTGCCGGTAGCGTCCTTGAGCTCTTGCTCCACTTCGGTCACCGCTCCTCATACCGGCGACGGGCAACCTGCTCGGCCTTTAAATCCACGGCCGCTTTGTCAGTGGTCATTTTTTTCACCCGTGCCTGCTCCTTGGCTTGGACAAGGGTGCTCTTCAGGGTCTTGACCTCGGCCTCACTACCTGTAATAATGATCAGGGCGACACACGAGCTTAGACTCCGTATTGGCATATCACTTCAGGTGTGTAAATAATTTTTCAAAACATACCGTGCACCTCGTCGAACCGCTTGTTAATGCGGACGATATCATCATCGGTCAGCTACAGTTTCCGCTTGAGTTCGGAAACCTCAGCGGCCTGGGTGGTCGCCGCTAACAGGGAAGCCTGTTTACCAATAGACCAGTACGTTACCTCCTGCGATTATTATTTGATCCTCTGTTCGGCCGGTTTTTCAAAACCTAACAAAGTCTCAAGGGCTACTATCTATACATAGGCATATTTTTCATATGAAAAGCGGCTAAAAATATTACATTGCATACCTCGAAGCCTGTTAGTAGGTGTTGGGGATATTACTACTGGGAATAAATCGGCCAAGACAGGTCGGGTTAACTTCATCAGTAGTTGAGTATGTTAAAGCCCATGAAGGCAGATGAGGAGGTATATAAGGGCTCAAGGCCCATAATCGGTTTAAGGCCTGTAGCTGTAAACCGCTGTCGGTATGTAACTTGTATTGTAAGTTAGGAATAGTGGAGACCGAACTGGACACACCTATGAGCCGGTATCGGGACTCTGTAAACCGACGGGCGTCACCCGTGTATATAAGGGGACGACTCGGCGGCGGTTCAAGGACAAGAGACAACAACTCGAGACCTAGGCGAAGCTTGTTTGCTCCCTAGTCATCGAAACCCCATCAATTCGATCACAACTAGACATAGGCTTTTACCTTCATCGAAGGGGCTGAACTAGTATAAACTCTCTTGCGTCCCTGTGTCCGCTTTAACCCCTTCAAGCTAACCCGTAGCGATGGCTAAATGACTAAGTCCTTTCATGAGGACATCTGCCGTGACAAAACCACGACAGTTGGCGCCCACCGTGGGGCTATCGCACAATGGTTTCAAGTTCTTGGAGGGCAACTTCGAAGGACTCAAGGGTTACGCCGTAGGCCGGATGACCAAGAGTCATCGCGACAAGCTCTACATCAACGATGCAGGATGGGGCCCCGAGGCCGTCTCAATTGAGTACGGGTACCGGGTCCCCTTTGGTGGCATACACGTCTTCATTGGCAAGATCGGTGAACCGGGCCCTGAGCCGGACATCTGCACCGACCTCGTCGAAACGGCTGAGCGTGCATGATCCGCCCAGGCTAAACCGGCCGGGAAGCGTGCCTTCGTGATCTCATCCATGGAGGGGAATACGAGGATAGATCGGAATCTGGTGATGAGACCGTCGTTTATTCCGGCGACGAGTCCTCAACCGGAGAAACCGAGTCGTTATATCAGTTACAAGATGGCCGGATTGGGGGCTGTTCCGATGGCGACAGTATTCCGGACCCCTCTGATCTGCCAAACCAGGTCGGAATATTCATGGCCGGTACGCAAGCAGCGATCCACTCTTCGACCGCAGCAGCAATGATCTCCGGGTCAGTAACGGCGACGACAGCCGGGGCAGGAGGCCCTGTGCGCCCGCCGGCTCAAGTTTTATCTGATCTGTTTGATGCGTTGGCTACGCTCATGGCAGAGGCTAACCCGGCGTATCAGGATGCCCACAACACGGAAATCGCAAAGGTGAAGGATCAGATTACTCAGGCCAAGGCCGACTTAGTGGCGGAGAATGCCAGGATGACCGCAGAACGGGTCGCTTTGGATGCACAGGCTTATCAGCTTATGCTGGTTCGGAACGTGTCGCAGCATGTCCTGAAGAGGAAGCACCGGTCCCGCTTACCTCCTGTTTACGAGGCCAGAGACCTCTTTAACACCCCAAGAGCAGGGACCAGTAACCCGCCGGTGCTAAACCGGGCGGAAGCACCAGGGACAGGCGCGCCGGTTCAGCCTCGCTTGGTAGATCTGCCTCGTCAGAACAATGTCGTGCCTCAGCCTGTCCCAACACCTTTGGGTCATTATTCCAATCCGATGGACAACCTTGTTTCTGCCGCTTCACGACTGGAGGCCATCTCATTTGAAGGTGATTCTTCAGCGGCGGTGGAGACACGCTGGGTTAAGGAGCTTCTTCGGACAACTTTGATTCAACATGAAGCATATTCATACAGCCGTGACCGAATTCACTCCACCCCTCGTCCGAGCCGGAGCTACAGCTGGTGCATGGATGAACCGGCCGTGTCAAGCAATGCACGAAACCGTGAAGCGCCCCGTGGCAACAACCCGGCAAGTGGTGTTGGTGATGCTCAGGAAGTGGTGGACCGGGCCCGAGCGCGCAGGGAGGCCGAGTTAGCAGCACAGTATGAGGCTCGTCAGCTTACGCCGGTTCGTCCAACCACCTCGGTCAAGCCAGGAGTTACCTCTAGTTCTTTGGGGGTGCCATGCCTTGTCCCCGCATTACGCAATGTGCGCCTACCCAAGGATTTCAAAGGCCCGCGCAAGGTGCCAAATTACACTGCCGATTTGTCTCTAGAAACATAGGTGGAGAGCTATAAGATGGCCATGGAGATGCTTGATGTGGATGATGCGGCATGTGCGAAGTATTTCACCATGATGCTCGAAGGGGACGGCCCGTACTTGGTTAAAAAGTTTACCGGCTAAATCTATCAGTTCGTGGGCCGAGTTGAGAGCCCGGTTTATCCAGAATTTTAAGGATACATGCAAGCAGCCTATGTCGATAGTGGACTTAGCGGCCTGTGTCCAGGAAGAAGGAGAGTCGACGACCCGTTGGGTGCGCCGGGTCTCGAAGATTTTGCACTCGTCAGACCACATCAATGCCGATACAGCATTTATAACCTTGGCAGGTAACTGCCGGTTTGAACCTCTGAAGTTGAAATTAGGATGGGCGAAGCGCCATTGCAACGATATGGGGACCCTCATGGTTGCGTTAGTGAAGTATGCTGACTCTGATAGTACCAAGGATCCCGAGTCTGACGATGACAAGACAGGGAAGGGAAAGAAGAGCAGCAACTCCAAAGGGCAACACCACAACATGGCGGGTCATGGAAACGGCGGCAAGCGCAAAGCGGATAGCAGCATCAACTTTGTGGCTAATACTAATATGCAGGACAAGGGCCAGCGATGAAAGGGAAAACTGCCGAATCGCAGCGGGGCGCCTAATCCCAACCCGGACCGCCTATCTTACCTGCTAAACCAGCCCTGTCCAAAACATGGGACGAAGGAGATACCGGCCAACCACCTTTGGAAGGACTGCCACATCATGCAGGAGTTTAAGAATTCTAATGCTTTCCGGTATGATCACGGATCAGGTGGCGGTTTAGGATACGGATCCCATGGGCCGGGTTACGGTGGAGGAAATTCCGGTTTAGGCTTCAATGGTAATCAGGGCGGAGGAAACAATCAAGGTAACCAGAGTAGCCAGGGTGGTTACAATCAGCAGCAGCAGTCGGGTTATCAGAGCCACCCGAAGCAGTTAAATAGTGGGCAATATCATGTTTTCACCACTAGTTTGGATAAGCGTGACCGACAGGTTCATAAGCGGGCAGTAAATTCTGTTGAACCGGCGGTGCCTCGTTACTTACGCTGGTCCGAGCAGCTGATTGTATGGAGCAGAGAGGATCACCCTCCCCGGGTTGACAATCCGGTCAGCTAGCGTTGGTGGTGGCACCTCAGGTGGGAGGTTATAAGTTCACCAAGGTGCTCATGGACGGAGGGAGCAGTAGTAACATCCTCTACTATGAGACCTTCCACCATATGGGGCTAATAGATAAAAATCTTAAACCGTCCAATACGGTGTTCCACGGCATGATACCTGGTAAATCCGCATATCCTGTTGGTAAAATAGCTCTGGAGGTGGCCTTTGGAGATGATTATGACTTCAGATGAGGAATATTGACCTTTGAGGTGGTGAAAATTCAGAGTCCATATCACGCCCTGTTTGGACGGCCGGCTTACGCTAAATTCATGGCGCGGCCCTGCTATGTTTATTTACAGCTCAAGATGCCGGGTCACAAAGGAACAATAACTGTCCACGGAAGCAGCAAGATCACTTTGGAGTGTGAAGAAGGTGATGCGGCCTATGCTGAGTCGGTTTGTGCCATGGAGGAGTTGAAATTTTACAAGGATAATGTTGATCCGGCAGACATGACTCCGTTGAAAAAGCCAACTACGGAGCATGATCCGGCCCTGAAGTTCAAATCGGCTGCTGAGACTAAGCTTGTTGACTTTGTACCTGGCGATTCGTCCAAGTAGTTCAGCATCAGTGCAAACTTGGATCCGAAATAGGAAGGCGCGCTCATCGAGTTCATCCGTGAGAATTGGGACATCTTTGCGTGGAAGCCTTCTGACATGCCAGGTGTACCGAGAGAACTCGCTGAGCACACCCTTAATATTGATCCCAAGTATAAACTGGTGAAGCACTTTCTCCGCCGGTTCAACGAAGAAAGACGTAAAGCTATTGGAGAGGAAGTAGCCAGGCTCTTAGCGGCTGGATTTATCGTTGAAGTTTTCCATCCTGAATGGTTGGCTAATCCGGTGCTGGTCCTTAAGAAGAATGGCACATGGCGTATGTGTGTGGATTACACAGATCCGCCGGTCCAGTAGATCCTTTTGCCCTCCCCCGTATTGATGAAATCATTGATGCTACGGCGGGTTGTGAGCATTTGAGTTTTTTGGATGCGTATTCTGGTTATCATCAGATCAAGATGGCAGTTAAGGACCAGGAGAAGACAACTTTCATAACTCCTTTTGGAGCCTTCTGCTATGTGTCTATGCCCTTTGGGCTCAAGAGTGCCCAAGCGACTTATCAACGGTGTGTACATAATTGTCTGCATAAGCAAATTGGCCGTAATGTTCATGCCTACGTGGATGATATTGTGGTCAAGTCAAGGAAGAAGGAGACTCTGGTTGACGATTTGAAGGAAACCTTTGATAACCTACGAACATACAAGATGATGCTCAATTCGGCCAAGTGCGTTTTTGGTGTACTGGCAGGCAAGTTATTGGGTTTTCTGGTGTGCAACAGGGGAATTGAGGCTAATCCGGAAAAGATCACAACTATCACCTCCTTGGCCAAACCGAAGTGTATCAATGATGTTCAACGCTTGGCAGGCCGGATCGCTGCGTTGAGCCAGTTTATCAGCCGCCTTGGTGAGAAGGCGATTCCTTTCTATCAGATGCTAAAGAAAGCGGATAACTTCGTCTGGAGTTCTGCTGCTGATGAGGCATTTGAGGACTTAAAGCGGCAGCTAGCCAATCCGCCTGTTCTTGCTGCTCCGGTTGACAAGGAACCATTACTGCTATATGTGGCAGCTAATGCTCGCGCAGTCAGCGTGGCTATTGTGATAGAGCGCAAAGAGGCAGGCAAGGAATATCCGGTTCAGCGTCCGATTTACTATATCAGCGAGGTGCTTATTGAGTCCAAGCAAAGGTACCCGCATTGGCAAAAGCTGGTATATGGAGTTTTCATGGCAAGCCGGAAGCTTAAGCAATATTTCCAAGGTCATCCCATCAAAGTGGTCAGCTCTGCTCCTTTGGGAGACATAATCCAGAACAGGGAGGCTACTGGCCGGATTGCCAAGTGGGCTATAGAGCTTGGGCCTCACGGGTTGAAATACATACCTCGGACGACGATCAAATCTCAAGCACTTGTGGATTTCATCAATGATTGGACGGAACTGCAAGCACCTGAAGAAAAGCTGGATCACACCTATTGGACTATTCATTTTGATGGGTCCAGGCAATTGGATGGCTCAGGGGCTGGAGTCGTGTTAACTTCCCCAAGAGGTGATAAGTTCTGTTACGTTCTCCGCTTAAATGTTCCCTTGTACTAACAATGCAGCTGAGTACGAAGCTTTACTCCATGGTCTCCGGATGGCTAAGGAGATGAATCTAAGACGAGTTAAGTGCTTCGGTGACTCGGACCTGGTGGCTCAACAAGTATCTGGCACTTGGGATTCCAAGGATCCGCTCATGGCAGCATATCATCGTGAGGTGGATATTGTTGCAGGTCACTTCAAAGGTTATCAGGTGGATCACGTGGACCGACGGAAGAACGAAGCGGCGGACGCTTTGAGCCGGTTGGGTTCTCAACGTAAACCGGTTGCGCCTAATGTCTTCTTGGATGTTCTGCACAATCCATCCGTCAAGCTCCTTGGTGAAGAGGATTTGGCTATTCCTGATTCGGAAGCTCAATTGGTGGCGGCTCTTCATGTCATCCCGGATTGGACGGTTCCTTATCTCGCGTACATGAACCGGGGCGAGTTACCAGAGGATGAGACTCTGGCCAGGCAGATAATCTGGCGATCCAAGTCCATGACTACTATCAATGGAGAGTTGCATCATTGCAGTGTGACAGGGGCATTTCAACGCTGTGTGTCTCCTGAGGAAGGCTGTGAAATTTTACGTGAAATCCATGCAGGAGATTGTGGTCATAACGCCGATTCAAAATCTTTGCTGGCTAAGGCGTTTCACCACGGTTTCTATTGGTTGACTGCTCATGCTGATGCGGAGGACCTGGTCAGACGATGTGATGGCTGTCAGAAGTACTCAAGACGTGCTCATATGCCGGCTCAAGAATTGAGGATGATTCCAATTACTTGGCCGTTTGCAACTTGGGGACTGGATATGGTTGGGCCTTTCAAAAGGTCCAAGGACAAGAAAACCCACCTCCTGGTGGCCGTTGACAAGTTCACAAAGTGGGTGGAGGCAGAGCCCATTGGTAAGTGTGACGCAGCCACGACGGTTCAATTCATCAAAAAGGTGATTTTCCGGTTTGGCTTTCCACACAGTATCATCACTGATAATGGTACCAACCTGTCCAAGGGTGCTATGAAGGAGTTCTGTCAACGTGAGCACATCCGGCTTGACGTGTCATCAGTGGCTCACCCATAGTCCAATGGTCAAGCAGAGAGGGCTAATCAAGAGATCTTGTGAGGCATCAAACCCCGGCTTATGGTTCCTTTGCAACGGACGCCGGGTTGTTGGGTTGAGGAGTTACCATCTGTGTTATGGAGCATCAACACCACACCCAACAGATCGATAGGATACACACCGTTCTTCATGGTTTATGGAGCGGAGGCGGTTCTCCCCAGTGACATCCGTCATGACTCACCTCGTGTAGCGGCATATGTTGAAGCGGACAACGAGGCAGCACGACAAGACACTCTGGACCTGCTGGACGAGGAGCGTGACAAAGCGGCTGCCCGTTCGGCAATTTATCAGCAAGATCTCCGTCGCTATCACAGTCGCCGAGTTAGAACCAAAACCTTTCAAGAAGGAGATTTGGTACTTCGGGTCATCCAAGATCAGACAGATATGCACAAGTTATCCCCACCTTGGGAGGGTCCTTTTGTGGTCAGCAAGAATCTGCACAACGGGTCATACTACCTCATTGATGTTCGAGAGCGCAAAGACTCACGTAAATCGGAGGAGGAGACCAACCAGCCATGGAATATTGCTCAGCTTCGGCCTTCCTATACTTGAGCCATAGGCTCTACTTATGTACATATTATGACAATGTATATATTATGATCAATGCAATAAACCGGAGCCTCAGCTAAAGCGGGGTCTCTATTCTTTTTACATCATGTGTGGTTACACAGAGTTTCTGTCTTAAAGCGGCCTCCGGTTTACCCCTTGAGTTAGCTTTTCAAAAGCTTTATATCATATCACTTGGGGGCTTGGTCGTGTACGAACCATAGCAATGCCATTTTTTAGGCGAAAAGCCACAACATCACTTGGGGAATTGGTCATGTCTGAACCATAGTCATGCTTCTTGATCGGCCTAGTGCCACAGCATCACTTGGGGTCTTTGGTCGAACCCGAACCATCGCTACACCTCTTGATCGGCGTAATGCCAACGCATCATTTGGGGACCTGGCTGACTTAAACCATAGCTACGCCTTTTTGGGGGCATGGTCTTGTCCGACCATGGTAATGCCACTTGATCTTCTCAAAGCCTCATCTGCAATGGTTTTATCTTTGCCTTTGCTTCTGTTTTTCTTTTGATAAAATAGTTTTTCTTTGTTGCATTTTCAACCAACATTATTAATCCGGTTCAACTGTCAATTACAAATTGGCGGAACACAGTCAAATCTTAAACCGGAGACTATCTGCCCGGTTTGATTTTCTGTTATCATCCTATTACGGAGCAAACCAGTGTTTTTCATAACCCGGAACGGTTTACGTTGTAAACCGGCCTTATATTAACAGGAGTTGTTTTCTCCTCCAACAGTGTGGGTTTTCAACCCCGCTTCAAGATTGGCCAGCCAACTTCATGCCTAACGATGGCAGGTATTATGTATCTCAATATTTGGTCATATGCTTAAACCTAAGCTATTATCTTTGGTTTCACATACATAGATATCATGACCCGCCTGGTGATAAACCGCCAAGGCATTTTTTAGTTTCTCAACTACAGAAAACATTTTGGAGATAGATAATTCAAAAGAAGCATCAGTTGCAATAAATATGCACGAAGGCATATCAAGACCAAGTGTATCAGCTAGCCTATTACAAGGCAATACGGTGCCCAAATAAAATCATTGTTTTCTGCATATCACAATGTGCAGTGCTTTAAACCGGCTTCCGGTTCATGCTTGGTTACCAGCTTGACCTGATGGTTGCGGGTCATCTCGCGCCAGTTCAGCCTCTTCCTCCCTACCCGGCGGCTGGAAATCAACAGTTACCCAGTAGATTCCAGTTAATGCTTGAAAGACAACTTCATCACTGATCAACAACGACGGTTCAATGTCAGGAGCGTAAGTATGCTTACGGACGGGCGGAACAAGATTCTCCGCTTCAGGGATTGGTGCAGCAACCCGCTTGTTCTGACCATCATAATTGGCTTGATAGTGGGACATATCCGCTTCTTCCGCCAGTTGACAAGCCAGAGGGCGCACTTCCCGGTTTATGGCTTGGAGATCCCCTTCATCAAATTCTGTCCCATCTTCTTTCAAACTGGGATAGCCTTGGGCTGCTTCAACAGGATCAAAGTCAGGCACCCACGCTTTTGCCCGGATTAAGGCGTTTATAGCACCTGTTCTAGCTGCAGATCTCTTCAGCTCTTCAACCCAGGCAGGGAGCATGGATAGCCTTTCAAGGGTGTCTTTGATCAAAGTGGGCGGCGGATTGTTATGGGAAGCTGTATAGATGATCTGTTGGGCACCCGTGTACAGTTGCTCTATCAAAGTATAAGCAGCCTTCAACTTCTTCCGCACATCCGATCCCAAGTGGCCAATGCGAGTTCCTACATCATTATAAGGGTTATTAAACTAGCAGATACATATAAAGGTTTTCTCAAATCAGAGAACAAGGATACTTACCAAATATAGCCGCAGTCATGGCATGAACCTGTCGCTTCACACTGGTCAATTCGTCAACCACCGGTTTGAGAGCGGCTTCGGCTTTTTTAGCCCTTTGCGTTAAAGCGACTTTCTCAGTTGCCCAATCGACCCGCTCTTTGTTGAAGCCCTCCTTAAGTTTCTCCATTGCGCTTAAAGCACTGGTTAATTCCTCTTTTGCCTTGGAGGTTTCGGCTTGTTGCGACTTCAGGTTTCCTTGCAGGTCGGCGGTTTGACTTTCTTTTTTGCTCAGCTCAGCCTACATACAGATAGTTATATGATGAAAATGACTGTACAGATTTGAAGTACCAACCACATAACAAGTTATGCCCTTGGTACTTGGGGGCTAATGCATATTTTCTCTTCATCGTACAAATTCTACAAAGTCCCAAGCTCAATACAAGTATTCAACTTGGCACTTGGGGGCTAATGGCTATTTGTTCAAAGACTACTGATACCAGAATTTTTATTATCTAAAGTCCCGGTTTAACTACATGAAGTTGAACCGGCCCTTGGGGGCTACGTCAGCAAAGTTAAGAAGAATTGAGGTTCACGATGACTATTTAATCAAGTCCCGGATTAAGTTGATATCTTAAACCGACCCTTGGGGGCTACTGAAGGTGATAAATATATTACAGTAATATAGGAAGTGCAAGCATATAGGAAGTTACCTCAAATTTGTCCTTCATCATATTGACCAGACCAGCTTCATAGTCACGGCTGGTGTACAGCCGGTTCAGATAGCCAGAATGGAGATCTTGGGTGTTCAGAGCGGCATAAGTTGATAAATCGGCGTTCCCCTTGCCTTTCCCAATTGCAGCAAACTCTTCGTTGGCAGTGTGCCTGGATAAAGCAACAGGATTACCTGGCTCAGTACGGCCAATGCCAGTGATAAGGACTTCGTCATCTTTTTCTTCACCAGTTCGTACTGGGGTCACCGGTTTGTCAGTATTCTTCGGTGGACTAGCTGTTTTGTTAATCCGGACAGGGCTTGTTGGCTGATCAATAGGGCTCGTGGCACCAACATGTGCCTCTTCAGCGACAAAGTCATGGTCTTGCGGTGGTGGGTCGTTCAGCACGTCATCATGGTTGGCTTCTTCAGGATCTGGTATTTTGTCCGGTTCAACAGCGGCATTTTCCTCTGCCGTATTGTTCAGGCGAGCTTTCTTGCTTGGTCTGGGTTTGGCCCTGAGAAAGAAAATTAAGAAGGGTCAGTACAGTTTCTGTTTGAAGTAATATATCAAGGACACAAGATGGAATATAACTTACCCAAGCACCGTTTTAAGTGGTGCAAGCTTGGTGGCTGATGACCCACCGGAGGATGAATGAGAAGTGCCCTGATAATTAGAATCAGATGGATTAAGAGGTTGACGAAAACAACCCGCTTTAGGGCGTGCAGTAACAAGTGAACCAGATACCTCTGAACGGCGTTTCCGAACCGGACTATTCAGTAAACCGGCGGAGGTAACTACCTGGCCGTTGTGCCGGGTTGTGCGGCAAGCTTTATGCTGTTGTGTCTTCACAAGAAAGTTTGGATCCAAATAAGCAAGAGGATGAGAAAATTTAACTTTCCGGTTTGCTCTACGGATTTTTAGTGAAGGCAAAGGGTTTGAATTGGAGGAAAGAACGATTACCTCTACAGCATTAGCGTGACTGACTTCGGCTTCATCCTGGCAATAATCATCATCAATAAGGCGTATGAAAAATAAACCAAGTGAGTCAAGCTCTACCTCAAGGTCCGGGTTACCCACATCATCGTCAGCTGGTGGATCGGAGGACGCAGTGGTTCTCTTCCTATTAGTAGGTCTCTTCACAACTCTGGTTTTTGGCCGGGTTGGTTTCTCCGGTTTCTCTTGCGGAGTCTTCTTGCTCCAAAATGGATCATCGTCCTGTTTTAAAAGATATTAACATTGTTAGAGGATATTTCGAGCAAAGGCAGATTCAGTAAAAGCATAAGGTATGAGTCTTACAGCTGGCGGTTTGTTAATGGCGCAGAAAGGAGGTAGGCCGGTTTGAGCACAGACAGCTTCCGGTTCATTTAATATCTTTTTCACAGCCTCAATAACTTCGTCATCTGTAAGCTGGATATCAATGTGCCATTGAGGGTCTTTTACATCTCCTGTATATTCGCACATCAAACCGGGGCGCTGGCTTAAGGGTAGTATGCTCCAAGATATCCAGCAGCGAGCAAAGTCAACCCCTGTCAACCCGTTTGCCATGAAGGCCCTGTCAACCCGTTTGCCATGAAGGCCCTCATCTTGGCGAGCAAAGTCAGCCTCTGTGGGAAAGGGTGTGTATTGCTCAGGCGTTCCGGACGGTAACCCGGCAGGGGATTTTCTTCAGAAGGAGAAGTGTCCTTGCAGTAAAACCATGTTTGGTTCCACTCTTTGGGGTGGCTGTGAAGTTTGGCGTGAGGGAAGGTGACTTCTTTCCTCTTCTAAATTGCCATACCGCCCAATTATGTATTGGGTCCGTCTGTGAATTCAGTATGGCGGTTCAGGTGAAAGCAATCCCGGAATAACTCTACGGTAGGTTCCTCTTGAAGGAACACCTCACGGAACACTTGAAAGTGACAGATGTTGGTTACGGAGTTGGGACCAGTATCTTGCGAACGCAATTGGATGTTGGCTAAAACATCTCGATAAAACTTTGAACCAGGAGGGTTGAAGCCCCGGGCTAAATGATCAGCAAAAAACAACAACTTCTCCGTCCTGGGGAGTGGGAGGACATTCCGGGCCAGGGACACTCCAGTGAATGACGTCTTGCTTATTTAAAGCGCCAGTTCTGACCAAATTGTTCAGTTGAACTTCGGTCACTCGAGAAGGGACCCAGTTGCACTCATATGCTTGTTTGGCCATGGCAAGATCTACAAGGCAGTAATTACCGGTTCAAGGGATATTACTACTGGGCATAAACCGGCCAAAACAGGCCGGGTTAACTTCATCAGTAGTTGAGTATGTTAAAGCCCATGAAGGCAGATGAGGAGGTATATGAGGGCTCAAGGCCCATAATTGGTTTAAGGCCTGTAGCCGTAAACCGGCGTCGGTATGTAACTTGTATTGTAAGTTAGGAATAGTGGAGACCGAACCGGACACACCTATGAGCCGGTATCGGGACTCTATAAACCGACGGGCGTCACCCGTGTATATAAGGGGACGAGCCGGCGGCGGTTCAAGGACAAGAGACAACAACTCGAGACCTAGGCGAAGCTTGTTTGCTCCCTAGTCATCGAAACCCCATCAATTCCATCACAACTAGACGTAGGCTTTTACCTTCATCGAAGGGGCCGAACTAGTATAAACTCTCTTGCGTCCCTGTGTCTGCTTTAACCCCTTCAAGCTAATTCGTAGCGATGGCTCCACGACTAAGTCCTTTCATGAGGACATCTGTCGTGACAAAACTACGACAGTAGGCTAGTGAAGGCTTCGCTCAGCCCGCTCTTGGCGGACTGAACCTTCTCAACCACCACACCCATCAGGGTGCGGTGGTCCTCCACGATGGAAGCACGTCGCAGTGCCTCCATCAAAGTGTTCGGTGCCTCCGGATTAGTGGAGGTCGCTGCCGGTGTTGGCGCTCGCCCTCCTTAGAAGGGGGTTGCTCACTCGATTCTGGACCCACATGGGTCTCCAGAATGGTGTTCGGCTGGGGGCCGGACTGGTCACGGCCCCCGTCGTCAGTCTCCATGGGGGTTGTGCCCCCCATGTTCTCGACAGCCGAGGCATTACCCTCTGGCACCGTCTTGGCGGCCCCCCGCACCTCTCCGTGGCCCGGAGAGGTCCTTTGGGATAACACCTCGGTGTCATCCGCGGTAGGTGGCGGAGAGGCTCGTGGAGGCATCTCGCTCTCCAACATCTCCAGCGCCAGAGAGTTCCCCGAAGATGATGATAGTTGGGGGAGGTCACGGGCCGGACTGAAACACATAATATAATATGTTATCCTACAACTCGTAAAAGACCGGATGTATATAAAGCATCCTTAGATACTTACGATGCGGCCAGGGGCTTTGCCCTAGGGTGCCGCTTGGGGGTGGCTTCGGCATCCGAATCCGAGCCATCCGAGAGGGATATCTTCCCCCTCTTGGATGCCTCTGCCTCCGGATCTACGCAGACCGCCCTTTTCTTCTTCCTCCCCTTAAGGGGAGAGTCGCTTTCTGCCTCCTCCTCCTCTTCATCTTCATCTCCCTCGTGGGAGGAGGGAGGTTCAATATCTCCGGACACAATGTCTGAAGTACCTTTACGGCGGAGGCCACCTTTGGCCTCCTTGCTCTTCTTCTTGGCATTCTTCTTCGGCGCCTGATACGGCACGGGACCAGCATCCTCGTTAGCAGAGGAATGGCTGGGTCTTCGGGTAGCGGAGCCGAACACTTGATCCGCTCCGCCTTCTTTGTCCAATCCTGATTGAAAGATGGAAGGCTCAGTATACCCTTTGATTTGTGAACCTAAGTTATGTTTGGAAATTAAAAACTTACTCTGGTGGCCGGATGCGCGCTGTCGAGGCCGATGTCGTCAGTTGTCTCCGGCCACGTCTTCTGGACCTTGAAGAGCAGCTTCCAGATCTCTTCGTGCGTTGTGCCAAAGAATCGCTTCATGGTTCGTGGCCCTTCTGGATTGAACTCCCACATATGGAGAGTCCAGCGCTGATAGGGGAGGGTCCGGCGAAAAAGCATCACCTGAATCACGTCAGTGAGACTGGTGTCCTTCTCTATAATATTTTTGATGCGCTTTTGCAGCATCATCACTTCGTCGGTTGACCCCCAGTCCAGACCCTTGTTGGTCCACGACGCGAGCCGCATTGGGGGTCCGGGTCTGAACTCAGGAGTGGCTGCCCAGTTGGCGCCACGAGGTTCGGTGATGTACAACCACTGCTGCTGCCATATCTTTATAGTTTCCACAAAGGCCCGTTTGGACCAGGTGACGTTGGGGAGCTTGCTAACCATGGCACTTCCGCAGTCCGCGTGCTACCCGTTAACCACCTTTGGCTTCACGTTGAAAACCTTGAGCCATAGGCCGAAGTGGGGGGGATGCGGAGGAGCGCCTCGCACACGACGATACACGCCGAGATGTGGATGAAGGAGTTTGGGGCTAGATAGTGGAAATCTAGCCCGTAATAGAACATGAGGCCGCAGACAGAAGGGTGAAGATGAAACCCTAGTCCACGGAGGAAGTGGGGGATAAACACTACTCTCTCGTTGTGCTCCGGAGTGGGGATGACCTGATTTTTGGCAGGGAGCCTATGTGTGACGCCCGCAGCCAGGTACCTCGCTTCCCGGAGCTCCTTGACGTCCTTCTCTGTAGTGGGGATGAAACCCTAGTCCACGGAGGAAGTGGGGGATAAACACTACTCTCTCTCTGGGCTCCGGAGTGGGGATGACCTGATTTTTGGCAGGGAGCCTGTGTGCGACGCCCGCAGCCAGGTACCTCGCTTCCCGGAGCTCCTTGACGTCCTTCTCTGTAACAAAGGAGGTCATCCACTTGCTTGAGAGCCGGATCCGGACATGGCTGCACAGGTTGGGAGCGGTGGGAAAGATCGAAGTTTGGGCGCTGGAGCTTGAGGATTGGAAAGCAGAGGGAGGAAGGAGGCGTGGGGTAAAAACAACGGATCTTTATCCGCTTATATAGGCAGTGAATATCAAACGCCCCCCTCAAGCCTTAAAATTCCCCTAGTCCCAACGGGTCGCGTGAATGGCGTGGTTGGATTACCCAAACCCGTAATGATGAGAATCCCGCAATCAGGGGACACGATCTCTGTTTGGACAAGGCGTGTCAATAGAGGCTGCACCTCGAAACGTGAAGCGCGAGACTGAAAAACGGTTCGAACTAATAAAGGGCCAGACGTGGCTTTTTGCCAAAAAAAGTTGTCTGTTGACAAGCCTTATTTTGATTAAGTATATTGCCTTCGTGGTTGAGGGTTGCGGCTTTTATACAGAGTCGGATACAGTTCTTTTATTTAGAAGTTTGCTTTGAAGTATTTGGAGGAGGAACCCGCCTTGCAATGCCAAAGACAATCTGCGCGCCGAAAACACATCGTCATTGAAGACTGGTTCAAGGGCTACTGAGGGAGTCCTGGATTAAGGGGTCCTCGGGTGTCCGGCCCGAGTGCTATGGGCTGGACTAATGGGCCGTGAAGACACAAAGTAGAAGGCCTTCCCCCCGTGTCCAGATGGGACTCTCCTTTGCATGGATGGCAAGATTGGTGTCTGGATGTATAGATTCCTTCTTCTGTAAACCGACTCTGTACAACCCTAGGCCCCTCCGGTGTTATATAAACGGGAGGGTTTAGTCCGTAGAGGCTATCGGAATTCATATAGGCTAGACTTCTAGGGTTTAGCCATTACGATCTCGAGGTAGATCAACTCATGTAACCACTATACTCATCAAAGTTAATCAAGCATGACGTAGGGTTTTACCTCCATCAAGAGGTCCCAAACCTGGGTAAACATCGTGTCCCCTTTGTCCCTTGTTACATTCGATCCTCAGACGCACAGTTTGGGACCCCCTACCCGAGATCGGCCGGTTTTGACACCGACACTCCTAACCTCCTCGTGGCTTGAACTCCATGATCATGAGTACCTGCATAATTGAAGAATTATTCTATGTTAAAAAATCTTCACACAATTAAAAGATATATTTGTACCATTAAAAAATGTATGCGACACTTATAAAATATATACATGATTTTCAAAACGTGTGTTCATGACATTTTAAACTGAATAAAACCAGGAAATGTAAGAGTGTAAACCATATGAAAATAGGAAACACCTCTTGCAGACTAGCTTATTAACTGGTTTGGTGCTACATATAGCCAAGGGTGAGCTAAGTTCACACTTGGCGATGAACCTAATATAGTTAAAGCTTTAACAACATAAGAAAATATTTAACACCCTCAAAAAATTGGCATATACGATTTCACTCTTTTATGCCGTACCTAAAAATGAGAAAATGTGATACTACAATAGACAAGGATGGAAAATATAATCCTAATAGACAGATTAAAACTAGATCTAGTGATGTGGCGTCAATAGCTTTAGAGAGTGACCTCCTACCAATGGTGAATGGCTTGATCTTGAATAACCCATCGTTATCGTCCTCCTTTGCCCTCCCGATACGCCCGAGATCCAAGTTAGAGTCCCTGGAGCCAACCTCAAACTCTTCGAAGTCAACATCTTCATACTCCATCTCAAGACCGACCCCAAGCACGTCAAGCCTTGCAAAGTGCTGACCCCCGCCAGCGCCGCGCCATGCCTTTTTCTTCTCGGCCACAGCTTTAGCTTCGTCGCCCTCCATGTCACCGTGGGCATGTTGTGATTCCGCCACCGCACATGGCTGCTAGTACCTCGTAGTAGTCACTAGGGGGGAGGACGAGCCTCGCCTAAACTGGTAAATGTGTAGGGTTTTTAATGACACATGGGAGCGAATGTGTAGGTTGGCACATGGGAGCGAGGAAAATCCCATATATACACGATGGTCGCAAAAATGATGAACCCTAGGCAAGGGGGCGTGTGGTAGGGCCCACACACTAGTGAGGGGCTATGCAATAGGCGGAAGGAACGAGGTGGTTCCAGAAGCAAGTGTTTCAATTCAGGGAATCATGCCCGTTGGCACCTTGAAAGAAGGGGTATTTCTACTATAGCCCTTAAAATTGAATGCAAGGACCACTGATTTTCTTTCTTCGGTACTAAGCATTTTTCTTGCTGAAGATTGTGCGACACCCCTGCCCTGGAAAAAAGTAAGCACATGATATACCCTCGTTAAAATCCTACCCTATGCTACCATTCGTAATCAAGATAAATCAGACAAAAGCACTGGATGTTTAATGAATTCACCTCATGTCTCCCAAAGGATTGGATTCACACTACTGTAGTACATATATCTGTCACTAGTGTTTAGATTAGCACTTCATTTCTTCCTTGCTCCTAACCTCCTCATGGCTCGAACTCCATGATGATGGGTACCTGGATGGTCGAAGAATTATTAAGTGTTAAAGAATCTTCACGTAATTGAAAAAAAATTATACCATTATAAAATGTATGTGACAGGAAAATATATTCATGATTTTAAAAAAGTGTGTTCATCATATTTTAAATTGAATAAAACAAGGAAATTTAAGTGTAAACCATGTGAAAATAGGAAACGCCTCTTGCAGACAAGCTTATTAACTGGTTCGGTGCTACCTATAACCAAGGGGGAGCCAGATTCACATTGGGCGATGGACCTAGTATAGTTCACCATAGTATGCTACAAATGTGTGTATGGACGTCACATCCCGGACGCAACTACGGTGTCTGGTCCTAGCTCCGTCCCTGGCTATGATCTAACCATATATTTAAAGCTTTAACAACATAAGAAACTATTTAACCCCCTTAAAAATAGCCATATTGTCGCGGGTTTGTCACAGCAGATGTCCTCATGAAAAGACTTAGTCATGGAGCCATCGCTACGGGTTAGCTTAAAGGGGTTAAAGCAGACAAGGCACGCAAGAGAGTTTTATAGTTTTTCGGCCCCTTATGATGAAGGTAAAAGCCTACGTCTAGTTGTGATGGAATTGATGAGGTTTCAATGACCAGGGAGCGAATACGCTTGGCCTGAGTCTCGAGTTGTTGTTTGTCGTCCTGTACTGCCGCCGGGTCACCCCCTTATATACATGGGTTGACGCCCGTCGGTTTACAGAGTCCCGAGGCCGGCTCATAAACGTGTCCGGCTCGGTCTCCACTCTTTCTATCTTACAATGCAAGTTACATACCAATGCCGGTTTATAGCTACAGGCCTTTAAACCGGTTCTGGGCCCTGGGCCTTTACACAGCATCACCGTCTGTCTCCATGGGCTTCAAGTTAATCCGGCCTCTCCTGGCCGGTTTACGCCCAATAGTAATATGCCCAACATTAGGCCCCAGACTGATTTGAACTGGTTCAAGTCAGTCCTCAAGAAAAACTTTGTCTTCAACATCTTCACAAAATTTTGTAAACCGCCGTGACGTCATCTTCCCGGATCGCGGTAAACCATCCTGACGTCATCTGTCATAAAAAACTGTGTATGACACATCTTCATAAATGAGTCTCCGACAATTGAGGCGACAGCTCCGCTTTATTTCCAAATTTCTTGCTCCTCGATTTTTGCGCCTCACACTTATCCTTTGCCTTTATAAATAGGGTCGAGGGGTCATTTTCACCTTTCCCCCTCGTGCCTCTTCGCGTCGTCATCTTCCTCGCGCCGCTCAGCCTTTGGAGCTCCGCCGCCACCGTCGACCGTCGCCTCTGCTCCGACTCTGGCCGCTGCATCACCCTAATAGCACCAGAAAACTGCGGTGCCTCTCCGCTTCTTCATCAGCA
Organism: Triticum urartu; assembly: GCF_056163025.1. Taxonomy (NCBI): domain Eukaryota; kingdom Viridiplantae; phylum Streptophyta; class Magnoliopsida; order Poales; family Poaceae; genus Triticum; species Triticum urartu. Next base: position 721,060,185 of record NC_141874.1, on the reverse strand, counting down.
CTGGTAAGTTCTCTGCTTTTTCCGCCATAGATCTGTTCTAGGGTTTCAGCGTTCTTCGGTGTTCGTCAGCGTTCTTTGCTCATACGATGACTCTTGATAGAATCCTGAATATCTGTTCCGTATAATGATAGCCTTTAGTCTCTGTTTCCATCTATGCATCTCAAAACAGAAGATCTCATCTGAACCTTCACCCATTGCTGCGGTACTGCTTCCTAGGTCTTGAATATACTTTCCTTTTCTGACATGCGGTAGATCCAAAATTACAATACCAACTTGTGAAATATTTTTTTTCCTTCACTTACACATCTGCAGACTTGAATCTTCAATGTCAGACTAGGCAGTTTAACTTTGTAGAAAAAATGACAATCCGGTATATACCATTAGTCCCCTTATTGAACCGCCAATATACATCATATTTAGCCTTTGCTTTAATAAACTCCGGTTTACGATCAACCAACCCTGGTTTGACAATGTGCCTATATCTTTGAACCGCCACATAGCTTGTCCACTGTAAATCTTTAAACCAGTATTTATCATGTTTGTAGAGCCATGGCCAAGCAAGTTTACGAATGAAATTGGTTCCCTTCTCAAGTGAATGAAGAACAGTTAGACAATCTTGTCAAAACGGGTGCCTTAAGCAAGAAAGATGTCATTCACTGAGGGTCCCTAGCCCGGAATGTCCTCCTACCCCCAAAGATGGAGAAGTTGTTGTATTTGCTGATCACTTGGGCCGGGGTTTCAACCCTCCCGGTTCAAAAAATTCCCGGGATGTACTGGCAAGCTTTCAACTGCGCCCACAGGACATTGGCCCTAACTCCATAACCAATATCTGCCACTTCCATGTTTTTTGTGAGGTTTACCTTTAGGAATAACCTACAGTAGAGCTATTACGGGATTTCTTTCATTTAAACCGTTGCACTGAATTCAAAGACGGACCCAACACAGAATTGGGCGGAATGGCGATTCAGAAAAGGAAAGAAGTCACTTTTCCGCATGCCAATCTCCATAGTCACCCCAAAGAGTGGAACCAGACCTGGTTTTACTGCAAGGATACATCTCCAGCTGACGAAAACCCCCTGCCGGGTTACCGTCCTGAACGTGTGAGCAACACACACCCTTTTCCTCAAAGGCTAACTGCTAAGGAGAGGATCAAATATTCTCCTCAACTATCCAAGCTTAGGGCCTTTATGGCAAATGGTTTGACAGGAGTTGATTTTGCACGCTGCTGGATAAGCTGGAGCGTTTTTCCCTTGAGCCAGCGCCCGGTTTGATGTGCGAGTATACTGGGAACTTGAAGGATGCTCGGCGGCACATTGACATTCAACTTACAAATGATGAAGTCACTGAAGCTGTAAAAAAGATGTTGAATGAACCGGAGGAAGTTTGTGCCCAAACCGGACTACTTCCTTTCTGCACCACCAACAAACCGCCAACCATAAGAATCATATAACTTGTTTATCTGAAATTGCTTATGTCCCAATATTCTCTGAAAGCGTGATTATTTTCTATACAGGGTGATGATCCATTTTGGAACAAGAAACCCCCGCAGGACAAACCATCAAAGCCAACCCGTCAAAAAACCAAGGCTGTGAAAAAAACTGCCAACGGGAAGAGGACCACTGCATCTTCTGATCCACCAGCTGACGACGATGTGGGTAACCCGGATTTAGAGGCAGAGCTTGACTCACTTGGTTTATTTTTCATACACCTTATTGATAATGATTTTTGTCAGGATGACGCTAAAGCCAGTCACGCTGATGATGTAGAGGTAATCGTTCTTTCCTCCGATTCAAATCCTTTGCCATCACTAAAAATCCGTCAAGCAACCCGGAAAGTTAAATTTTCTCATCCTCTTGCTTATTTGGATCCAAACTTTCTTGTGAAGACACAACAACACGAGGCTCGCCGCACAACCCGGCATAGTGGCCAGGTAGTTACCTCCACCGGTTTACCGGACAGTCCGGTTCGGAAATGCTGATCAGAGGTCTCTTATTCCCTTGATACTTCACGCCCCAAAGCGGATTGTTTTCGTCAACCTCTTAATCCGTCTGACTCAAATTATCAGGGCACTTCTCATTCATCCTCTGGCGAGTCGTCGACCACCAAACTCCCACCCCTCAAGACAGTTCTTGGGTGAGTTATATACTTGTTTTTACCCTTAACATGCATTTTATCCATTATCCTGATCTTCATGTTTACTTTGCCAGTGCTAAGCCCAAACCGAGCAAGAAGGCTCGCCTGACTAAACCGACAGAGGAGGACGCGGCTGTTGAACCGAAGAAAACTCCTGACCTTGAAGAAGCCAATGTTGATGACCTGTTGAATGATCCACCACCTCAGGATCATGACTTCACTGCTGATCAGGTGGAAGTTGACACCACAAGCCATACTGACCAGCCTACCAGTCCTATCCGGACTGATAAACCGACAAGTCCAGCAAAAGATACCGACAAACTAGCAACTGCAATACGATCTGCTGAGGAGAAGGATGACGACGTTCTGATTACCGGCGTTGGCCATACTGAACCGGGAAATCCTGTCGCTCTGTCGAAGCATACCGCCAAAGAGGAATTTTCTGCAATTGGCAAAGGCAAATGGAATGCCGATCTGTCCACCTACGCCCATCTAAACGGTCAAGACCTTCATTCCGGCTATCTGAACCGTCTATACACCAGCCGTGACTATGAAGCCGGCTTGGTAAACATGATGAAGGAACGATATGATGTAATTTCATAATCACTACCCCTTTATTTTCTTAATCGCAATCTGTCAATTCCAGTAGCCCCCAAGTGACGGTTTAAGATATCAATCCAAACCGGGACTTTAGTAAAAAACTTTATACTTTGCCACAATGCATCTGAACTTCACTGAAGTAGCCCCCAAGTATCGGTTTGACTTTTATGAAGATGAACCGGGACTTTGTAAAAGATAACTTTTGTACCAGTAGTCTTTGAGCAAATATCCATTAGCCCCCAAGTACCAAGTTGAATACTGGTATTATGCTTGGTACTTTGAAAAAATTTCTGACACAAAGCAAATATGCATTAGCCCCCAAGTACTAAGGGCATAACTTGTTGTGTGCTTGGTACTTCAAATATGTATTGTCACTTCATCATATAACTGTCTGTATGCAAGCTGAGTTGAGCAAGAAAGAGAGCCAAACCGCTGACCTGCAGGAGAACCTTAAATCTCAACAAGCTGAAACCTCCAAGGCGAAAGAAGAATTAACCAGCGCCTTAGGCGCCATGGAGAAACTTAAAGAATGCTTCAACAAAGAGCGGGCGGATTGGGAGACTGAGAAGTCTGCTTTGGTGCAAAGGGCTGAAAAAGCAGAAGCCGCTCTTAAACCGGTGGTTGATGAGTTGACCAGCATAAAGCGGCAGGTTCATGCTATGACTGCAGCTGTGTTTGGTAAGCATCCTTCTCTCCTGATTTGACCATATCCCTTCATGTAGCCGCCGGTTTACTACTCCTTGCAATAACATAGGAACTCGTATCGGCCACTTGGGATCTGATGTTCGGAAGAAGTTGAAAGCTGCCTACACTCTGATAGAGCAATTGTATACTGGCGCACAACGGATCATCTACACTGCTTCCCACAACAATCCGCCTCCCACTTTGATCAAAGATATCATTGAAAGGTTATCTATGCTTCCGGCCCGGGTTGACGAACTGAAAAACTCTGCTGCTAGAACGGGCGCTTTGGCTACACTGACCGGGCAAAGGCATGGGTACCGGACTTTCATCCAACTGAAGCAGCCCAAGGTTATCCCAGCTTGAAGGAAGATGGGATAGAATTTGGTGAAGATGATCTCCGGATCATAAACCGGGAAGTACGTCCATTAGCTTGCAAACTGGTTGAAGAAGCAGACCTGCCATACTACCAAGCCAGCTATGATGATAAGAATAAGCGGATTGTTGCACCAATTCCAGAGGCTCAAAATCTTATCCCGCCAATCCGTAAGCATACTTATGCCCCTGATATTGATTCGTCCACGCTGATAAGCAATGAGGCTGCATTCCAAGCCTTAACTGGGATTGACTGGGCAAACTGTTGATTTCCAGCCACTGGGTAGAGAAGAGGAAGCTGAACCGGCGAAGGATGATCCACAGCCGTCAGGCCAAACTGGTGACCAACCATAAACCGGGAGCCGGTTTAATCCTCTACATGCCGCGACATGTATTTGAGAAAACAATGATCCTTTTGGGCACTGGAGCGCTTTGTAATAGGCTAGTTAAAATACTTGTGTTGATATGCCTTCGCGCATATTTATCTGCAATTGATGCTTGCTTGATTTGTCAGACATATGATATGCTATCCATATTCGTTTGTCCAAGTTGTTTCTGCAGACAAAAGCTTAAAAGTGCCCTGACGGTTTACCACTGGGCGGGTTATGATACCTATATATATATATGTACAACCAAGGTGTATAACCAAGGTGATAAAAGATAACGAAACACAGATATATATATATATATGCAATACCTGTGATTTTGAAGCATAAGGTTGGCTAACCAACGTTGTAGTGAGGGGCATGACCCAACTCTTGGAGGAGAAACGACTCCTGTGGACATAAGGTCGGTTTATAGTATAAACCGTTCCGGGTTATTATAAACGCCGGTTTACTCTGTACTTCGAGTTTGATTGAAAACCAAACCGGGTTGATAGTCTCCGGATGATTATTTGATCGTGTACTGTCAACTTGTGATTGACAGTCGAGCCAGGTTGTTAACGCCAGTTTAAAAAGCAAAAATGTTTATCAAAAAGAGAACAAAACTCAAATCAAGGCAAATAAAACCGTTGTAGGCGAGGCTTTGAACCGATCAAGAGGTGTGACCATGGTTCGGACACGACCAAGCCCCCAAGAGGCGTAGCTATGGTTCGGGTTCGACCAGGTCCCCAAATGATGCTGTGGCATTACGCCGATCAAGAGGCGTAGCTATGGTTCGGGTTCGACCAAGCCCCCAAGTGATGTTGTGGCATTGAGCTGATTAAGAGGCGTAGCTATGGTTCGGGTTCGACCAAGCCCCCAAGTGATGTTGTGGCATTGAGCCGATCAAGAGGTGTAGCTATGGTTCGGATACGACCAAGCCCCCAAGTGATGTTGTGGCATTGCGCCTATCAAAAGGTGTAGCTATGGTACGGACACGACCAAGCCCCCAAGTGATATAACATAAAGCTTTGAGAAGCTAAATCAAGGGGTAAACCGGACGCCACTTTAAAAACAGAAGCTCCATGTAACCACACATGATGAAAGAAAACAACAGATCCCTCGCTTTAGCTAAGGTTCCAGTTTATTATATTGATCATAATATATACATTGTCATAATATATACATAAGCAGAGCCTATAGCTCAAGTATAGTAGGGCCGAAGATGAGAAATATTCCACGGCCGGTTGGTCTCCTCCTCCGATTTGCATGAGTCTTTGCGCTCTCGAACATCGATTAGGTAGTACGACCCGTTGTGTAGAATCTTGCTGACCACAAAGGGTCCTTCCCAAGGGGGGGGGGTAACTTGTGCATGTCCGTCTGATCAGGGATGATCCGAAGCACCAAATCTCCTTCTTGAAAGGTTCTGGTTCTAACCCGACGGCTATGATAACGACACAGATCTTGCTGATAAATTGCCGAACGGGCCGCCCCTATGTCACGCTCCTGATCTAACAGGTCAAGAGCCTCTTGCCGTGCCTTCTCGTTGTCAGCTTCAACATACGCTGCTACACGAGGTGAGTCATGACGTATGTCACTAGGAAGAACCGCCTCTGCTCCATAAACCATGAAGAACGGCGTGTATCCTGTCGATCTGTTGGGTGTTGTGTTGGTGCTCCATAACACAGAAGGTAGCTCCTCAACCCAACAACCCGGCATCCGTTGCAAAGGAACCATAAGTCGGGGTTTAATGCCTCTCAAGATCTCTTGATTGGCCCTTTCCGCTTGACCATTGGACTGTGGGTGAGCCACTGATCACACGTCAAGCCGGATGTGCTCACATTGACAGAACTCCTTCATGGCACCCTTGGACAGGTTGGTACCATTGTCTGTTATAATGCTGTGTGGAAAACCAAACCGGAAAATCACCTTTTTAATGAATTGAACCGTCGTGGCCGCATCACACTTACTAACTGGCTCTACCTCCACCCACTTTGTGAATTTGTCAACCCCCACCAAAAGGTGGGTCTTCTTGTCCTTGGACCTCTTGAAAGGCCCAACCATATCCAGCCCCCAAGTCGCAAACGGCCAAGTGATTGGAATCATCCTCAATTCTTGAGCCGGTACGTGAGCGCGCCTTGAGAATTTTTGACAGCCATCACATTGTCTGACCAAGTCCTCGGCATCAGCATGGGTCGTTAACCAATAAAAACCGTGACGAAACGCCTTGGCCACCAAAGATTTTGAACTGGCGTGGTGACCACAGTCTCCTTCGTGGATCTCATGTAAGATTTCACAGCCTTCTTCAGGAGACACACAACGCTGAAATGCCCCTGTCACACTGCAACAATGCAACTCTCCATTGATAATGGTCATGGACTTGGACCGCCGGATTATCTGCCTGGCCAGAGTCTCATCCTCTGGCAACTCGCCCCGGTTCATATACGCCAGATAAGGAACCGTCCAATCCGGGATTACATGAAGAGCCGCCACCAACTGAGCTTCTGGATCAGGAATAGCCAAATCCTTTTCACCAAGGAGCTTGATGGACGGGTTATGCAAAACATCCAAGAAGACATTAGGCGGAACCGGTTTACGTTGAGAACCCAGGCGGCTTAAAGCGTCCGCCACTTCGTTCTTCCGCCGGTCCACATGATCCACCTGGTAACCCTTAAAGTGACCTGCAATGATGTCCACCTCACGTCGACGCTCCCATGAGTGGGTCATTGGAATCCCAAGTGCCAGACACCTGTTGGGCCACCAGGTCCGAGTCACCGAAACACTTAACTCGGCTTAGGTTCATCTCCTTAGTCATCCGAAGACCATGGTGTAAGGCCTCATACACAGCTCCATTGTTAGTGCAAGGGAACTTTAAGCGGAGAACATAACAAAACTTATCACCTCGTGGGGAAGTTAATACGACTCCAGCCCCTGACCCCTCCAATTGTCTGGACCCATCAAAATGAATAGTCCAATAAGTGTGATTCGGCTTCTCTTCAGGTGCTTGTAATTCTGTCCAATCATTGATGAAATCCACAAGTGCCTGAGACTTGATCGCCGTTCGGGGTATGTATTTCAACCCATGAGGCCCGAGCTCAATAGCCCACTTGGCAATCTGGCCAGTTGCTTCCCTGTTCTGGATTATATCTCCCAAAGGAGCAGAGCTGACCACCGTGATAGGATGACCTTGGAAATATTGCTTGAGCTTCTGGCTTGCCAGGAAAACCCCATATACTAGCTTCTGCCAATGTGGGTACCTCTGCTTGGACTCAATAAGTACCTTGCTGATATAGTAAACTGGACGCTGAACCGGATATTCCTTTCCTTCCTCCTTGCGCTCCACCACAATAGACACACTGACTGCTCGAGCATTAGTCGCCACATATAGCAACAATGGCTCCTTGTCAACCGGAGCAGCAAGAACCGACAGATTAGCCAACTGCCATTTTAAGTCCTCAAACGCCTCATCTACGGCAGAACTCTAGATGAAGTTATCCGTTTTCTTCAGCATCTGATACAAAGGAATGGCCTTCTCGCCGAGGCGGCTGATAAACCGGCTCAATGCGGCAATCCGGCCTACCAAGCGTTGAACGTCATTGATACACTTCGGTTTAGCCAAGGAGGTGATGGTATGATTTTTCCGGATTAGCTTCAATGCCCCTGTTAGACACCAAAAAGCCCAAGAGCTTGCCTGCCGGTACACCAAAAACGCATTTGGCCGGGTTAAGCATCATCTTGTAAACCCGCAGATTATCAAAGGTTTCCTTCAAGTCATCAATCAATGTTTCCTTCTTCCTTGATTTGATCACAATATCATCCACATAGGCATGAACATTATGGCCGATTTGCTTATGAAGACAATTTTGCACACATCGTTGATAAGTCGCCTGGGCACTCTTGAGCCCAAAGGGCATGGACACATAGCAGAAGGCTCCAAAGGGAGTTATGAAGGCCGTCTTCTCCTGGTCCTTAACTGCCATTTTGATCTGATGATAACCAGAATACGCATCCAAAAAGCTCAAATGCTCACAACCTGTCGTAGCATCAATAATTTGATCAATACGGGGGAGAGCAAAAGGATCGGCTGGACAAGCTTTGTTGAGATCTATGTAGTCCACACACATACGCCAAGTGCTATTCTTCTTAAGGACCAGCACCGGATTAGCCAACCATTCAGGATGGAAAACTTCAACGATAAATCCAGTCGCTAAGAGCCTGGCCACTTCTTCTCCAATAGCTTTGCGTCTTTCTTCATTGAACCGGCGGAGAAACTGCTTCACCAGTTTATACTTAGGATCAACATTAAGAGTGTGCTTAGCGAGTTCTCTCGGTACACCTGGCATGTCAGAAGGCTTCCACGCAAAGATGTCCCGATTCTCACGGATGAACTCGATGACTGCGCTTTCTTATTTCGGGTCCAAGTTGGCGCTGATGCTGAACTGCTTGGACGAATCGCCAGGTACGAAGTCAACAAGTTTAGTTTCATCAGCCGATTTAAACTTCAGGGCCGGATCATGCTCTGTAGTTGGTTTCTTCAATGAAGTCATATCTGCCGGATCAACATTATCCTTGTAAAATTTTAACTCTTCTGTGGCACAAACCAACTCAGCGTAAGCCGCATCACCTTCTTCAAATTCCAGAGCAATCTTGCGGCTTCCATGGACGGTTATAGTTCCCTTGTGACCCGGCATTTTGAGCTGCAAATAGACATAGCAGGGCTGTGCCATAAACTTAGCATAAGCCGGCCGTCCAAACAGGGCGTGATACGGACTTCTGATTTTCACCACTTCAAAGGTCAAAGTTTCTGATCTTGAGTCATGATCATCTCCAAAAGCCACCTCCAGAGCTATCTTACCAACAGATACATCGATTTACCATGCACCACACCATGGAACACCGTATTGGATGGTTTAAGATTTTTATCTGTTAACCCCATGCGCCGGAAGGTTTCATAATAAAGGATATTGATACTGCTTCCTCCATCCATGAGTACCTTGGTGAACTTATAACCTCCCACCTGAGGTGCCACCACCAATGCCAGATGACCTGGATTGTCAACCCGGGGTGGATGATCCTCTCTACTCCATACAAATTGGCTGCTCAGACCAGCGTAAGTAACGGGGCACTGCCGGTTCAACGGAATTCACTGCCCTCTTATGAAGCTTTTGGTCACGCTTGTCTAAGCTAGTGGTGAAGACATGATATTGCCCACTGTTTAACTGCTTCAGGTTGCTCTGGTAACCCGATTCCTGCTGCTGCTGTTGATTGCCTTGCTGATTGTAGCCACCCTGGTTGCCCTGACTACCCTGATTGTTGTGTCCGCCCCGATTACCATGGAACCCTGAACCGGAATTTCCTCCACCATAACCCGGCCCATGAGATCCAGGGCCTGAACCACCACCTGGTCCGTGATCATACCGGAAAGCATTAGAATTTTTGAACTCTTGCATGATGTAGCAGTCCTTCCAAAGGTGCGTGGCCGGCATCTCCTTCGTCCCATGTTTTGGGCAGGGCTAGTTCAACAGGTAAGATAGGCGGTCCGGGTTACGATTAGGTGCTCCACTGCGCTGGGGCGGTTTACCCCTACGTCGCTGGCCCTTATCTTGCACGCTGGTGTTAGCCACAAAGTCCAAGCTGTGATCCGCTTTACGTTTGTCGTTGTTTCCATGACCCCCCAGGTTGTGGTGCTGTCCCTTGGCATTACCGCTCTTTTTTCCCTTCCCTGTCTTATCATCATCAGACTCGGGATCCTTGGTACTATTAGAGTCAGCATACTTCACTAAAGCGGCCATGAGGGTTCCCATGTCATTGCAATGGCGTTTCAACCATCCCAACTTCAACCTCAGAGGCTCAAACCGGCAATTGCCCTCCAAGGTCAGAACTGTAGTATTCGCATTGATGCGGTCTGATGAATGCAAAATTTCTGAAATCCGGCGCACCCACCGGGTTGTTGACTCTCCTTCCTCCTGGACGCAGGCAGCTAGGTCCACAATTGACATGGGCTGCTTGCAGGTATCTTTGAAATTCTGGATAAACCGGGTTCTCAACTCGGCCCACGACCTGATAGAATTCGCCAGTAAGCTCTTTAGCCAAGTGCGTGTCGTTGCTTCCAAAATCATGGTGAAATACTTTGCACATGCCGTATCATCCACATCCAACATCTCCATGGCCATCTCGTAGCTCTCAACCCACGTCTCAGGGGATAAATCAGCCGTGTAATTCGGCACCTTACGCGGGCCCTTGAAATCCTTGGGTAGGCGCACATTGTGCAATGCTGGGACAAGACACGGCACCCCCAAAGAACTAGAGGTAACTCCTGGCTCTACTGACGTGGTTGGATGAACCGGAGTAAGCTGACGGGCTTCATGCTGTGCCGCTAACTCGGCCTCCCTGCGTGCTCGAGCCCGGTCCACCACCTCCTCAGCATCACCAGCGCCACCTGCCGGGTTGTTTCCACGGGGCGGTTCACAGTTCCATGCATTGCTTGACACAGCCGGTTCATCCATACGCCTGCTGTAACTCCGGCTTGGACGGGGGGGGGGGGAATGAATTCGATCACGACTGTATGAGTATGCCTCCTGTTGAACCAAGGCCGTCCGAAGAAGCTCCTTAACCCGACGCGTCTCGACCGCCGCCGGAGAATCACCTTCAATCGGGATAGCCTCCAACCGTGAAGCGGCAGCGACAAGATTGTCCATTGGAGTAGAATAATGACCCGGTGGCGTTGGGACGTTGTGCTACAATGTTCTTCTGTCGAGGCGCATCCATCAATCGTGGCTGAACCGGCGCCCCTGCCCTAGGTGCTTCCGCCCGGTTTACCATCGGCGGTTTACTGGTCCCTGCTCCCGGGGTGTTGAAGAGGTTTCTAGCATCATAAACCGGAGGCAGGCGAGAGCGGTATCTCCTTTTCAGGACCTCGTGTGACACGTTCTGATCCAGCATAAGCCGGTAAGCCTGGGCATCCAAAGCGGCCTGCTCTGCGGCCATCCTGGTATCCTCACCGGCTAAGTCAACTTTGGCCTGAGTAATCTGATCCTTTACTTTCGCGATTTCTGCATTGTGGGCGTCCTGATCCGCCGGGTTAGCCTCCGCCATCAGTATTGCCAACACATCGAATAAATCAGACAAAACCTGAGTCGATGGTCGCACAGGGCCTCCGGCCCCGGCTGCCGTCGCCGCCGCTGATCTGGAAATCATCGCCGCTGCGGTCGAAGAGTGGATCGCTGTTTGTGTACTGGCCATGAAGATTCCAACCGGCCGGTTTGGCAGATCGGAGGGGTCCAGAATACTGTCGCCATCGGAACAGCCCCCAATTCGGCCATCTTGTAACTGATATAACGACTCGGTCTCTCCGTTCGATGACTCATCGCCAGAATAAATGACGGTTTCACCACTAGATTCCGATCTGTCCTTGTATTCCCCTCCATGGATGACTCCCACGAAGGCACGCTTCATGGCAGGCTTGACCCGGGCAGATCTCGCACGCTGAGCCGTTTCGACGAGGTCGGTGCAGATGTCCGGCTCAGGGCCCGGTTCGCCGATCTTGCCAATGAAAACGTGTATACCGCCAAAGGGGACCCGGTACCCGTACTCGATTGAGCCGGCCTCGGGGCCCAAGCCTGCGTCGTCGATGTAGAGCTTGCCGTGATGACTCTTGGTCATCCGGCCCACAGCGTAACCCTTGAGTCCTTCGAAGTTGCCCTCCAAGAACTTGAAACCATCGTGCGATAGCCCCACGGTGGGCGCCAACTATCGTGGGTTTGTCACGGCAGATGTCCTCATGAAAGGACTTAGCCATGGAGCCATCGCTACGGGTTAGCTTAAAGGGGTTAAAGCGGACAAGGGACGCAAGAGAGTTTTATACTAGTTTGGCCCCTTACGATGAAGGTAAAAGCCTACGTCTAGTTGTGATGGAATTGATGGGGTTTCGATGACCAGGGAGCGAATACGCTTGGCCTGAGTCTCGAGTTGTTGTCTGTCGTCCTGAACCGCCGCCGGGTCATCCCCTTATATACATGGGTTGACGCCCGTCGGTTTACAGAGTCCCGAGGCCGTCTCATAAACGTGTCCGGATCGGTCTCCACTCTTTCTATCTTACAATGCAAGTTACATACCAATGCCGGTTTATAGCTACAGGCCTTTAAACCGGTTCTGGGCCCTGGGCCTTTACACATCATCACCGTCTGTCTCCATGGGCTTCAAGTTAATCTGGCCTCTCCTGGCCGGTTTACGCCCAATAGTAATATCCCCAACACATTGAAGGAAATATGCCCTAGAGGCAATAATAAAGTTATTATTTATTTCCTTATTTCATGATAAATGTTTATTATTCATGCTAGAATTGTATTAACTGGAAACATAATACATGTGTGAATACATAGACAAACAGAGTGTCACTAGTATGCCTCTACTTGACTAGATTGTTGATCAAAGATGATTATGTTTCCTAACCATAGACATGAGTTGTCATTTGATTAACGAGATCACATCATTAGGAGAATGATGTGATTGACTTGACCCATTCCGTTAGCTTAGCACTTGATCATTTAGTATGTTGCTATTGCTTTCTTCATGACTTATACATGTTCCTATGACTATGAGATTATGCAACTCCCGTTTATCGAGGAACACTTTCTGTGCTACCAAACGTCACAACGTAACTGGGTGATTATAAAGGTGCTCTACAGGTGTCTCCAAAGGTACTTGTTGGGTTGGCGTATTTCGAGATTAGGATTTGTCACTCCGATTGTCGGAGAGGTATCTCCGTGCCCACTTGGTAATGCACATCACTATAAGCCTTGCAAGAATTGCAACTAATGAGTTATTTGCGGGATGGTGTATTACAAAACGAGTAAAGAGACTTGCCGGTAACGAGATTGAACTAGGTATTGAGATACCGACGATCGAATCTTGGGCAAGTAACATACCGATGACAAAGGGAACAACGTATGTTGTTATGTGGTCTGACCAATAAAGATTTTCGTAGAATATGTGGGAGCCAATATGAGCATCCAGGTTCTGCTATTGGTTATTAACCGGAGATGTGTCTCGGTCATGTCTACATAGTTCTCGAACTCGTAGGGTCCGCATGCTTAACGTTTCGATGACAGTTATATTATGAGTTTATGTGTTTTGATGTACCGAAGGAGTTCGGAGTCCCGGATGAGATCGGGGACATGACAAGGAGTCTCAAAATGGTTGAGACATGAAGATTGATATATTGGACGACTATATTCGGACACTAGAATGGTTCCGGGGGTTGTCGGATATATACCGGAGTACCGGGGGGTTACCGGAACCCCCCCCGGAGGTTATTGGGCCTCATGGGCCCAAGTGGTGGAAGAGGAGAGGCGGCCAAGGGGCAGCCGCGCGCCCCTCCCCCGCCCCCAAGTCCGAATTGGACAAGGAGGGGGGCGGCGCCCCCCCCCTTTCCTTTCCCCCTCTCTCTCCTTCCCTCTCCTCTCCTACTCCAACATGGAAGGGGGGAGTCCTACTCCCGGTGGGAGTAGGACTCCTCATGGGGCGCGCCTAGGATGGTCGGCCCCCTCCCCCTCCTCCACTCCTTTATATACGGGGAGGGAGGCACCCCCTTGAGACACAACAATTGATCTATTTGATCTCTTAGCCATGTGCGGTGCCCCCCTCCACCATAGTTCACCTCGATAATATTGTAGTGGTGCTTAGGCGAAGCTCTACGTCGGTAGAACATCAACATCGTCATCACGCCGTCGTGCTGACGAAACTCTCCCTCAACACTCGGCTGGATCGGAGTTCGAGGGACTTCATCGGGCTGAACGTGTGCTGAAGTCGGAGGTGCCGTGCGTTCGGTACTTGATCGGTCGGATCGTGAAGACGTATGACTACATCAACCGCATTGTGCTAATGCTTCCTCTTTCGGTCTACGAGGGTACGTGGACAACACTCTCCCCTCTCGTTGCTATGCATCACCTTGATCTTGCGTGTGCGTAGGAAAATTTTGAAATTACTACGTTCCCCAACAGTGGCATCCGAGCCTGGTTTTATGCGTTGATGTTATATGCACGAGTAGAACACAAGTGAGTTGTGGGCGATATAAGTCATACTGCTTACCAGCATGTCATACTTTGGTTCAGCGGTATTGTTGGATGAAGTGGCCCGGACCAACATTACGCGTACGCTTACACGAGACTGGTTCTACCGACGTGCTTTGCACACAGGTGGCTGACGGGTGTCAGTTTCTCCAACTTTAGTTGAACCGAGTGTGGCTACGCCCGGTCCTTGCGAAGGTTAAAACAGCACCAACTTGACAAACTATGGTTGTGGTTTTGATGCGTAGGTAATAATGGTTCTTGCTCAGCCCGTAGCAGCCACGTAAAACTTGCAACAACAAAGTAGAGGACGTCTAACTTGTTTTTGCAGGGCATGTTGTGATGTGATATGGTCAAGACGTGATGAGATATAAGTTGTTATATGAGATGATCATGTTTTGTTGAATTTACCGGCAACTGGCAAAAGCCTGATGGTCGTCTCTTTTATTGCATAAGATGCAAGCGCCAAATAATTGCTTTACTTTATCGCTATGCGATAGCAATAGTTGCAAGAGCAATAGTTGGCGAGAGGACCACGTGACGACACATTGATATAGATCAAGATGCTGGAGATCATGGTGTCATGCCGGTGACGATAGAGATCATGACGGTACTTTGGAGATGGAGATCAAAGGCGCAAGATGATCATGGCCATATCATGTCACATATTTTGATTGCATGTGATGTTTATCTTTTATACATCTTATTTTGCTTAGTTCAATGGTAGCTTTATAAGATGATCTCTCACTAAATTTCAAGATAAAAGTGTTCTCCCTGAGTATGCACCGTTGCCAAAGTTCGTCGTGCCCAGACACCATGTGATGATCGGGTGTGATAAGCTCTACGTCCATCTACAACAGGTGCAAGCCAGTTTTGCACACGCTACTCAGGTTAAACTTGACGAGCCTAGCATATGCAGATATGGCCTCGGAACACTAAGACCGAAAGGTCGAGCGTGAATCATATAGTAGATATGATCAACATAGTGATGTTCACCATTGAAAACTACTCCATTTCACGTGATGATCGGTTATGGTTTAGTTGATTTGGATCACATGATCACTTAGATGATTAGAGGGATGTCTATCTAAGTTGGAGTTCTTAAGTAATATGATTAATTGAACTTTAATTTATCATGAACTTAGTCCTGGTAGTATTAGCATATCTATGTTGTATAGCTCGCGTTTAGTTCCCCTGTTTTATTTTGGATATGTTCCTAGAGAAAAATAAGTTGAAAGATGTTAGTAGCAATGATGCGGATTGGATCCGTGATCTGAGGTTTATCCTCATCGCTGCACAGAAGAATTATGTCCTTGATGCACCGCTAGGTGACAGACCTATTGCAGGAGCAGATGCAGACGTTATGAACGTTTGGCTAGCTCAATGTGATGACTACTTGATAGTTTAGTGCACCATGCTTAACGGCTTAGAATTGGGACTTCAAAGACGTTTTGAACATCATGGACCATATG
The DNA here is from genome assembly GCF_056163025.1 of Triticum urartu. Classification (NCBI taxonomy): domain Eukaryota; kingdom Viridiplantae; phylum Streptophyta; class Magnoliopsida; order Poales; family Poaceae; genus Triticum; species Triticum urartu. The sequence goes on along the minus strand of NC_141874.1, from coordinate 721,044,495 downwards.
AGATGTTCCAGGAGTTGAAGTTAATATTTCAAGAAAATACCCGAGTTGAGAGATATGAAGTCTCCAACAAGTTCTATAGCTAAAAGATGGAGGCGAATAGCTCAAGCAGTGAGCATGTGCTCAGATTGTCTGGGTACTACAATCGCTTGAATCAAGTGGGAGTTAATCTTCCAGATAAGATAGTGATTGACAGAATTCTCTAGTCACCATCACCAAGTTAGTAGAACTTCGTGATGAACTAAATATGCAAGGGATAACGGAAACAACTCTGAAGCTCTTCGTGAAGCTGAAATCAACGAAGGTAGAAATCAAGAAAAACATAAAGTGTTGATGGTTGACAAGACCACTAGTTTCAAGAAAAGGGCAAAGCGAAGAAGGGGAACTTCAAGAAGAACGGCAAGCAAGTTGCTGCTCAAGTGAAGAAGCCCAAGTCTGGTCCTAAGCCTGAGACTAAGTGCTTCTACTGCAAAGGGACTGGTCACTGGAAGTGGAACTGCCCCAAGTATTTGGCGGATAAGAAGGATGGCAAAAGTGAACAAAGGTATATTGGATATACATGTTATTGATGTGTACTTTACTAGTGTTTATAGCAACCCCTCGGCATTTAATACTGGTTCAGTTGCTAAGAGTAGTAACTCAAAACGGGAGTTGCAGAATAAACAGAAACTAGTAAAGGGCGAGGTGACGATGTGTGTTGGAAGTAGTTCCAAGATTGATATGATCATCATCGCACACTCCCTATACTTTCGGGATTAGTGTTGAAACTAAATATGTGTTATTTGGTGTTTGCGTTGAGCATGAATATGATTTGATCATGTTTGTGAAGGAAATATGCCCTAGAGGCAATAATAAAGTTATTATTTATTTCCTTATAATCATGATAAATGTTTATTATTCATGCTAGAATTGTATTAACCGGAAACATAATACATGTGTGAATACATAGACAAACAAAGTGTCACTAGTATGCCTCTACTTGACTAGCTCGTTAATCAAAGATGGTTATGTTTCCTGACCATGAACAATGAGTTGTTATTTGATTAACGAGGTCACATCATTAGTTGAATGATCTGATTGACATGACCCATTCCATTAGCTTAGCACACGATCGTTTAGTATATTGCTATTGCTTTCTTCATGACTTATACATGTTCCTATGACTATGAGATTATGCAACTCCCGTTTACCGGAGGAACACTTTGGGTGCTACCAAACGTCACAACGTAACTGGGTGATTATAAAGGAGCATTACAGGTGTCTCCAAAGGTAGATGTTGGGTTGGCGTATTTCGAGATTAGGATTTGTCACTCCGATTGTCGGAGAGGTATCTCTGGGCCCTCTCGGTAATACACATCACATAAGCCTTGCAAGCATTACAACTAATATGTTAGTTGTGAGATGATGTATTACGGAACGAGTAAAGAGATTTGCCGGTAACGAGATTGAACTAGGTATTGGATACCGACGATCGAATCTCGGGCAAGTAACATACGGATGACAAAGAGAACAACGTATGTTGTTATGCGGTCTGACCGATAAATATCTTCGTAGAATATGTAGGAGCCAATATGGGCATCCAGGTCCCGCTATTGGTTATTGACCGGAGACGTGTCTCGGTCATGTCTACATTGTTCTCGAACCCGTAGGGTCCGCACGCTTAAGGTTACGATGACAGTTACATTATGAGTTTATGCATTTTGATGTACCGAAGGTTGTTCGGAGTCCCGGATGTGATCACGGACATGACGAGGAGTCTCGAAATGGTCGAGACGTAAAGATTGATATATTGGAAGCCTATGTTTGGACATCGGAAGTGTTCCGGGTGAAATCGGGATTTTACCGGATTACCGGGAGGTTACCGGAACCCCCCGGGAGCCATATGGGCCTACATGGGCCTTAGTGGAAAGGAGAAAAGGGCAGCCCAAGGGGGCTGCGCACCTCCCCCCTCCCCTAGTCCTATTAGGACTAGGAGAGGTGGCCGGCCACCCTTCTCCCCCTTTCCCCCTTAGGAATCCTAGTTGGAATAGGATTGGGGGGGAGTCCTACTCCCGGAAGGAGTAGGACTCCTCCTGCGCCCTCTCCCTGGCCGGCGCCCCCCTCCCCCCTTGGCTCCTTTATATACTGAGGTAGAGGCACCCTAGAACACAGAAGTTGATCCACGTGATCTATTCCTTAGCCGTGTGCGGTGCCCCCTGCCACCATATACCTCGATAATACTGTAGCGGAGTTTAGGCGAAGCCCTGCTGCTGTAGTTCATCAAGATCGTCACCACGCCGTCGTGCTGACGGAACTCTTCCCCGACACTTTGCTGGATCGGAGTCCGGGGATCGTCATCGAGCTGAACGTGTGCTCGAACTCGGAGGTGCCGTAGTTTCGGTGCTTGATCGGTTGGATCGTGAAGACGTACGACTACTTCCTCTACGTCGTGTCATCGCTTCCGCAGTCGGTCTGCGTTGGGTACGTAGACAACACTCTCCCCCTCGTTGCTATGCATCACATGATCTTGCGTGTGCGTAGGAAATTTTTGAAATTACTACGAAACCCAACAGTGGCATCCGAGCCTAGGTTATTTATGTTGATGTTATATGCACGAGTAGAACACAAGTGAGTTGTGGACGATACAAGTCATACTGCCTACCAGCATGTCATACTTTGGTTCGGCGGTATTGTTGGACGAGACGACCCGGACCAACCTTACGCGTACGCTTACGCGAGACCGGTTCCCTCGACGTGCTTTGCACAGAGATGACTTGCGGGCGACTGTCTCTCCAACTTTAGTTGAACCAAGTATGGCTACGCCCGGTCCTTGCGAAGGTTAAAACGGAGTCTATTTGACAAACTATCATTGTGGTTTTGATGCGTAGGTGAGATTGGTTCTTACTTAAGCCCGTAGCAGCCACGTAAAACTTGCAACAACAAAGTAGAGGACGTCTAACTTGTTTTTGCAGGGCATGTTGTGATGTGATATGGTCAAGGCATGATGCTGAATTTTATTGTATGAGATGATCATGTTTTGTAACCGAGTTATCGGCAACTGGCAGGAGCCATATGGTTGTCGCTTTATTGTATGCAATGCAATCGCGATGTAATGCTTTACTTTATTACTAAACGGTAGTGATAGTCGTGGAAGCATAAGATTGGCGAGACGACAACGATGCTACGATGGAGATCAAGGTGTCGCGCCGGTGACGATGGTGATCATGACGGTGCTTCGGAGATGGAGATCACAAGCACAAGATGATGATGGCCATATCATATCACTTATATTGATTGCATGTGATGTTTATCTTTTTATGCATCTTATCTTGCTTTGATTGACGGTAGCATTATAAGATGATCTCTCACTAAATTATCAAGAAGTGTTCTCCCTGAGTATGCACCGTTGCCAAAGTTCGTCGTGCCCAGACACCACGTGATGATCGGGTGTGATAAGCTCTACGTCCATCTACAACGGGTGCAAGCCAGTTTTGCACACGCAGAATACTCAGGTTAAACTTGACGAGCCTAGCATATGCAGATATGGCCTCGGAACACGGAGACCGAAAGGTCGAGCGTGAATCATATAGTAGATATGATCAACATAAACGATGTTCACCATTGAAAACTACTCCATCTCACGTGATGATCGGTTATGGTTTAGTCAATTTGGATCACGTAATCACATAGAAGATTAGAGGGATGTCTATCTAAGTGGGAGTTCTTAAGTAATATGATTAATTGAACTTAAATTTATCATGAACTTAGTACCTGATAGTATCTTGCTTGTTTATGTTGATTGTAGATAGATGGCTCGTGCTGTTGTTCCATTGAATTTTAATGCGTTCCTTGAGAAAGCAAAGTTGAAAGATGATGGTAGCAATTACACGGACTGGGTCCGTAACTTGAGGATTATCCTCATTACTGCACAGAAGAATTACGTCCTGGAAGCACCGCTAGGTGCCAGGCCTGCTGCTGGAGCAACACCAGATGTTATGAACGTCTGGCAGAGCAAAGCTGATGACTACTCGATAGTTTAGTGTGCCATGCTTTACGGCTTAGAATCGGGACTTCAACGACATTTTGAACGTCATGGAGCATATGAGATGTTCCAGGAGTTGAAGTTAATATTTCAAGCAAATGCCCGAATTGAGAGATATGAAGTCTCCAATAAGTTCTATAGCTGCAAGATGGAGGAGAACAGTTCTGTTAGTGAGCATATACTCAAAATGTCTGGGTATAATAATCACTTGATTCAATTGGGAGTTAATCTTCCGGATGATTGCGTCATTGACAGAATTCTCCAATCACTGCCACCAAGCTACAAGAGCTTCGTGATGAACTATAATATGCAAGGGATGAACAAGACTATTCCCGAGCTCTTCGCAATGCTGAAAGCTGCGGAGGTAGAAATCAAAAAGGAGCATCAAGTATTGATGGTTAACAAAACCACTAGTTTCAAGAAAAAGGGCAAAGGGAAGAAGAAGGGGAACTTCAAGAAGAACGGCAAACAAGTTGCTGCTCAGGAGAAGAAACCCAAGTCTGGACCTAAGCCTGAAACTGAGTGCTTCTACTGCAAGCAGACTGGTCACTGGAAGCGGAACTGCCCCAAGTATTTGGCGGATAAGAAGGATGGCAAGGTGAACAAAGGTATATGTGATATACATGTTATTGATGTGTACCTTACTAGAGCTCGCAGTAGCACCTGGGTATTTGATACTGGTTCTGTTGCTAATATTTGCAACTCGAAATAGGGACTACGGAATAAGCAGGCACTGGCAAAGGACGAGGTGACGATGCGCGTGGGAAACGGTTCCAAAGTTGATGTGATCGCGGTCGGCACGCTACCTCTACATCTACCTTCGGGATTAATATTAGACCTAAATAATTGTTATTTGGTGCCAGCGTTGAGCATGAACATTATATCTGGATCTTGTTTAATGCGAGACGGTTATTCATTTAAATCAGAGAATAATGGTTGTTCTATTTATATGAGTAATATCTTTTACGGTCATGCACCCTTGAAGAGTGGTCTATTCTTATTGAATCTCGATAGTAGTAATACACATATTCATAATGTTGAAGCCAAAAGATGCAGAGTTGATAATGAAAGTGCAACTTATTTGTGGCACTGTCGTTTAGGTCATATCGGTATAAAGTGCATGAAGAAACTCCATACTGATGGACTTTTGGAAACACTTGATTATGAATCACTTGGTACTTGCGAACCGTGCCTCATGGGCAAGATGACTAAAACACCGTTCTCCGGTACTATGGAGAGAGCAACAGATTTGTTGGAAATCATACATACCGATGTATGTGGTCCAATGAATATTGAGGCTCGTAGCGGATATCGTTATTTTCTCACCTTCACAGATGATTTAAGCAGATATGGGTATATCTACTTAATGAAACATAAATCTGAAACATTTGAAAAGTTCAAAAATTTCAGAGTGAAGTTGAAAATCATCGTAACAAGAAAATAAAGTTTCTACGATCTGATCGGGGAGGAGAATATTTGAGTTACGAGTTTGGTGTACATTTGAAAAATTGTGGAATAGTTTCGCAACTCACGCCACCTGGAACACCACAGCGTAATGGTGTGTCCGAACGTCGTAATCGTACTTTACTTGATATGGTGCGATCTATGATGTCTCTTACTGATTTACCGCTATCATTCTGGGGTTATGCTTTAGAGACGGCCGCATTCACGTTAAATAGGGAACCATCAAAATCCGTTGAGACGATGCCTTATGAACTGTGGTTTGGCAAGAAACCAAAGTTGTCATTTCTTAAAGTTTGGGGCTGCGATGCTTATGTGAAAAAGCTTCAACCTAATAAGCTCGAACCCAAATCGGAGAAATGTGTCTTCATAGGATACCCAAAGGAGACTGTTGGGTACACCTTCTATCACAGATCCGAAGGCAAGACATTCGTTGCTAAGAATGGATCCTTTCTAGAGAAGGAGTTTCTCTCAAAAGAAGTGAGTGGGAGGAAAGTAGAACTTGACGAGGTAACTATACCTGCTCCCTTACTGGAAAGTAGTTCATCACAGAAAACTGTTTCAGTGACACCTACACCAGTTAGTGAGGAAGCCAATGATAATGATCATGAAACTTCAGATCAAGATACTACTGAACCTCATAGATCAACCAGAGTAAGATCCGCACCAGAGTGGTACGGTAATCCTGTTCTGCAAGTCATGCTACTAGATCATGATGAAGCTACGAACTATGAAGAAGCGATGGTGAGCCCAGATTCCGCAAAGTGGCTTGAAGCCATGAAATCTGAGATGGGCTCCATGTATGAAAACAAAGTATAGACTTTGGTTGACTTGCCCGATGATCGGCAAGCAATTGAAAATAAATGGATCTTTAAGAAGAAGACTGACGCTGATGGTAATGTTACTGTCTACAAAGCTCAACTTGTCGCAAAAGGTTTTCGGCAAGTTCAAGGGATTGACTACGATGAGACCTTCTCACCCGTAGCGATGCTTAAGTCTGTCTGAATCATGTTAGCGATTGCCGCATTTTATGATTATGAAATTTGGCAGATGGATGTCAAAACTGCATTCCTGAATGGATTTCTGGAAGAAGAGTTGTATATGATGCAACCGGAAGGTTTTGTCGATCCAAAGGGAGCTAACAAAGTGTGCAAGCTCCAGCGATCCATTTATGGACTGGTGCAAGCCTCTCGGAGTTGGAATAAACGTTTTGATAGTGTGATCAAAGCACTTGGTTTTATACAGACTTTCGGAGAAGCCTGTATTTACAAGAAAGTGAGTGGGAGCTCTGTAGCATTTCTGATATTATATGTGGATGACATATTGCTAATTGGAAATGATATAGAATTTCTGGATAGCATAAAGGGATACTTGAATAAAAGTTTTTCAATGAAAGACCTCGGTGAAGCTGCTTACATATTAGGCATTAAGATCTATAGAGACACATCAAGACGCTTAATTGGACTTTCACAAAACACATACCTTGACAAAATTTTGAAGAAGTTCAAAATGGATCAAGCAAAGAAAGGGTTCTTGCCTGTGTTACAAGGTGTGAAGTTGAGTAAGACTCAATGCCCGACCACTGCAGAAGGTAGAGAGAATATGAAAGATGTTCCCTATGCATCAGCCATAGGATCTATCATGTATGCAATGCTGTGTACCAGACCTGATGTGTGCCTTGCTATAAGTTTAGCAGGGAGGTACCAAAGTAATCCAGGAGTGGATCACTGGACAGTGGTCAAGAACATCCTGAAATACCTGAAAAGGACTAAGGATATGTTTCTCATATATGGAGGTGATAAAGAGCTCACCGTAAAAGGTTACGTTGATGCAAGCTTTGACACTGATCCGGACGATTCTAAATCGCAAACCGGATACGTGTTTACATTAAACGGTGGAGCTGTCAGTTGGTGCAGTTCTAAACAAAGTGTTGTGGCAGGATCTACATGTGAAGCGGAGTACATAGCTGCTTCGGAAGCAGCGAACGAAGGAGTCTGGATGAAGGAGTTCATATCCTATCTAGGTGTCATACCTAATGCATCGGGTCCAATGAAAATCTTTTGTGACAATACTGGTGCAATTGCCTTAGCAAAGGAATCCAGATTTCACAAAAGGACCAAACACATCAAGAGACGCTTCAACTCCATCTGGGATCTAGTCCAGGTGGGAGACATAGAGATTTGCAAGATACATACGGATCTGAATGTTGCAGACCCGTTGACTAAGCCTCTTCCACGAGCAAAACATGATCAGCACCAAAGCTCCATGGGTGTTAGAATCATTACAGTGTAATATAGATTATTGACTCTAGTGCAAGTGGGAGACTGAAGGAAATATGCCCTAGAGGCAATAATAAAGTTATTATTTATTTCCTTATAATCATGATAAATGTTTATTATTCATGCTAGAATTGTATTAACCGGAAACATAATACATGTGTGAATACATAGACAAACAAAGTGTCACTAGTATGCCTCTACTTGACTAGCTCATTAATCAAAGATGGTTATGTTTCCTGACCATGAACAATGAGTTGTTATTTGATTAACGAGGTCACATCATTAGTTGAATGATCTGATTGACATGACCCATTCCATTAGCTTAGCACACGATCGTTTAGTATGTTGCTATTGCTTTCTTCATGACTTATACATGTTCATATGACTATGAGATTATGCAACTCCCGTTTACCGGAGGAACACTTTGGGTGCTACCAAACGTCACAACGTAACTGGGTGATTATAAAGGAGCATTACAGGTGTCTCCAAAGGTAGATGTTGGGTTGGCGTATTTCGAGATTAGGATTTGTCACTCCGATTGTCGGAGAGGTATCTCTGGGCCCTCTCGGTAATACACATCACATAAGCCTTGCAAGCATTACAACTAATATGTTAGTTGTGAGATGATGTATTACGGAACGAGTAAAGAGATTTGCCGGTAACGAGATTGAACTAGGTATTGGATACCGACGATCAAATCTCGGGCAAGTAACATACCGATGACAAAGGGAACAACGTATGTTGTTATGCGGTCTGACCGATAAAGATCTTCGTAGAATATGTACGAGCCAATATGGGCATCCAGGTCCCGCTATTGGTTATTGACCGGAGACGTGTCTCGGTCATGTCTACATTGTTCTCGAACCCGTAGGGTCCGCACGCTTAAGGTTACGATGACAGTTACATTATGAGTTTATGCATTTTGATGTACCGAAGGTTGTTCGGAGTCCCGGATGTGATCACGGACATGACGAGGAGTCTCGAAATGGTCGAGACGTAAAGATTGATATATTGGAAGCCTATGTTTGGACATCGGAAGTGTTCCGGGTGAAATCGGGATTTTACCGGATTACCGGGAGGTTACCGGAACCCCCCGGGAGCCATATGGGCCTACATGGGCCTTAGTGGAAAGGAGAAAAGGGCAGCCCAAGGGGGCTGCGCACCTCCCCCCTCCCCTAGTCCTATTAGGACTAGGAGAGGTGGCCGGCCACCCTTCTCCCCCTTTCCCCCTTGGGAATCCTAGTTGGAATAGGATTGGGGGGGGGGAGTCCTACTCCCGGAAGGAGTAGGACTCCTCCTGCGCCCTCTCCCTGGCCGGCGCCCCCCTCCCCCCTTGGCTCCTTTATATACTGAGGTAGAGGCACCCTAGAACACAGAAGTTGATCCACGTGATCTATTCCTTAGCCGTGTGCGGTGCCCCCTGCCACCATATACCTCGATAATACTGTAGCGGAGTTTAGGCGAAGCCCTGCTGCTGTAGTTCATCAAGATCGTCACCACGCCGTCGTGCTGACGGAACTCTTCCCCGACACTTTGCTGGATCGGAGTCCGGGGATCGTCATCGAGCTGAACGTGTGCTCGAACTCGGAGGTGCCGTAGTTTCGGTGCTTGATCGGTTGGATCGTGAAGACGTACGACTACTTCCTCTACGTCGTGTCATCGCTTCCGCAGTCGGTCTGCGTTGGGTACGTAGACAACACTCTCCCCCTCGTTGCTATGCATCACATGATCTTGCGTGTGCGTAGGAAATTTTTGAAATTACTACGAAACCCAACAGTTTGTTGCAATACGGTTATTCATTTAAATTAGAGAATAATTGTTGTTCTATTTACATGAATAAAACCTTCTATGGTCATACACCCAACGAAAATGGTTTGTTGGATCTCGATCGTAGTGATACACATATTCATAATATTGAGGCCAAAAGATGCAAAGTTAATAATGATAGTGCAACTTATTTGTGGCACTGCCGTTTGGGTCATATTGGTGTAAAGCACCTGAAGAAACTCCATGCTGATGGAATTTTGGAATCACTTGATTATGAAGCACTTGATGCTTGCGAATCATGCCTCGTGGGAAAGATGACTAAGACTCCGTTCTCCGGAACAATGGAGCGAGCAACTGACTTATTGGAAACAATACATACTGATGTATGCGGTCCGATGAGTGTTAAGGCTCACGGCAAGTATCGTTATTTTCTGACCTTCACAGATGATTTGAGCAGATATGGGTATATCTACTTGATGAAACATAAGTCTGAAACATTTGAAAAGTTTAAAGTGAAGTGGAAAATCATCGTGACAAGAAAATAAGGTTTCTACGATCTGATCGCGGAGACAAAAATTTGAGTTACGAGTTTGGTCTTCAATTAAAACAATGTGGAATAGTTTCACAAATTCGTGCCACCTGGAACACCACAGCATAATGGTGTGTCCGAATGTCGTAACCGTACTTTATTGGATATAGTACAATATATGATGTTTCTTACCGATTTACCACTATCGTTTTGGGGTCATGCATTAGAGACAACTGCATTCACATCAAAAAGGGGCACCATCTAAGTCCGTTGAGATGACACAATATGAACTTTGGTTTGGCAAGAAACCAAAGTTGTCGTTTCTTAAAGTTTGGGGTTGCGATGCTTATAAGAAAAAGTTTCATCATGATAAGCTCAAACCCAAATCGGAGAAATGTGTCTTCATAGGATACCCAAAGGAGACTGTTGGGTACACCTTCTATCACAGATCCGAAGGCAAGACATTCGTTGCTGAGAATGGATACTTTCTAGAGAAGGAGTTTCTCTCAAAAGAAGTGAGTGGGAGGAAAGTAGAACTTGATAAGGTAATTGTACCTTCTCCCTTATTGGAAAGTAGTTCATCACAGAAATCTGTTCCTGTGACTACTACACCAATTAGTGAGGAAGCTAATGATGATGATCATGTCACTTCAGATCAAGTTACTACCGAATCTCGTAGGTAAACCAGAGTGAGATCTGCACCAGAGTGGTACGGTAATCCTGTTCTCGAAGTCATGTTACTAGACCATGATGAACTTGCGAACTATGAGGAAGCGATGATGAGCCCAGATTCCGCAAAATGGTTTGAGGCCATGAAATCTGAGATAGGATCCATGTATGAGAACAAAGTATGGACTTTGGTTGACTTGCCCAATGATCGGGAAGCCATAGAAAATAAATGGATCTTCAAGAGGAAGACGGACGCTGATAGTAGTGTTACTACCTACAAAGCTAGACCTGTCGACAAAGGTTTTTGACAAAGTTCAAGGTGTTGACTACGATAAGATTTTCTCACTCATATCGATGCTTAAAGTCTGTCCGAATCATGTTAGCAATTGCCGCATTTTATGAAATCTGGCAAATGGATAACAAAACTGCAATCCTTAATGGATTTCTTAAAGAAGAGTTGTATATGATGCAACCAGAAGGTTTTCTCAATCCTAAAGGTGTTAACAAAATGTGCAAGCTCCAGCGATCCATCTATGGACTGGTGCAAGCATCTCGGAGTTGGAATATACGCTTTGATAAGTTGATCAAAGGATATAGTTTTATACAGACTTGCGGTGAAGCCTGTATTTACAAGAAAGTGAGTGGGAGCACTACAACATTTCTGATAAGTATATGTGACTGACATATTGTTGATCGGAAATAATGTAAAATTATTCTGCAAAGCATAAAGGAGTGTTTGATGGGAGTTTTTCAAAGAAAGACCTCGGTGAAGCTGCTTACATATTGAGCATCAAGATCTATAGAGATAGATCAAGACGCTTGATAAGTTTTTTCAATGAGTGCATACCTTGACAAGATTTTGAAGTAGTTCAAAATGGAACAGTCAAAGAAAGAGTTCTTGCCTGTATTAAAAGGTGTGAAATTGAGTAAGACTCAAAGCCCAACCACGGCAGAAGATAGAAAGAGAATGAAAGTAATTCCCTATGCCTCAGCTATAGGTTCTATAAAGTATGCCATGTTGTGTACCAGATCTATTGTATACCCTACACTGATTTTGGCAAGGGAGTACAATAGTGATCTAGGAGTAGATCACTGGACAGCGGTCAAAATTATCCTTAGTGGAATAAGGATATGTTTCTCGATTATGGACGTGACAAAAAAGGTTCGTCGTAAAGGGTTACGTCGATGCAAATTTTGACACTGATCCAGATGACTCTAAGTCTCAATCTGGATACACATTCAAAGTGGAAGGAATTAGCAAGAGTAGCTCCGTGCAGAGCATTGTTGACATAGAAATTTGCAAAATACATACGGATCTGAATATGGCAGACCCGTTAACTAAACTTCTCTCACAGGCAAAACATGATCACACCTTAGTACTCTTTGGGTGTTAATCACATAGCGATGTGAACTAGATTATTGACTCTAGTAAACCCTTTGGGTGTTGGTCACATGACGATGTGAACTATGGGTGTTAATCACATGGCGAGGTGAACTATTGGTGTTAAATCACATGGTGATGTGAACTAGATTATTGACTCTAGTGCAAGTGGGAGACTGAAGGAAATATGCCCTAGAGGCAATAATAAAGTTATTATTTATTTCCTTATTTCATGACAAATGTTTATTATTCATGCTAGAATTGTATTAACCGAAAACATAATTGAAGGAAATATGCCCTAGAGGCAATAATAAAGTTATTATTTATTTCCTTATATCATGCTAAATGTTTATTATTCATGCTAGAATTGTATTAACCGGAAACATAATACATGTGTGAATACATAGACAAACAGAGTGTCACTAGTATGCCTCTACTAGACTAGCTCGTTAATCAAAGATGGTTATGTTTCCTAACCATGAACAAAAGAGTTGTTATTTGATTAACGAGATCACATCATTAGTTGAATGATCTGATTGACATGACCCATTCCATTAGCTTAGCACCCGATCGTTTAGTATGTTGCTATTGCTTTCTTCATGACTTATACATGTTCCTATGACTATGAGATTATGCAACTCCCGTTTGCCGGAGGAACACTTTGGGTGCTACCAAACGTCACAACGTAACTGGGTGATTATAAAGGAGCATTACAGGTGTCTCCAAAGGTACATGTTGGGTTGGCGTATTTCGAGATTAGGATTTGTCACTCCGATTGTCGGAGAGGTATCTCTGGGCCCTCTCGGTAATGCACATCACATAAGCCTTGCAAGCATTGCAACCAATGAGTTAGTTGCGAGATGATGTATTACGGAACGAGTAAAGAGACTTGCCGGTAACGAGATTGAACTAGGTATTGGATACCGACGATCGAATCTCGGGCAAGTAACATACCGATGACAAAGGGAACAACGTATGTTGTTATGCGGTCTGACCGATAAAGATCTTCGTAGAATATGTAGGAGCCAATATGGGCATCCAGGTCCTGCTATTGGTTATTGACCGGAGACGTGTCTCGGTCATGTCTACATTGTTCTCGAACCGTAGGGTCCGCACGCTTAACGTTACGCATTTTGATGTACCGAAGATTGTTCGGAGTCCCGGATGTGATCATGGACATGACGAGGAGTCTCAAAATGGTCGAGACATAAAGATTGATATATTGGAAGCCTATGTTTGGATATCGGAAGTGTTCCGGATGAAATCGGGATTTTACCGGAGTACCGGGAGGTTACCGGAACCCGCCGGGAGCTATATGGGCCTTAGTGGGCTTTAGTGGAAAGGAGAAAGGGGCAGCCCAAGGTGGGCCACGCGCCTCCCCCCTCCCCTAGTCCTATTAGGACAAGGAGAGGTGGCCGGCCCCCTCTCTCTCTTTCCCCCCTCGAGGAATCCTATTCCAACTAGGATTGGGGGGGAATCCTACTCCCAGAGGGAGTAGGACTCCTTTGGCGCGCCCTCCTTGGTCGGCCGCCCCCTCCGCCTTGGCTCCTTTATATATGGAGGCAGGGGCACCCTAGGACACACAAGTTGATCCTCGTGATCGTTCCTTAGCCGTGTGTGGTGCCCCCTGCCACCATATTACACCTCGGTCATATCGTTGTAGTGCTTAGGCAAAGCCCTGCGTCGGTAGAACATCATCATCGTCACCACGCCGTTGTGCTGACGGAACTCATCCCCGAAGCTTTGCTGGATCAGAGCCCGGGGATCGTCATCGAGCTAAACGTGTGCCAAGAACTCGGAGGTGCCGGAGTAACGGTGCTTGGATCGGTCGGATCGGGAAGAAGACGTATGACTACTTCCTCTACGTTGTGTCAACGCTTCCGTTGCGATCTACAAGGGTACGTAGATCACACTCTCCCCTCGCGTTGCTATGCATCACCATGATCTTACGTGTGCGTAGGAATTTTTTTGAAATTACTGCGTTCCCCAACAGTGGCATCCGAGCCTAGGTTTTATGGTTTGATGTTATATGCACGAGTAGAACACAAGTAAGTTGTGGGCTATATAAGTCATACTGCCTACCAGCATGTCATACTTTGGTTCGGCGGTATTGTTGGACAAGACAACCCGGACCGACATTACGCGTACGCTTACGCGAGACCGGTTCTCCCGACGTGCTTTGCACATAGGTGGCTTGCGGGCGACAGTCTCTCCAACTTTAGTTGAACCGAGTGTGGCTACGCCCGGTCCTTGCGAAGGTTAAAACGGAGTCAAATTGACAAACTATCATTGTGGTTTTGATGCGTAGGGTGAGATTGGTTCTTACTTAAGCCCGTAGCAGCCACGTAAAACTTGCAACAACAAAGTAGAGGACGTCTAACTTGTTTTTGCAGGGCATGTTGTGATGTGATATGGTCAAGGCATGATGCTAAATATTATTGTATGAGATGATCATGTTTTGTAACCGAGTTATCGGCAACTGGCAGGAGCCATATGGTTGTCGCTTTATTGTATGCAATGAGATCGTGATGTAGTGCTTTACTTTATCACTAAACGGTAGCGATAGTCGTAGAAGCATAAGATTGGTGAGACGACAACGATGCTACGATGGAGATCAAGGTGTCGCGCCGGTGACGATGGTGATCATGATGGTGCTTCGGAGATGGAGATCATAGGCACAAGAAGATGATGACCATATCATATCACTTATATTGATTGCATGTGATGTTTATCCTTTATGCATCTTATCTTGCTTTGATTGACGGTAGCATTATAAGATGATCTCTCACTAAATTATCAAGAAGTGTTCTCCCCGAGTATGCACCGTTGCCAAAGTTCGTCGTGCCCAGACACCACGTGATGATCGGGTGTGATAAGCTCTACATCCATCTACAACGGGTGCAAGCTAGTTTTGCACACGCAGAATACTCGGGTTATACTTGACGAGCCTAGCATATGCAGATATGGCCTCGGAACACGGAGACCGAAAGGTCGAGCGTGAATCATATAGTAGATATGATCAACATAATGATGTTCACCATTGAAGACTAATCCATTTCACATGATGATCGGTTATGGTTTAGTTGATTTGGATCATGTGATCACTTAGAAGATTAGAGGGATGTCTATCTAAGTGGGAGTTCTTAAGTAATATGATTAATTGAACTTAAATTTATCATGAACTTAGTCCCTGATAGTATCTTGCTTGTTTATGTTGATTGTAGATAGATGGCTCGTGCTATTGTTCCGTTGAATTTTAATGTGTTCCTTGAGAAAGCAAAGTTGAAAGATGATGGTAGCAATTACACGGACTGGGTCCGTAACTTGAGGATTATCCTCATTGCTGCACAGAAGAATTACGTCCTAGAAGCACCGCTGGGTGCCAGGCCTGCTGCTGGAGCAACACTAGATGTTATGAACGTCTGGAAGAGCAAAGCTGATGACTACTCGATAGTTCAGTGTGCCATGCTTTACGGCTTAGAATCGGGACTTCAACGACGTTTTGAACGTCATGGAGCATATGAGATGTTTCAGGAGTTGAAGTTAATATTTCAAGCAAATGCCCGAATTGAGAGATATGAAGTCTCCAATAAGTTCTACAGCTGCAAGATGGAGGAGAACAGTTCTGTCAGTGAGCATATACTCAAAATGTCTGGGTATAATAATCACTTGATTCAATTGGGAGTTAATCTTCCAGATGATTGCGTCATTGACAGAATTCTCCAATCACTGCCACCAAGCTACAAGAGCTTCATGATGAACTATAATATGCAAGGGATGAACAAGACTATTCCCAAGCTCTTCGCAATGCTGAAAGCTGCGGAGGTAGAAATCAAGAAGGAGCATCAAGTGTTGATGGTCAACAAGACCACTGGTTTCAAGAAAAAGGGCAAAGGGAATAAGAAGGGGAACTTCAAGAAGAACGGCAAACAAGTTGCTGCTCAAGAGAAGAAACCCAAGTCTGGACCTAAGCCTGAAACCGAGTGCTTCTACTGCAAGCAGACTGGTCACTGGAAGCAGAACTGCCCCAAGTATTTGGCGGATAAGAAGGATGGCAAGGTGAACAAAGGTATATATGATATACATGTTATTGATGTGTACCTTACTAGAGCTCGCAGTAGCACCTGGGTATTTGATACTGGTTCTGTTGCTAATATTTGCAACTCGAAACAGGGACTACGGATTAAGCAAAGATTGGTTAAGGACGAGGTGACGATGCGCGTGGGAAACGGTTCCAAAGTCGATGTGATCGCAGTCGGCACGCTACCTCTACATCTACCTTCGGGATTAGTATTAGACCTAAATAATTGTTATTTGGTGCCAGCGTTAAGCATGAACATTATATCTGGATCTTGTTTGATGCGAGACGGTTATCATTTAAATCAGAGAATAATGGTTGTTCTATTTATATGAGTAATATCTTTTATGGTCATGCACCCTTGAAGAGTGGTCTATTCTTGTTGAATCTCGATAGTAGTAACACACATATTCATAATGTTGAAGCCAAAAGATGCAGAGTTGATAATGATGGTGTAACTTATTTGTGGCACTGCCGTTTGGGTCATATCGGTGTAAAGCGCATGAAGAAACTCCATACTGATGGACTTTTGGAACCACTTGATTATGAATCACTTGGTACTTGCGAACCGTGCCTCATGGGCAAGATGACTAAAACACCGTTCTCCAGTACTATGGAGAGAGCAACAGATTTGTTGGAAATCATACATACAGACGTATGTGGTCCGATGAATATTGAGGCTCGTGGCGGATATCGTTATTTTCTCACCTTCACAGATGATTTAAGCAGATATGGGTATATCTACTTAATGAAACATAAGTCTGAAACATTTGAAAAGTTCAAAGAATTTCAGAGTGAAGTTGAAAATCATCGTAACAAGAAAATAAAGTTTCTACGATCTGATCGTGGAGGAGAATATTTGAGTTACGAGTTTGGTGTACATTTGAAAAATTGTGGAATAGTTTCGCAACTCACGCCACCCGGAACACCACAGCGTAATGGTGTGTCCGAACGTCGTAATCGTACTTTATTAGATATGGTGCGATCTATGATGTCTCTTACAGATTTACCGCTATCGTTTTGGGGTTATGCTTTAGAGACGGCCGCATTCACGTTAAATAGGGCACCATCAAAATCCGTTGAGACGACGCCTTATGAACTATGGTTTGGCAAGAAACCAAAGTTGTCGTTTCTTAAAGTTTGGGGCTGCGATGCTTATGTGAAAAAGCTTCAACCTGATAAGCTCGAACCCAAATCGAAGAAATGTGTCTTCATAGGATACCCAAAGGAGACTGTTGGGTACACCTTCTATCACAGATCCGAAGGCAAGACATTCGTTGCTAAGAATGGATCCTTTCTAGAGAAGGAGTTTCTCTCGAAAGAAGTGAGTGGGAGGAAAGTAGAACTTGACGAGGTAACTGTACCTGCTCCCTTATTGGAAAGTAGTACGTCACAGAAAACTGTTTCAGTGACACCTACACCAGTTAGTGAGGAAGCTAATGATGATGATCATGAAACTTTAGATCAAGATACTACTGAACCTCATAGATCAACCAGAGTAAGATCCGCACCAGAGTGGTACGGTAATCCTGTTCTGGAAGTCATGCTACTAGATCATGATGAACCTACGAACTATGAAGAAGCGATGGTGAGCCCAGATTCCGCAAAATGGCTTGAAGCCATGAAATCTGAGATGGGATCCATGTATGAGAACAAAGTATGGACTTTGGTTGACTTGCCCGCTGATCGGCAAGCAATTGAGAATAAATGGATCTTCAAGAAGAAGACTGACGCTGACGGTAATATTACTGTCTACAAAGCTCAACTTGTCGCAAAAGGTTTTCGGCAAGTTCAAGGGATTGACTACGGTGAGACCTTCTCACCCGTAGCGATGCTTAAGTCTGTCCGAATCATGTTAGCAATTGCCGCATTTTATGATTATGAAATTTGGCAGATGGATGTCAAAACTGCATTCCTGAATGGATTTCTGGAAGAAGAGTTGTATATGATGCAACCGGAAGGTTTTGTCGATCCAAAGGGAGCTAACAAAGTGTGCAAGCTCCAGCGATCCATTTATGGACTGGTGCAAGCCTCTCGGAGTTGGAATAAACGTTTTGATAGTGTGATCAAAGCACTTGGTTTTATACAGACTTTCGGAGAAGCCTGTATTTACAAGAAAGTGAGTGGGAGCTCTGTAGCATTTCTGATATTATATGTGGATGACATATTGCTAAATGGAAATGATATAGAATTTCTGGATAGCATAAAGGGATACTTGAATAAAAGTTTTTCAATGAAAGACCTCGGTGAAGCTGCTTACATATTAGGCATTAAGATCTATAGAGATAGATCAAGACGCTTAATTGGACTTTCACAAAACACATACCTTGACAAAATTTTGAAGAAGTTCAAAATGGATCAAGCAAAGAAAGGGTTCTTGCCTGTGTTACAAGGTGTGAAGTTGAGTAAGACTCAATGCCCGACCACTGCAGAAGATAGAGAGAATATGAAAGATGTTCCCTATGCTTCAGCCATAGGCTCTATCATATATGCAATGCTGTGTACCAGACCTGATGTGTGCCTTGCTATAAGTTTAGCAGGGAGGTACCAAAGTAATCCAGGAGTGGATCACTTGACGGCGGTCAAGAACATCCTGAAATACCTGAAAAGGACTAAGTATATGTTTCTCGTATATGGAGGTGACAAAGAGCTCATCGTAAATGGTTACGTTGATGCAAGCTTTGACACTGATCCGGATGATTCTAAATCGCAAACCGGATACGTGTTTACATTAAATGGTGGAGCTGTCAGTTGGTGCAGTTCTAAACAAAGCGTCGTAGCGGGATCTACTTGTGAAGCGGAGTACATAGCTGCTTCGGAAGCAGCAAACGAAGGAGTCTGGATGAAGGAGTTCATATCCGATCTAGGTGTCATACCTAGTGCATCAGGTCCAATGAAAATCTTTTGTGACAATACTGGTGCAATTGCCTTGGCAAAGGAATCCAGATTTCACAAGAGAACCAAACACATCAAGAGACGCTTCAACTCCATCCGGGATCTAGTCCAGGTGGGAGACATAGAGATTTGCAAGATACATACGGACCTGAATGTTGCAGACCCGTTGACTAAGCCTCTTCCACGAGCAAAACATGATCAGCACCAAAGCTCCATGGGTGTTAGAATCATTACAGTGTAATCTAGATTATTGACTCTAGTGCAAGTGGGAGACTGAAGGAAATATGCCCTAGAGGCAATAATAAAGTTATTATTTATTTCCTTATAATCATGATAAATGTTTATTATTCATGCTAGAATTGTATTAACCGGAAACATAATACATGTGTGAATACATAGACAAACAGAGTGTCACTAGTATGCCTCTACTAGACTAGCTCGTTAATCAAAGATGGTTATGTTTCCTAACCATGAACAAAAGAGTTATTATTTTATTAATGAGATCACATCATTAGTTGAATGATCTGATTGACACGACTCATTCCATTAGCTTAGCACCCGATCGTTTAGTATGTTGCTATTGCTTTCTTCATGACTTATACATGTTCCTATGACTATGAGATTATGCAACTCCCGTTTGCCGGAGGAACACTTTGGGTGCAACCAAACGTCACAACGTAACTGGGTGATTATAAAGGAGCATTACAGGTGTCTCCAAAGGTACATGTTGGGTTGGCGTATTTCGACATTAGGATTTGTCACTCCGATTGTCGGAGAGGTATCTCTGGGCCCTCTCGGTAATGCACATCACATAAGCCTTGCAAGCATTGCAACCAATGAGTTAGTTGCAAGATGATGTATTACGGAACGAGTAAAGAGACTTGCCGGTAACGAGATTTAACTAGGTATTGGATACCGACGATCGAATCTCGGGCAAGTAACATACCGATGACAAAGGGAACAACGTATGTTGTTATGCGGTCTGACCGATAAAGATCTTCGTAGAATATGTAGGAGCCAATATGGGCATCCAGGTCCCGCTATTGGTTATTGACCGGAGACGTGTCTCGGTCATGTCTACATTGTTCTCGAACCGTAGGGTCCGCACGCTTAACGTTACGATGACAGTTATTATGAGTTTATGCATTTTGATGTACCGAAGATTGTTCGGAGTCCCGGATGTGATCATGGACATGACGAGGAGTCTCGAAATGGTCGAGACATAAAGATTGATATATTGGAAGCCTATGTTTGGATATCGGAAGTGTTCCGGGTGAAATCGGGATTTTACCGGAGTACCGGGAGGTTACCGGAACCCCCCGGGAGCTATATGGGCCTTAGTGGGCTTTAGTGGAAAGGAGAAAGGGGCAGCCCAAGGTGGGCCACGCACCTCCCCCCTCCCCTAGTCCTATTAGGACAAGGAGAGGTGGCCGGCCCCCTCTCTCTCTTTCCCCCCTCGAGGAATCCTATTCCAACTAGGATTCGGGGGGAATCCTACTCCCAGAGGGAGTAGGACTCCTTTGGCGCGCCCTCCTTGGCCGGCCGCCCCTCCCCCTTGGCTCCTTTATATACGGAGGCAGGGGGCACCCTAGGACACACAAGTTGATCCTCGTGATCGTTCCTTAGCCGTGTGCGGTGCCCCCTGCCACCATATTACACCTCGGTCATATCGTTGTAGTGCTTAGGCGAAGCCCTGCGTCGGTAGAACATCATCATCGTCACCACGCCGTTGTGCTGACGGAACTCATCCCCGAAGCTTTGCTGGATTGGAGCCCGGGGATCATCATCGAGCTGAACGTGTGCCAAGAACTCGGAGGTGCCGTAGTAACGGTGCTTGGATCGGTCGGATCGGGAAGAAGATGTACGACTACTTCCTCTACGTTGTGTCAACACTTCCGTTGCGATCTACAAGGGTACATAGATCACACTCTCACCTGTCGTTGCTATGCATCACCATGATCTTGCGTGGGCGTAGGAAAATTTTTGAAATTACTGCGTTCCCCAACAATAATACATGTGTGAATACATAGACAAACAGAGTGTCACTAGTATGCCTCTACTTGACTAGCTCGTTGATCAAAGATGGTTATGTTTCCTAACCATAGACATGAGTTGTCATTTGATTAATGGGATCACATCATTAGGAGAATGATGTGATTGACTTGACCCATTCTGTTAGCTTAGCACTTGATCGTTTAGTATGTTGCTATTGCTTTCTTCATGACTTATACATGTTCCTATGACTATGAGATTATGCAACTCCCGTTTACCGGAGGAACACTTTGTGTGCTACCAAACGTCACAACGTAACTGGGTGATTATAAAGGTGCTCTACATGTGTCTCCAAAGGTACTTGTTGGGTTGGCATATTTCGAGATTAGGATTTGTCACTCTGATTGTCGGAGAGGTATCTCTAGGCCCACTCGGTAATGCACATCACTATAAGCCTTGCAAGCATTGCAACTAATGAGTTACTTGCGGGATGATGTATTACAGAACGAGTAAAGAGACTTGTCGGTAACGAGATTGAACTAGGTATTGAGATACCGACGATCGAATCTCGGGCAAGTAACATACCGATGACAAAGGAAACAACGTATGTTGTTATGCGGTCTAACCGATAAAGATCTTCGTAGAATATGTGGGAGCCAATATGAGCATCCAGGTTCCGCTATTGGTTATTGACCGGAGACGTGTCTCAGTCATGTCTACATAGTTCTCGAACCCGTAGGGTCCGCACGCTTAATGTTTTGATGACAGTTATATTATGAGTTTATGTGTTTTGATGTACCGAAGGAGTTCGGAGTCCCGGATGAGATCGGGGACATGACGAGGAGTCTCGAAATGTTCGAGACATGAAGATTGATATATTGGACGACTATATTCGAACACCGGAATGGTTCCGGGGGTTATCGGATATATACCGGAGTACTGGGGGGTTACCGGACCCCCCTGGAGGTTATTGGGCCTCATGGGCCCAAGTGGTGGAAGAGGAGAGGCGGCCAAGGGGCAGCCTTGCGCTCCTCCCCCCAAGTCCGAATTGGACAAGGAGGGGGGGCGGCGCCCCCCCCCCCTTTCCTTTCCCCCTCTCTCTCCTTCCCTCTCCTCTCCTACTCCAACATGGAAGGGGGGAGTCCTACTCCCGGTGGGAGTAGGACTCCTCATGGGGCGCGCCTAGGGTGGCCGGCCCCCTCCCCCTCCTCCACTCCTTTATATACGGGGAGGGAGGCACCCCCTTGAGACACAATAATTGATCTGTTTGATCTCTTAGCCGTGTGCGGTGCCCCCCTCCATCATAGTTCACCTCGATAATACTGTAGCGTTGCTTAGGCGAAGCCCTGCGTCGGTAGAACATCAACATCGTCACCACGCCGTCGTGCTGACGAAACTCTCCCTCAACACTCGGCTGGATCGGAGATCGAGGGACATCATCGGGCTGAACGTGTGCTAAACTCGGAGGTGCCGTGCGTTCGGTACTTGATCGGTCGGATCGTGAAGACGTACGACTACATCAACCGCGTTGTCCTAACGCTTCCGCTTTCGGTCTACGAGGGTACGTGGACAACACTCTCCCCTCACGTTGCTATGCATCACCATGATCTTGCGTGTGCATAGGAAAATTTTGAAATTACTATGTTCCCCAACACACATATGCTATTTCAAACTTTTATGCCCTACCCAAAAATGAGAAAATGTGATACAACAATAGACAAGGATGGAAAGTATAATCCTTATAGACGGATTAAAACCAGATATAGTGATGTCGCATTGATACCTTTCGAGAGCAACCTCTTGACAATGGTGAATGGCTTGATCTTGACGAGATCATCGTCATCGTCCTCCTTTCCCATCCCACCACACCCGAGATCCAAGTCAGAGTCCCTAGAGGTGTCGATACCTTTGGAGAAGGACTTCTAGATGGTGGTGAATGGCTTGATCTCAACGCCCAAAATCTAAGTCAGAATCCCTGGAGTCAACCTGAAACTCTTCAAAGTCCACATCTTTGTACTCCATCTCAAGTCCGACCCCAAGCCTGTCAAGCCTTTCAAAGAGCCGACCCCCGCAAGCGCCTCGCCGGGCCTTCTTCTTCTCGCCCACAGCTTTAGCTTCGTCACCCTCTGTGTCACCGCGGGCATGTTGAGATCCCGCCACCACACATGGCCGCTAGTACCTCGTTGTAGTCACTAGGGGGAAGGAGCCTCACCTAAATTGGTAAACGGGTAGAGTATGAAACATGGAAGCGAATGTGTAGGTTGGCACAGGGGGGCGAGGGCAGTCCCATATATACAAAATGGTCGCAAAATCGGCGACCCTTAGACAAGGTGGCGTGTGATAGAGCCCACACACTCGTGAGGGACTACACGACAGGCGGAAGGAATGAGGTGGTTCCAGAAGCAAGCGTTTCAATTAAGTGAATCTTGCATGTTGGCCCCTTGAAAGAAGGGGTATTTCTAGTATTGCCCTTGAAATGGGATGGATGGACCATTGACTTTCTTTCTTTGGTACCAAGCATTTTTTATAGTGTACTCATGATCTAACCATGTATATAGAGATTCTTAACACCTTTATATAATAACATGGCAACATTACTTCATGACTTTTTGTCTTACTTGGAACCAAGAAGAAATAATTTGAGATTGGTTTTGTTTCTTTTGAGATGATCGTACCCATGCATGAATGAAGCAGTAGCTCTGGGGAAAACCATAGAATTTGCATACAAAATCTACACATGAGTTTTTTGTACTCAAATACCATAAAAATTGTGTAAACCATATATAGATAATTTTGAAAATATCCAAGAACATTCAACATATTATGTCATTACAACCTTGTGTCCTACCTAAGAATGGCAAAATGTAACTTCAGAGTGGTCTTTCGGGTTAGGTTGATGCATAACCTATATAGTTATCTACAGATCAACACATAGATTTGTGTCACCATTGCACCTAGAGAGAGAAAATGAGTGTATCAGTGAAATCGGAAAATATACAAGCGTAAACCGAATGAAACCAGGAAATATAAGAGTGTACACCATGTGCAAATAAGAAACGCCTCTTGCAGACAAGCTTATTATCTGGTTTGGTGCTACCTATAGCCAAGGGGTGCCAGATGCACACTTGACGATGGACCTAGTATAGTTCACAATAGTATGCTAGACATGTGTGTATGGATGTCACATCCCGAACGCATCCAGGGGGTCTCATCCTAGCTCCACCCCGGGTTATGATCTAACCATATATTTAAAGCTTTAACAACATAAGAAAATAGTAAACACCCTTCAAAAATAGCCATATAAGATTTCATACTTTTATGCCCTACCTAAAAAATGAGAAAATGTGATACTACAATAGACAAGTATGGAAAGCATAATCCTAATAGACAGATTAAAATCGGGATCTAGTGATGTGGGTTGATACCTTTAGAGAGGGACCTCTTGACGATGGTGAATGGCTTAATCTTGATGAGCTCCTCGACATCGTCCTCCTATGCCATCCCGACACACCCGAAAGTCCCTGGAGCCAACCTCAAACTCTTCGAAGTCCACATCTTCATACTCCGTCTCAAGCCTGACCCCAAGAACATCAAGCCTTGGAAAGCAGCGACCCCCACCAGCGTCTCGCCGAGCCTTCTTCTTCTCGGCCACAGCTTTAGCTTCGTCACCCTCCGTGTCACCGCGGTCATGTTGAGATCCCGCCACCGCACATGGCTGCTAGTATCTCCTCGTAGTTTGGCACATGGGGGAAGGAGCCTCGCCTAAATAGGTAAATGGGAAGAGTTTTTAAAGACACATGGGAGCGGATGTGTAGGTTGGCACATAGGGGCGAGGACAGTCCCATATATACATGGTGGTCACAAAAACAGCGACCCCTAGGCAAGGGGGTGTGTCGTAGGGCCCACACACTAGTGAGGGGCTACGCGTCAGGCGAAAGGAACGAGGTTGTTCCAGAAGAAAGTGTTTCAGTTCAGGGGATCTTGCGCGTTGGCCAATTTAAAGAAGGGTATTTCTAGTATTGCCCTTGAAACTGAATGCATGGAGCATTGACTTTCTTTCTTTGGTACGAAGCATTTTTCTTGCTCAAGATTGTATGACACCCGTGCCCTGGAAAAAAGTAAGCGCATGATATACACTCGTCAAAATGCTACCCTATGCTACCATTCATATTCAAAGCACTGGATGTTTAATGAATACACCTCACGTCTCCCCAAGGATTGGATTCACACTACCGCACTAGATCTTTCTGTCACTGGTGTTCAGATTAGCGCTTCATTTCCACCTTGCTCCTAACCTGCTCGTGGCTCGAACTCCATGATCATGGGTACCTGCATGTTCGAAGAATTACTAAGTGTTAAAAAATCTTCACGCAATTGAAAAAATTGTACCATTCAGAAAAATGTATATGACACATAGAAAATATATTCATGATTTTAAAAAAGTGTGTTCAGGACAATTTAAACTGAATAAAACCAGGAAATGAAAGAGTGTAAACCATGTGACAATAGGAAACACCTCTTGTAGACAAGCTTATTAACTGGTTTGATGCTACCAATAGCCAAGGGGGGGGGGGGGGCAGGTTCACACTTGCCGATGGACCTAGTATAGTTCACCATGGTATACTACACATGTGTGTATGGACGCCACACCACGGACGCAACTAGGGGTTATGGTCCTAGCTCCACCCCGGGCTATGATCTAACCATATATTTAAAGCTTTAACAACATAAGAAAATATTTAACCTCCTTAAAAATAGCTATATGCGATTTTAAACTTTTATGCCCTACCCAAAAATGAGAAAATGTGATACTACAATAGAAAAGCATAGAAAGTATAATCCTAATAGACAGATTAAAACCAGATCTAGTGATGTGGCATCGATACCTTTGGAAAGGGACCTCTTGACAATGGCGAATGGCTTGATCTTGACAAGCTCGTCGTCATCGTCCTTCGTTCCCATCCAGCCACGCCCGAGATCCAAGTCAGAGTGCCTAGAGGCATCGACGCCTTTGGAAGGGGACCACTTGATGGTGGAATATAGCTTGATCTCAACGCCCGAGATCTAAGTCAGAATCCCTGCAGCCAACCTCAAACTCTTCAAAGTCCAGATCTTCATACTCCGTCTCAAGCCCGACCCCAAGAACGTCAAGCCTTGCGAAGCGCCGACCCCCGCCACCGCCTCACCAGGCCTTCTTCTTCTCAGCCACAGCTTTAGCTTCGTCACCCTCCATGTCACCGTGGCATGTTGAGATCCCGCCACCGCACATGGCCTCTAGTACCTTGTTGTAGTCACTAGGGGGAAGGATCCTCGCCTAAATTGGTATATGGATAGAGTTTTTAATGACACATGGAAGCGAATGTGTAGGTTGGCACATGGGTGAGACGACAATCCCATATATGCATAGTGGTCGCAAAAATGGCTACCCCTAGACAAGGGGGCATGTGGTAGGGCCCACACACTAGTTAGGGGCTACGCGACAGGCAAAAAGAATGAGGTGGTTCCAGAAGCGAGCGTTTCAATTCAGGGAATCTTGCGTGGTGGCCCCTTGAAAGAAGGGGTATTTCTAGTATTGCCCTTGAAATTGAAGCATGGAACATTGACTTTCTTTCTTTGGTACCAAGCACTTTTTTTATAATGTGTTCATGATCTAACCATGTATATAGAGATTGTTAACACTTTTATATAATAACATGGCAACATTGCTTCATAACTTTGTGTCTTACTTGGCACCGAGAAGAAATAATTTGAGAGTGGTTTTGTTGCTTTTGAGATGATGAGACTGGTCCATGCATGAACGAAGCAGCAGCTCTGGGCCAAACCACAGAGTTTGCATACAAAATCTACACATGAGTTTTTTATACTCAAATAGGATAAAAATTGTGTAAACCATATATAGAAAATTTTAAAAATATCTAAGAAGATTCAACATATACGTCGTTACAACCTTGTGTCCTACATAAGAATGGCAAAATGTAACTTCGGAATGGTCTTTCGGGCTTGGTTGATGCATAACTTATATAGTTATCTATAGATCAACACATAAATTAGTGCCACCGCTGTACCTAGAGAGAGAAAAGGAGTGTACGCATGAAATCGGAAAACATACAAGCGTAAACCGAATGAAACCAGGAAAATGTAAGAGTCTAAACCATGTGAAAATAAGAAACGCCTCTTGGAGACAAGCTTATTATCTGGTTTGGTGCTACCCATAGCCAAGGGGAGCCAGATTCGCACTTGGCTATGGACCTAGTATAGTTCACCATAGTATGCTACACGTGTGTGTATGGACGTCACACCCAGAACGCAACCAGGGGGCTGGTCCTAGAGCCACCCCAGGTTATGATCTAACCGTATATTTAAAGCTTTAATAACATAAGAGAATATTTAACACCCTTAAAAAATGGCCATATACGATTTCATACTTTTATACCCTTCCTAAAAATGAGAAAATGTGATACTACAATAGACAAGGATGGAATGTATAATCCTAATAGACAGATTAAAACCAGATATAGTGATGTGGCATCGATACCTTTAGAGGCGGACCTCTTGACAATGGCGAATGGCTTGATCTTGGTGATCTCGTCGTCATCGTCCTCCTTTGCCATCCCGACACGCCCGAGATCCAAGTTAGAGTCTCGGGAGCCAACCTCAAACTCTTTGAAGTCCACATCTTCATACTCCATCTCAAGCCCAACCCCAAGCACGTCAAGCCTTGCAAAGCGCCGACCCCCGCCACCGCCTCGCGGGCCTTCTCCCTCTCAGCCACATCTTTAGCTTCATCACCCTCCATGTCACCGCGGGCATATTGAGATCCCGCCATCGCACATGGCCGCTAGTACCTCGTTGTAGTCACTAGGGGGGAGGAGCCTCGCCGAAATTAGTAAATGAGTAGAGTTTTTAATGACACATGGCAGCGAATGTGTAGGGTTGGATTCACACTACCGTACTTAATCTTTCTGTCACTGGTGTTCAGATTAGCGCTTCATTTACTCCTTGTTGCTAACCTCCTCGTGGCTCGAACTCCATGATCATGGGTACCAGCATGGTCGAAGAATTATTCAGTGCTAAAAAGTCTCCACATAATTGAAAAGAAATTGTACCGTTAAAAAAATGTATGCGACACTTAGAAAATATATACATGATTTAAAAAAAGTGTGTTCATGACATTTTAAACCGAATAAAACCAGGAAATGTAAGAGTGTAAATCATATGAAAATAGGAAACGCCTCTTGCAGGGAAGCTTATTAACTGGTTTGGTGGTACCTATAGCCAAGGGACAAACATGTTCACACTTGGCCAAGGACCTAGTATAGTTCACCATAGTATGCTACACATGTGTGTATGGACGTCACACACAGGACGCAACTAGGGGGTCTGGTCCTACCTCCACCCCATGCTATGATGTAACCATATATTTAAAGCTTTAACAACATAAGAAAATATTTAACACCCTCAAAAATAGCCATATACGATTTCATACTTTTATGCCCTACCTAAAAATAAGAAAATGTGAAACTACAATAGACAAGGATGGAAAGTAAAATCCTAATAGACAGACTAAATCCAGATCTAGTGATGTTGCGTCAATAGCTTTCGAGAGGGACCTCCTGACGATGGTGAATGGCTTGATCTTGAATAGCCCATCGTCATCGTCCTCCTTTGCCATACCGATACGCCCAAGATCCAAGTTAGAGTCCCTGCAGCAACCCTCAAACTCTTTGAAGTCCACATCTTCATACTCCATCTCAAGCCTGACCCCAAGCACGTCAAGCCTAGTAAAGCGCTGACCCCCGTCAGCACCTCGTCGGGCCTTCTTATTCTCGACCACGGCTTTAGCTTCATCACCCTCCGTGTCACCGCGGGCATGTTGATCCCGCCACCGCACATGGCCGCTAGTACCTCGTTTTAGTCACTAGTGGGAAGGAGCCTCGCCTAAATTGGTAAATGCGTAGAATTTTTAATGACACATGGGAGCGAATGTGTAGGTTGGCACATGGGGGCGAGGACAATCCCATATATACATTGTGGTCGCAAAAACGGCGACCCCTAGGCAAGGGGGCGTGTGGTAGGGCCCACACACTAGTGAGGGGCTATGCGACCGGCGGAAGGAATGAGGTGGTTCCAGAAGCAAGTGTTTCAAGTCAGGGAATCTTCCGTGTTGGCCCTTGAAAGAAGGGGTATTTCTAGTATTGCCCTTGAAATTGAGTGCATCGACCACTGAATTTCTTTCTTTGGTACCAAGCATTTTTCTTGCTCAAGATTGTGCGACACCCCTGACCTGGAAAAAAGTAAGCACATTATATACACTCGTCAAAATGCTACCCTATGCTACCATTTGTAATCAAGATAAATAAGACAAAAGCAACGGATGTTTCATGAATTCACCTCATGTCTCCCCAAGGATTGGATTCACAGTACCGTACCACATCTTTCTGTCATTGGTGTTCAGTTTAGCGCTTTATTTCTTCTTTGCTCCTAGCCTCCTCGTGGCTCGAACTCCATGATCATGGGTACCTGCATGGTTGGAGAATGAGTAAGTGTTAAAGAATCTTCACGTAATTGAAAAAATTGTACCATTCAAAAAAAGTGTGTTCATGACATATTAAACCGAATAAAACCAAGAAATTTAAGAGTGTAAACCATGTGAAAATAAGAAACGCCTCTTGCAGACAAGCTTATTAACTGGTTTGGTGCTACCTATAGCCAAGGGGGAGCCACGTCCACATTTGGCGATGGACCTAGTATAGTTCACCATAGTATGCTACACATGTGTGTATGGACGTCACACCCCGGACGCAACTACAGGGTCTGGTCCAAGCTCCACCCCGGGCTATGATCTAACCATATATATAAATATTTAACAACATAAGAAAATATTTAACCCCCTTAAAAAATAGCCATATGCGATTTCAAACTTTTATGCCCTACCCAAAAATGAGAAAATGTGATACAACAATAGACAAGGATGGAAAGTATAATCCTAATAGATGGATTAAAACTAGATATAGTGGTGTGGCATTGATACCTTTGGAGAGCGACCTCTTGACAATGGTGAATGGATTGATCTTGAGGAGCTCATTGTCATCGTCCTCCTTTCCCATCCCACCACGCCCGAGATCCAAGTCAAAGTCCCTAGAGGTGTAGATACCTTTGGAGAGGGACCTTTAGACGGTGGCGAATGGCTTGATCTCGACGCCCGAAATCTAAGTCAGAATCCCTGGAGCCAACCTGAAACTCTTCAAAGCCCAGATCTTCATACTCCCTGAAGTCCGACCCCAAGCCTGTCAAGTCTTGCAAAGCGCCGACCCCCGCAACCGCCTCGCCGGGCCTTCTTCTTCTCAACCATAGCTTTAGCTTCGTCACCCTCCATGTCACTGTGGGCATGTTGAGAACTCGCCACCACACATGGCCGCTAGTACCTCGTTGTAGTACTAGGGGGAAGGAGCCTCGCCTAAATTGGGAAATGGGTAGAGTTTTTAATGATGCATGGGAGCGAATGTGTAGGTTGGCACATGGGGGTGAGGACAGTCCCATATATACACAATGGTCACAAAAACAGCGACCCCTAGACAAGGGGGTGTGTGATAGGGCCCACACACTAGTGAGGGGCTACACGACAGGCAGAAGGAACAAGGTGGTTCCAGAAGCAAGTGTTTCAATTCAGGGAATCTTGCGTGTTGGCCCCTTGAAAGAAGGGGTATTTCTAGTATTGCCCTTGAAATGGAATGCATGGACCATTGACTTTCTTTCTTTAGTACCAAGCACTTATTTTATAGTGTGGTCATGATCTAACCATGTATATGGAGATTCTTAACACTTTTATATAATAAGATAGCAACATTGCATCATGATTTTGTGTCTTACTTGGCTACAAGAAGAAATAATTTGAGAGTGGTTTCGCTTCTTTGAGATGATGGGACTGGCCCATGCATGAACAAAGCAGTAGCTCCGGGCCAAACCATAGAATTTGCATACAAAATCTACACATGAGTTTTTTGTACTCAAATAGCATAAAAATGTGTAAACCATATATAGATAATTTTAAAAATATCCAAAACATTCAACATATTACATCATTACAACCTTGTGTCCTACATAAAAATGGCAAAATGTAACTTCAGAGTGGTCTTTCGGGGTAGGCTGATGCATAACCTACATAGTTTTCTGCGGATCAACTCATAAATTTGTTTCACCATTGTACTTAGAGAGAGAAAAGGAGTGTACGCGTGAAATCGGAAAACATACAAGCATAAAGCGAATGAAACCAGGAAATGTAAGGGTGTACACCATGTAAAAATAAGAAACGCCTCTTTGCAGACAAGCTTATTATCTTGTTTGGTGCTACCTATAGCCAAGGGGTGCCAGATTCACAATTGGCGACGAACCTAGTATAGTTCACAATAGTATGCTAGACATGTGTGTATGGACGTCACACCCCGAATGCAACCAGGGGGCCTGGACCTAGCTCCACCCCGGGTTATGATCTAACATATATTGAAAGCTTTAACAACATAAGAAAATATTTAACACCCTTAAAAAATAGCCATACAAGATTTCATACTTTTATGCCCTACCTAAAAATGAGAAAATGTGATACTACAATAGATAAGTATAGAAATCATAATCCTAATAGACAGATTAAAACCAGGATCTAGTGATGTGGCATTGATACCTTTAGAGAGGGACCTCTTGACAATGGCGAATGGCTTTGATCTTTAAGAGCTCGTCGACATCGTCCTCCTTTGCAATCCCGACACACCCGAGATCCAAGTTAGAGTCCCTAGAGCCAACCTCAAACTCTTCGAAGTCCACATCTTCATACTCCATCTCAAGCCTGACCCCAAGCACGTCAAGCCTTGCAAAGCGCCAACCCCCACAAGTGCCTCGTTAAGCCTTCTTCTTCTCAGCCACAGCTTTAGCTTCGTCACCCTCCGTGTCACCGTGCGCATGTTGAGATACCGCCACCTCACATGGTCGCTAGTACCTCATTGTAGTCACTAGGGGGAAGGACCCTCGCCTAAATAGGTAAATGGGAAGAGTTATTAAAGACACATTGGAGTGAATGTGTAGGTTGGCACATGGGGGCGAGGACAGTCCCATATATACACGATGGTCGCAAAAATGGCGAACCCTAGGCAAGGGGGCGTGTGGTAGGGCCCACACACTAATGAGGGGCAATGCGTCAGGCGGAAGGAATGAGGTGGTTCCAGAAGCAAGTGTTTCAATTCAGGGAATCTTGCGTGTTGGCCCCTTGAAAGAAGGGTATTTTAGGTATTGCCCTTGAAATTGAATGCATGGACCATTGACTTTCTCTCTTTGGTACCAAGCATTTTTTGTTGGGGAACGTAGCACAAATTCAAAATTTTCCTACGTGTCACCAAGATCTATCTATGGAGAAACCAGCAACGAGGGGAAGAAGAGTGCATCTACATACCCTTGTAGATCGCTATGCGGAAGCGTTCAAGAGAACAGGGTTGAAGGAGTCGTACTCGTCGTGATCCAAATCACCGGAGATCCTAGTGCCGAACGGACGGCACCTCCGCGTTCAACACACGTACAGCCCGGTGACGTTTCCCATGCCTTGATCCAGCAAGGAGAGAGGGAGAGGTTGAGGAAGACTCCATCCAGCAGCAGCACAACAGCGTGGTGGTGGTGGAGGAGCATGGTACTCCAGCAGGGCTTCGCCAAGCACCGCAAGAGATGAGGAGGGAGAGGGGTAGGGCTGCGCCAAGAAGGAGAGGAACTCATCTGTATGGGCAGCCCAAACCTCAAGTATATATAGGGGGAGGGGAGGGGCTGCGCCCCCACCTAGGGTTCCCTCCCTAGGGGTGGCGGCAGCACCCCAGATCCCATCTGGGTGGCGGCCACAAGGGGGAGAGGGGGAGGCGCACCTGGGGTGGGCCTTAGGGCCCATCTGCCCTAGGGTTTGCCCCCCTTCCCTCTTGGAGGCGCCTTGGGCCTTGGTAGGGGGGCGCACCAGCCCACCTGGGGCTGGTCCCCTCCCACACTTGGCCCATGCAGCCCTCCGGGGCTGGTGGCCCCACTTGGTGGACCCCCAGACCCCTCCGGTGGTCCCGGTACACTACCGGTAAAACCCGAAACTTTTCCGGTGACCAAAACAGGACTTCCCATATATAAATCTTTACCTCCGGACCATTCCGGAACTCCTCGTGACGTCCGAGATCTCATCCGAGACTCCGAACAATATTCGGTAACCACATACAAACTTCCTTTATAACCCTAGCATCATCGAACCTTAAGTGTGTAGACCCTACGGGTTCGGGAACCATGTAGACATGACCGAGACGTTCTCCGGTCAATAACCAACAGCGGAATCTGGATACCCATGTTGGTTCCCACATGTTCCATGATGATCTCATCGGATGAACCACGATGTTGAGGATTCGATCAATCCCATATTCAATTCCCTTTGTCTAGCGGTATTGTACTTGCCCGAGATTCGATCGTCGGTATCCCGATACCTTGTTCAATCTCGTTACCGGCAAGTCTCTCTTTACTCGTTCCGTAACACATCATCCCATGATCAACTCCTTGATCACATTGTGCACATTATGATGATGTCCTACCGAGTGGGCCCAGAGATACCTCTCCGTTTACACGGAGTGACAAATCTCAGTCTCGATTCGTGCCAACCCAACAGACACTTTCGGAGATACCTGTAGTGTACCTTTATAGCCACTCAGTTACGTTGTGACGTTTGGCACACCCAAAGTATTCCTACGGTATCCGGGAGTTGCACAATCTCATGGTCTAAGGAAATGATACTTGACATTAGAAAAGCTTTAGCATACGAACTACACGATCTTTGTGCTAGGCTTAGAATTGGGTCTTGTCCATCACATCATTCTCCCAATGATGTGATCCCGTTATCAACGACATCCAATGTCCATGGTCAGGAAACCGTAACCATCTATTGATCAATGAGCTAGTCAACTAGAGGCTTACTAGGGACATGGTGTTGTCTATGTATCCACACATGTATCTGAGTTTCCTATCAATACAATTCTAGCATGGATAATAAATGATTATCATGAACAAGGAAATATAATAATAACTAATTTATTATTGCCTCTAGGGCATATTTCCAACAGTCTCCCACTTGCACTAGAGTCAATAATCTAGTTCACATCGTCATGTGATTAACACTCACAGGTCACATCGCCATGTGACCAACATCCAAAGAGTTTACTAGTGTCACTAAACTAGTTCACATCATCATGTGATTAAGACTCAATGAGTTCTGGGTTTGATCATGTTTTGCTTGTGAGAGAGGTTTTAGTCAACGGGTCTGCAACATTCAGATCCGTATGTACTTCGCAAATCTCTAGGTCATATTATAAATGCTGCTTCCACGCTCCACTTGGAGCTATTCCAAATGGTTGCTCCACTATACGTATCCGGTTTGCTACTCAGAGTCATTCGGATAGGTGTTAAAGCTTGCATCGATGTAACCCTTTACGCCGAACTCTTTATCACCTCCATAATCGAGAAACATGTCCTTATTACTCCAAGGACAATTTTTGACCGCTATCTAGTGATCCACTCCTGGATCACCTTTGTACCCTCTTGCCAGACATGTGGCAAGGCACACATCAGGTGCGGTACTTAGCATGGCATACCGTATAGAGCCTATGACAAAAGCATAGGGGACGACCTTCGTCCTTCCTCTTTCTTCTGCCGTGGTCGAGCTTTAAGTCTTAACTTCATACCTTACAACTCAGGCAAGAACTCCTTCTTTGGCTGATCCATCTTGAACACCTTCAAGATCATGTCAAGGTATGTGCTCATTTGAAAGTACCATTAAGCGTTTTTGATCTATCCTTATAGATCTTGATGCTTAATGTTCAAGTAGCTTAATCCAGGTTTTCCATTGAAAAACACCTTTCAAATGACCCTATATGCTTTCCAGAAATTCTACGTCATTTCTGATCCACAATATGTCAACAACATATACTCATCAGAAATTCTATAGTGCTCCCACTCACTTCTTTGGAAATACAAGTTTCTCATAAACTTTGTATACACCCAAAATATTTGATCATCTCATCAAAGCATACATTCCAACTCCGAGATGCTTACTCCAGTCCTTAGAAGGATTGCTGGAGCTTTGCATACTTATTAGCATCTTTCAGGATTGACAAAACCTTCCGGTTGTATCACATACAACCTTTCCTCAAGAAAATCATCGAGGAAACAATGTTTTGACATCCTATCTGCAAGATTTCATAAATAATGCAGTAATTGCTAATATAATTCCAACAGACTCTTAGCATCGCTACGAGTGAGAAAGTCTCATCATAGTCAACTCCTTGAACTTGTCGGAAAAAATCTTAACGACAAGTCGAGCTTTCTTAATGGTGATACTTACCATCATTGTCCGTCTTCCTTTTAAAATCCATCTGTACTCAATAGCCTTACGACCATCGAGCCGTTCTGCCAAAGTCTACACTTTGTTTTCATACATGGATCCTCTCTCGGATTTTATGGCCTCGAGCCATTTATCGGAATCCGGGCCCACCATCGCTTCTCCATGGCTCGTAGGTTCATTGTTGTCTAGCAACATGACTTCCAAGACAGGATTACGTACCACTCTGAAGTAGTACGCATCCTTGTCATCCCACGAGGTTTGGTAGTGACTTGATCTGAAGTTTCATGATCACTATCATAAGCTTCCACTTCAATTGGTGTAGGTGCCACAGGAACACTTCCTGTGCCCTGCCACATACTAGTTGAAGAGACGGTTCAACAACCTTATCAAGTCTCCACCATCCTCCCACTCAATTCTTTCGAGAGAAACTTTTCCTCAAGAAAGGACCCGATTCTAGAAACAATCCCTTATTGCTTTTGGATCTGAGACAGGAGGTATACCCAACTGTTTTGGGTGTCCTATGAAGATGCATTTATCCGCTTTGGGTTCGAGCTTATCAGCCTGAAACTTTTTTCACATAAGCGTCGCAGCCCCAAACTTTTAAGAAATGACAGCTTAGGTTTCTCTAAACCATAGTTCATACGGTGTCATCTCATCGGAATTACGTGGTGCCCTATTTAAAGTGAATGTGGTTGTCTCTAATGCCTAACCCATAAACTATCGTGGTAATTCGATAAGAGACATCATGGTATGCATCATATCCAATAGGGTGCAGTTATGATGTTCGGACACACCATCACACTACGGTGTTCCAGGCTGTATTAGTTGTGAAACAATTTTCACAATGTCTTAATTCTGTGCCAAACTCGTAATTCAGATATTCATCTCTATGATCATATCATAGATATTTTATCCTCTTGTCACGACGATCTTTCAACTTCACCCTGAAATTACTTGAACCTTTCAATAATTCAGACTCATGATTCATCAAGTAAATATACTCAACATCTACTCAAATCATCTGTGAAGCAAGAACATAACGATATCCACTACATGCCTCAGCACTCATTGGACTGCACACATCAAAATGTATTACTTCCAACAAGTTGCTTTCTAGTTCCATTTTACTGAAAAACGAGGCTTTCAGTCATCTTGCCCATGTGGTATGATTTGCATGTCTCAAGTGATTCAAAATCAAGTGAGTCCAAACGGTCCATTTGCATGGAGTTTCTTCATGCATATACACCAATAGACATGGTTCGCATGCCTCAAACTTTTCAAAAACGAGTGAGCCCAAAGATCCATCAACATGGAGCTTCTTCATGCGTTTTATACCGATATGACTTACGTGGCAGTGCCACAAGTAGGTGGTACTATCATTACTATCTTTTGGCATGAACATGTGTATCACTACGATCGAGATTCAATAAACCATTCATTTTAGGTGTAAGACCATTGAAGGTATTATTCAAATAAACAGAGTAACCATTATTCTCCTTAAATGAATAATCGTATTGCGATAGACATAATCCAATCATGTCTATGCTCAACGCAAACACCAATCTCGATGGTAGAGGGAGCGTACGATGTTTGATCAACCTTGGAAATACTTCCAACACATATCGTCATCTCACCTTTAGCTAGTCTCCGTTTATTCCGTAGCTTTTGTTTCGAGTTACTAACACTTAGTAACCGAACCGGTATCTAATACCCTGGTGCTACTAGGAGTACTAGTAAAGTACACATTAACATAATGTATATCCAATATACTTCTATCGACAGCCTTCTCATCTACCAAGTATCTAGGGTAATTCTGCTCCAGTGGCTGTTCCCCTTATTACATAAGCACTTAGTCTCGGGTTTGGGTTCAACCTTGGGTTTCTTCACTAGAGCAGCAGCTGATTTGCCGTTTCATGAAGCATCCCTTTTTGCCCTTGCCCTTCTTGAAACTAGTGGTTTCACCAACCATCAACAATTGATGCTCCTTCTTGATTTCTACTTTTGTGGTGTCAAACATCGCGAATATCTCAAGGATCATCATATATGTCCCTGATACATTATAGTTCATCACGAAGCTCTAGCAGCTTGGTGGTAATGACTTCGGAGAAACATCAATATCTCATCTGGAAGATCAACTCCCACTCGATTCAAATGATTGTTGTACTCAGACAATCTGAGCACAAGCTCAACAATTGAGCTTTTCTCCTTAGTTTGCAGTCTAAGAAAATCGTCGGAGGTCTCATACCTCTTGACGTGGGCACGAGCCTGAAATCCCAATTTTAGCCCTCGGAACATCTCATATGTTTCGCGACGTTTCAAAAACGTCTTCGGTGCCTCAATTCTAAACCATTTAACTGAGCTATCACGTAGTTATCAAAATGTGTATGTCAGATGTTCGCAACATCCACATACGACGTTCGAGGTTCAGCACACTGAGCGGTGCATTAAGGACATAAGCCTTCTATGAAGCAATGAGGACAATCCTCAGTTTACGGACCTAGTCCGCATAATTGCTACTACCAACTTTCAACTAAATTTTCTCTAGGAACATATCTAAACAGTAGAACTAAAGCGCGAGCTACGACATAATTTGCGAAGATCTTTTGACTACGTTCAGGATAATTAAGTTCATCTTATGAACTCCCACTCAGATAGACATCCCTCTAGTCATCTAAGTGATTACATGATCCGAGTCAACTAGGCCGTGTCCGATCATCACGTGAGACGGACTAGTCATCATCGGTGAACATCTTCATGTTGATCGTATCTACCATACGACTCATGCTCGACCTTTCGGTCTCTTGTGTTCCGAGGCCATGTCTGTACATGCTAGGCTCGTCAACTCAACCTAAGTGTTTCGCGTGTGTAAATCTGTCTTACACCCGTTGTATGTGAACGTTAGAATCTATCACACCCGATCATCACGTGGTGCTTTGAAACAACGAACTGTCGCAACGGTGCACAGTTAGGGGGAACACTTTCTTGAAATTTTAATGAGGGATCATCTTATTTACTACCGTCGTTCTAAGCAAATAATATGTATAAACATGATAAACATCACATGCAATCAAATAGTGACATGATATGGCCAATATCATATTGCTCCTTTTGATCTCCATCTTTGGGGCTCCATGATCATCATCGTCACCGGCATGACACCATGATCTCCATCATCATGATCTCCATCATCGTGTCTTCATGAAGTTGTCTCGCCAACAATTACTTCTACTACTACAGCTAACGGTTAGCAATAAAGTAAAGTAATTACATGACGTTTATGTTGACACGCAGGTCATAAATAAATTAAGACAACTCCTATGGCTCCTGCCGGTTGTCATACTCATCGACATGCAAGTCGTGATTCCTATTACAAGAACATGATCAATCTCATACATCACATATCATTCATCACATTCTTCTTGGCCATATCACATCACATAGCATACCCTGCAAAAACAAGTTAGACGTCATCTAATTGTTGTTTGCATGTTTTACGTGGCTGCTATGGGTTTCTAGCAAGAACGTTTCTTACCTACGCAAAAACCACAACGTGATATGCCAATTGCTATTTACCCTTCATAAGGACCCTTTTCATCGAATTTGATTCGAATAAAGTGGGAGAGACAAACACCCGCTAGCCACCTTATGCAACTAGTGCATGTCAGTCGGTGGAACCAGTCTCACGTAAGAGTACGTGTAAGGTCAGTCCGGGCCGCTTCATCCCACAATGCCGCCGAATCAAGATTGGACTAGTAACGGTAAGCATATTGAACAAAATCAACGCCCACAACTACTTTGTGTTCTACTCGTGCATAGAATCTACACAAAGACCTGGCTCATGATGCCACTGTTGGGGAACGTAGCACAAATTCAAAATTTTCCTACGTGTCACCAAGATCTATCTATGGAGAAACCAGCAACGAGGGGAAGGAGAGTGCATCTACATACCCTTGTAGATCGCTATGCGGAAGCGTTCAAGAGAACAGGGTTGAAGGAGTCGTACTCGTCGTGATCCAAATCACCGGAGATCCTAGTGCCGAACGGACGGCACCTCCGCGTTCAACACACGTACAGCCCGGTGACGTCTCCCATGCCTTGATCCAGCAAGGAGAGAGGGAGAGGTTGAGGAAGACTCCATCCAGCAGCAGCACAACGGCGTGGTGGTGGTGGAGGAGCGTGGTACTCCAGCAGGGCTTCGCCAAGCACCGCAAGAGATGAGGAGGGAGAGGGGTAGGGCTGCGCCAAGAAGGAGAGGAACTCATCTGTATGGGCAGCCCAAACCTCAAGTATATATAGGGGGAGGGGAGGGGCTGCGCCCCCACCTAGGGTTCCCTCCCTAGGGGTGGCGGTAGCCCCCCAGATCCCATCTGGGTGGCGGCCACAAGGGGGAGAGGGGGAGGCGCACCTGGGGTGGGCCTTAGGGCCCATCTGCCCTATGGTTTGCCCCCCTTCCCTCTTGGAGGCACCTTGGGCCTTGGTGGGGGGGCGCACCAGCCCACCTAGGGCTGGTCCCCTCCCACACTTGGCCCATGCAGCCCTCCGGGGCTGGTGGCCCCACTTGGTGGACCCCCGGACCCCTCCGGTGGTCCCGGTACACTACCGGTAAAACCCGAAACTTTTCCGGTGACCAAAACAGGACTTCCCATATATAAATCTTTACCTCCGGACCATTCCGGAACTCCTCGTGACGTCCGGGATCTCATCCGGGACTCCAAACAACATTCGGTAACCACATACAAACTTCCTTTATAACCCTAGCATCATCGAACCTTAAGTGTGTAGACCCTACGGGTTCGGGAACCATGCAGACATGACCGAGACGTTCTCCGGTCAATAACCAACAGCGGGATCTGGATACCCATGTTGGTTCCCACATGTTCCACGATGATCTCATCGGATGAACCACGATGTCGAGGATTCGATCAATCCCGTATTCAATTCCCTTTGTCTAGCGGTATTGTACTTGCCCGAGATTCGATCATCGGTATCCCGATACCTTGTTCAATCTCGTTACCGGCAAGTCTCTCTTTACTCGTTCCATAACACATCATCCCATGATCAACTCCTTGATCACATTGTGCACATTATGATGATGTCCTACCGAGTGGGCCCAGAGATACCTCTCCGTTTACACGGAGTGACAAATCTCAGTCTCGATTCGTGCCAACCCAACAGACACTTTCGGAGATACCTGTAGTGTACCTTTATAGCCACTCAGTTACGTTGTGACGTTTGGCACACCCAAAGTATTCCTACGGTATCCGGGAGTTGCACAATCTCATGGTCTAAGGAAATGATACTTGACATTAGAAAAGCTTTAGCATACAAACTACACGATCTTTGTGCTAGGCTTAGAATTGGGTCTTGTCCATCACATCATTCTCCCAATGATGTGATCCCGTTATCAACGACATCCAATGTCCATGGTCAGGAAATCGTAACCATCTATTGATCAACGAGCTAGTCAACTAGAGGCTTACTAGGGCCATGGTGTTGTCTATGTATCCACACATGTATCTGAGTTTCCTATCAATACAATTCTAGCATGGATAATAAACGATTATCATGAACAAGGAAATATAATAATAACTAATTTATTATTGCCTCTAGGGCATATTTCCAACATTTTTCTTGGTCAAGATTGCATGACACCCCTACCCTGGAAAAAAGTAAGCACATGATATACACTCATCAAAATGCTACCCTATGCTACCATTCGTAATCAAAGCACTGGATGTTTAATGAATACACCTCATGTCTCCCCAAGGATTGGATTCACATTA
Source organism: Triticum urartu (assembly GCF_056163025.1). Taxonomy (NCBI): domain Eukaryota; kingdom Viridiplantae; phylum Streptophyta; class Magnoliopsida; order Poales; family Poaceae; genus Triticum; species Triticum urartu. The sequence continues at coordinate 721,003,248 of NC_141874.1, read as the reverse complement.
CCGTACTACATCTTTCTGTCACTGGTGTTCAGATTAGCGCCTCATTTCCTCCTTGCTCCTAACCTCCGCGTGGCTCGAACTCCATGATCATGGGTACCTGCATGTTCGAAGAATTATTAGGTGTTAAAAAATCTTCATGTAATTGAAAAAAATAATTGTACCATTGAAGAAAAATGTACATGACACTTAAAAGCTATATGCATGATTTTAAAAAATGTGTGTTCATGACATTTAAAAATAATTTATACCATGTAAAAAAATTGTTTGAACAAGTATTTGAATGTTTTAAACACATATTTAAAACATGTTCAAAAGCTTGTGTTTTTAAATGTGCAATGTGTATTTGAAAAAAATCGACGTGTACATGAAAATATTTTATGTGTGTTGAAAAAGGAGAGAAAAGATAAAAAGAGAAAGCTGATGAAAAAATGTTGAAAGGAACACATAAACCATCACTGAAACAAACAGGGAAAAAACCATGCAGAAAACTGGTCAAAACCCACCATAAAAACAAAACGGCAGAAGCGAACCAAGCAAAAAATGGTCAAAACCACCACAAAAACAAACTTTCATGTAAAAAAACAATCAATAACTTCCGTGGAAACCTTTCCCCTAGAAAAGCTTACACACCAAAAACCTAGAGGCAAGATCTATGGGCGATGCATAGCTCTCACTGCGTTTTGGATAGAAGAAGAGAAGCGAGTGCTCACTTCAGTTAGCCGCCCCATTTAGCACTGTGGGTAGTATTTGATTATGGTTTTGCGAGCCTTCTATAATCCGTCTATGGTTTATTACAGTTTTGGGCCTTTGTGCTTTCATTTTTCCTGTTTTCTTCTTTACCAAATTTTTATTTTCCACTATGGGGAATCTTGTGCCCTGGCCCCTCGAGAGAACTGGTATTTATAATATTACCCCTGCGAAATGAATGGAAGGATGTGGTACATTTGTCTTTCTTTCTTTGGGGGTAAGCCAACTTTTATTAGCTCAAGATCGTACTACACACTTCTAGTACGACTGCACTCAATGTTGGGGATATCGCTTATCGGGAACTTATCGGTCGACCCATGATAAGGGGTAAATCGGCAAGTTTATCGGCATATCGACCGATTTATCACCATATCAGCTGATTTATCAATTGATTTATCTTATCGGTCAGGCAACGGTAAGTGATAAATCAGCCAATTTATTAGAATATCGGAAGATATCTTGAACAGTGAATGTACTACTACTAATGTACACCCTCCGTCCAGGTTTACTAGACGGGTTCATCCAACCAAATGTTTAACTAATATCTTCTCATAAATGATTCTGTGTAACTCTAAGATTCCTGCGAGTAAGCCATACTAGCTACTTACTTCATTGTTCTCAAAGAAAAAGAAAGTTACTCCATTGAGTTACTAGCATGTATTTTATGTGCAATCATTAGCATTATTATACAGTATTTATCTATTACTCCCTCTGTCACGGAATATAAGATCGTTTTTCAAGCTAACATAGCTTAAAAAACAATCTTATATTGTGGGATCACTACTGGAATCAGGGATTTTGCCATCTGCTAGTTCTTTGCCATCTGCAAGAAGCTCTTTGCCATCAGCTACCAAACAGCACACGATAAAGAACTGGCAGACAGCAAAGAAGGTCTTTGCCATCTGTCATTTCTTTGTTGTCTTCTGGCAGATGGCAAAGAATCTTTGCTATCTGCCAGCGGACGGCAAAGAGGTGCCAGCGGATGTCAATATCCACCCCCTCTTTGCCATCTGCTGGCAGACAGCAAAGATTCGTTGCCATCTGCTGGCAGATGGCAAAGAGGGGGGGCTATCTTTTTTTTGCGGGTAAAAACAATCATTGCCCGACCTCCTCTATCTCTATCCCTTCTCTCTCCGCCCCTCTCTCTCCACCCCACCTCTCTCTCTCTCCCGCTCGTCTCTCCCTCTCCCTCGCGCGAGCAGCTCCGGCGGCCGATTCCGGCGGGATTCAACGGCGCCCAGCACACCCACGTGACCCCCTCGCCCCGCTCCTCCATCCCCTCCGACCAGATCCGACGCGCGCATCCTCTTGCGACCACGCGCGACCCTCCCCTGCGGCTAGGGTTTCGGTCACCACGTCGCCGGCGTGGCCCTCTACTGCTTTCTCTCCACAAGCTCTATCGATTCCTCCGCATCGATTTGCTTTTCCCCACCTCCTGCAGTCGTCCCCTTCGGTTTCTCCCCGTTAGGATTTCGGTGCTGGTGGTGGTTCGGCCATGGTGCTCCGATGATGATCCGGTCACCGTGAGGATCCTCCGTCGGTGCTGGATATGCCGTGGCGCGGTGGTGCCCCTAGGTGGCGCCTCCGTGTTGCGGTGCCCCTGGGTGGTCGCCTTTGTGCCCGTTCTCTCGCTGGCGCCACCGTTGTAGTACTCTCTGCCGAGCTCCGGCGTGCTGTGGTGGTGTTGGTTGTGCTACTGGTCACACCATAGTGATGGTGTGGATGCATCCCGCTTCGGCTACAACTCCTCTTGGTGAGCTTCTCCTTGCTCCCCTCCTCTCTCTAATGCATAGCTCTAGCTCTTGATCTTGTTGGATGTGAGGCCCTTTTAGCTGTGGTTAGCTGCTGTATATGAGCATCAACTTGTGTTGGAGCTCTCTATGATGGATTCTTGCTGTATCAGGGTTTTCGTCAGTGGCCATCTATGTGTATTTGTGAAGTATATATGCTCGTGTACTGCTCTGTTCTGTGTTGCTATTACTTGTAGTTGCAGTTTATAATGGTACTAGCCCCATGTGCTTGTGGGTGCAGTTCCCTAATTGCAGAAAAATACCAGGTGCAAGTGTGGTGTTGTGCTACCCTGCTATTTCTTCTATGCTATAGTTACTGAACAGATACACACTTGTTCTTAGTTGTTTTACTTCCAATACCGGTATGAACAGATACCACTTGGTTTGGCTATTCCTATTGGTCTCTTTCTAATAGCCTATGAACAAATGCTATACTTAGTTTTGGCCGTTACTTTCCTAGTTGTCTACTGATAAGACAGATAATACATCTGATTTGGGCAGTGATGCTAGTCTGAGCCCCCCTCTCTTAGGCTTAATTTACATGTGGCTATCCCTGTGTTGTGATGAACTAGCCCTGGCACTTCCAGGCTGTCTGAGCACATAATCCCTCAAGTATACCTTGAGGTCTTCTATAGCTTGGTCTTGTGGATTCTAGTAAACCTGCTTCTTGTGGACAGCCTGCTCCTCCTAGCTGCTTCACACTATCTCACAGATATGGTTTTGGGCCCAATCCTGTTTGATGTTTTGGACACCAAATGTCTAACAAACCCTACTCTAGGGTTGGCTGCCCTATTTATACTGGCCTGATAGGTGTGACTAAGCTGTGTGTGTGTGTTTGTGATGTCCTCACAGGTGGCTTTGGTGATTGTGGTGTTAACAACAGCTGCTTATTGTGTCAAGCTCTCCTTGATAGTTATCTCGTCTAAGCTGCTGGTGGCTGGATGTGTTGGACTTGTTCTGGTCGGCTGGTTGTGATGTATATCTCCTCCTGGAGCTTTGTTTTTGGCCTTGCACAGTGACATGTACCTATTGTCACTGGACAAAACTGATTGTGGTGATGAAGTCTAATCCTTGGCTTTAATCACTAGTTTTTAGTTGGCTTAATTCCTGGAGCTAGTACTGATAGTGGTCTTTGTGTTGGCATTTAACTTACTACTTTTTTTCTCGAATACGCACGAGTGTGTGTATCATATATTAAAGAAGAAAGGGGAAGAGCCCTCCACAGTTATAGTACATCCTTACCGGCGTTTCATCGCCATCCGCCTACACACTAAACCGACTACTCGCCGTGTGCCCACTCCGGTGCCCCTATAAAGGCCGCTGCCAGGTCTCCTCTCAAAATGCCCGCCTGCATCCAAGCTCTACTCACGCTTCCTATTTGGTTCATAAGGCGTGTAACGCTTACATTCGCCCCGTCGAACACTATGGCGTTCCTGTGCTTCCATAGCTCCCACAGGGTGAGCAGACATACGGTGCGGATTGTTTTCGCAATACGCCCGGGCGAGCCGTGCCTAGTGCACCAGTCCTGCAGTGTCTCTCCTGCCTGCGGCGCACCCGCTGGCATGTTGAAGGCCGAGAAGATGCGGGCCCAAACCTCCCATGCCAGCACACACTCCACAAATAGGTGGCCGATCGTTTCGTCGTGCTGATCGCAAAATGGGCAGGCGTCTTGGTGTGGTAGCCCTCGCCTCACCAATCTGTCCGACGTCCAGCACCTGTTCATGATTGCTAACCATGCAAAGAAACGGCATCGGAGTGGAGCCTTCGAACGCCAAGTGAAAGCCGCCGTGGGGGACACCTGTCGTCCGGCAAATCGAGCCGCGTAGGCCGATCGGGCCGAGAACTCGCCACTCCTCTCCCAAGACCAGGAGAAGGAGTCCACAATTTCCTCCTGGAGCTGCACCTCCCCAATCCTGAGCCAGATGCTCATATACTCCTCGATCCCGGCCATGTCACCAATAGGCCCTATGTTCGTGGCCCACCGGCCGTGCGCGACAGCCTCAAAAACTGTTCGTGTCCCTCTGATCCTTGTCGTGACTGAGCCGTATGCGCGCGGTGCGAGCTCTTGAATCCGATAGCTGTCGAGCCAACGATCCTCCCAAAATAGCGTGTCGCGCCCGTTCCCCACAGTCACTCTGGCTGCTGCCTGAAAAAGCTGCTTTGCCTCCTTTGGCACTGAAAAGGAGAACTCCGCCCAGGGCCTGTCGCGATCCACTCTCTTTAACCATAACCACCTGGTTTGAAGCGCCACATTCGTCCAGGCCAGGTCGGGGATGCCAAGCCCACCGGACCACTTAGGCGTGCAAACCCGGTTCCAGGCCACCGCATAGGCGCCTCCGCCTGCATCCGGCTTGCCGGCCCACAAAAATCCTCGGCAAATCTTAACCATCGCGGCGATGGTCCTCGGTGGCAAGCCAAGAGCCAGCATGGAATGGATCGGTATGGCAGATAGCACCGATTGTACCAGTAAAGCACGGCTGCTCTTGGGTAGGGTCGCCGCCTTCCAGTGCGGCAGGCGCATGGCCAACTGATCCATGAGCCCTTGCAGTTGCGCCGCCGTGAGCTTCCTGAGGGAGAGCGGGAGGCCCAAGTATTTGCATGGGAAGGCAGCGGCAGGGCACCCAAGCGTGTCACACACAAGAGTCAGCTGCTCCTCAGAGCATCGGATGGGAAGTGCTGCGCTTTTTGCCATGTTGACAAGCAGACCGGCAGCCTGACCGAAGGCGCGCAGGATCAAATCACAGGCTACCAAGTCCCTCCGCTCCGGCCTGATGAAGATGGTCACATCATCCGCAAACATGGAAATCCGCTGCCGCAGTCCACGACGTGCCAGGGGGTGAGGATGCCAACTGCCGTGGCCTTGAGGAACAGCCGATGCAGCGGTTCCATGCACAAGATGAATAGCATTGGGGATACCGGGTCTCCCTGGCGGAGCCCGCAGCAGTTGAAGATCGTGTCACCGGGCACCCCATTCACCGCAATCCGCGTGGACGACGTGGAAAGAATGCCACAAATCCAAGCTCGCCATCTTCCTCCAAAGCCCATGTGCTCCAGCACTTCCAGTAGGAACGGCCATTGAATGGTGTCGAAGGCCTTAGCGATGTCCAACTTCAGGAGCACCGTGGGCTCCCGCAGAGCGTGCAGGCGCCTAGCCGTGCACTGAACCAACATGAAGTTGTCATGGAGAGACCTCCCGCTCACAAACGCACTTTGATGGTTGCCCACGAGATGCGGTAGTTCCGCCGCCAGCCTTGTTGCCAGGACCTTCTCGAAAATCTTGATTGCCCCATGAATGAGGCTCACCGGTCTGTAGTCCTTAAGCTCCATCGCTCCCATCTTCTTGGGCAGAAGTGTGACTATCGCCTTATTGATTGAAGGCAGCCCCCGCATGTCTCCACGGAAAAAATGGTCCATTGCCCGCATGATGTCGTCCCGTATAATATTCCAGCACGAGGCATAAAAGCGCCCCGTAAATCCGTCCGGTCCCGGCGCCTTATCGAGTGGCATCCCTTTCACCACTTTCTCCACCTCCTCGTGTGTGAACGGGGCCTCAAGGTGCGAGAGGTCATGCACCGGCAATCCCAAAGTATCCATGTTCAGCGCAAAATCCCTATCCGGTGCTGAGCAAAGAGGCTGGAATAATATGCATCCACTTCCTCCGCAATCTCGTCCTGACCGGATAGCATGCGGCCGTTCTCATGCAACGACAAAATGGCATTCTTCCGTTGTCTATGGCACGCCTGCCGGTGAAAATATGTCGTGTTTGCTTCTCCATCCCTCAGTTGCAGCATCCGGGATCGCTGCCTCGCAATCATACGTTGCAATGAAGCCAGACCGAGCAGCTTCCTCTTCAACACTCTGCATAAGCCGTGCTCCTCAGCCGAGAGCATTCTGTTATCCATGGCTTGATCCAACCTCGCAATGACCTCGAGGGCGATCAAGGTTTGCAGCTTAGCGTTACCAATCCACTTATCGCTCCATCGTTGAAGGGCCTTGGCGGTGGCCCATAGTTTATTATCCAACGCGACAAAAGGGTTTCCCGTCCCGGGCACCGAATGCCAAGCCGTGTCCACTACGTCAAAGAATCCCACCGCCTTTGGCCAGAAGGCCTCAAAGCGGAACCTCCTACCCATCGTGAAGTCCGCGTGTAAATCCACCGGCAGGGGGCAATGATCGGACACAGCCGATCCCATCGCCGTAAGCAAGCATGCGGGGTGCAGATCCTCCCAGTAGCTAGATGTAAAGACGTGGTCAATCTTCTCGAGCGTGGGTCGCTGCCTCTCGTTGGACCATGTGTACCTTCTCCCATTCAAGTACATCTCACGCAGCTCCAGTTGGTTGAGCTTAGTTCGAAACCTTGCCATCATCCTGTTGTTTACCGCATCATTGCTCTTGTCCTCGGGGTTAACCAAGAGGTTGAAATCCCCTACCACCGTCCATGGGCCAGCATGCAACTCACGTGTCTCCACCAGCTCCCGCATGAATTCAACCTTGGCCTCGCTTCCCTGAGGCCCATACACACCGGTTAGCCACCATTCGCCCCCCTCGATCAGCTTAACTAGTGCCGTGAGTGTGTTGTTCGTTTGGTGCGGGTTTGACACCGCCACCACGGTGGCGTCCCATGCAATCAAGATGCCACCCTGTGTGCCCACCGCTGGAAGGTAGAAGAAGTTCTCCATTCTATTACCGAGGCAATGCCTAACTAGTTCCGGGGCTACAATCTCCAATTTGGTTTCCTGGAAGCAAACGACAGCCGGGTTGGCCATAGCCACTACTTGGAGAATAGCGTTCCGCCGTGCCGGGGAGTTCAAGCCCCGCACATTCCACACGAGCATTTTGTATGGTTGTATAGCCATCACAAAGGCCCACGTACCACCAAGGTTGGCAGTCAATGCCCTGCCTCCACCGGCTCCTCCTGCTCTTGCATCGACAAGATGGACGCGTCCCACCCAAACAGGGCGAGGATCGCGGCAATCTGCTCGCTAGTGAGCTGCTTGGAGAAGAGTTCCGCATACATGAGTAGAGTCTCATCCATGATCTCCTCGCATTCGTTCGCCAAGCAAAGCCTTCTCATCAACACTCTCTGTTGCTTGGACGCCGCAGACCCTTTTCCCACGCCCCTGGCCAGACGTGCACTCCTCCTCGGGTTAGAAACTGGTGTCCTCCTCCTTTGTGACCTCTTCAAGTTCCCCGCTGGCGCACGGCTTGCCGGTCGCGCGAGAAGGGGCGTGAGCGTGCGACGTATCTCCTCGCAAAACTGGTTTAGCTGCTCCTGGTGCGGCACATCCAACCCGCGAGACCCCACAACGCCCTCACCAGGTACGTCCAGCGGCGAGATTGGCGATAGACTGACCATGCACGTAGTCACATCCATGCATGCATCCACCATGGGCCCTACCATGTTGCTGCCCATAGGAGAAAACTCCTCAATCCCCAAGGCGGAGGTGGCCCTGGATAGGCCAGGCAGGCCGGACGAATCCTCCCCATCCTTGTATTGGTCCTCGGGCGGGAGGCGCGTGGGGTCATGGACAGATGTGGGGACGAGTACAGGGGTGTCCTGTAGCAGCAGGTCCCAGGACCCAATCCGGACAAACCCTGGCGAATCCTCCTTGGTATTGCTGCCCGACACGGGATCCGGCGCCAGGCAGTCCCGCTCCACTTCGCCCTCCGAATGGGCCGCGACCACGTCTTCTAACCTCTGACGGAAAGGACCATAGGAACCGGTGCACACAGGAGTCTTATCCCCAGCTGTCAGTTGGCCCACCTCAGTTCTGGAGGCAGGAGACGACGTGGGCGATTGGACTGTGCCCAATCCCGAAGACGACCGGTCTCCCAACCTGCCCAGCGCGCCTGTCACGTGGCGCTGCGCAAGTGGCCCGCAGACGCTTTCCGCAGTGGCAGCCGGACCGGACGTAGGCCGCGGCCCCACCTGTTCCCTCTGATCCACCGTACCTTCCAATGGACTAATCCGAACCTCCTGTTGCCGCGCCGACGGAGCAGAGACGGCCGATGAGCGCGCCGGCGGGGACGCGCCCCCGGTATTCTGCCCACTCCTCGAGCCAGCGCACCGCCCACCTCTAGACCGCGAGCGGGCGCGGCGACTAGGACGACCAGAGTCCTCCTCAGAGTCGGCGCCCTCCGATGGCGGCGGCGGCGGCGAATCGGGAGGCGCGAGCCGCGGGGTCACCGGCGACGCCTCCTGGAAGATGTCCACTGGGTACCAGAGAGCATCCGGGGCGCCATCCTCCTGACGCAAAGACCGCCGGCCCGGCTCCTCCACCACCAGAATCCGCCGAGCAGGAATCCTAGCCGGATCGTCCGTTCGCAACTAGACGCGGAAACGAGCCATGTCCTGTCGGCTCGCCGTGCGCTCCGCCACCTTGACGACGAGACCCAAGCCCCACAGAACCGCCTCCGCCGTGCGCCTAGTCCATGCATTCGCTGGCACACCCATGAGCGCCAGCGGCACCAGAAACGGCATCGAGACGCCCGTGGCCTGGGCTTGTCGGAGCCATGGCCGCAGGACGAGGGAGAAATGCGCCGTGGACGCCCGACCACCTGCCACCAGCCTGTTGCGCGTAGCCATGTCCCTGCAGAGAACCAGGAAATCCTCGGGGTAGTAGGCCCTGATGGAGATGTCCAGGGGGCTGAGCCTGTACTCCTCGATGATCGCGGTGGCCGCCGACGTGGGGTCAACTGCCGGCCGGCTGCCGCCAATGGAAACCAGCACCGCCCGGGCAAGCTCAGCCTCCAGCTCCCGAATATCCTCACCAGCCTCCAAGAAGACGCAATCCACCGGCTCCGGCCCGGCCCCGCCCACCAGAGCGCGCGGCTCCACCGGCACGGAGAACTGGGGGCCCACCGCACTCGCATTGGTGCTCGCACCGGACTCCGCGCCGGCAACCTGGCACCAAGACCGCCCAACGCGGACCGCACCGGCGGGGGAGGGGGGGCAGGCGGCGGAGGCGACAGCACCACGGGTTGCGGCGGTGGCGGGGGAGGCGCGGGGGGGCTTCCGCAAGCGGAGGACGAAACCGGGGCCGGACGCAGTGCCGGCGGCGGGCGCGGGGGCTGTGACTCCGGAGACGAGCTGCGCGGCCGCGTGCAGCCCCGCGAGGTGTGGTTGTCGCCACCACAACGAACGCAGCGCGTCGGGTTCTTGCATTCCGCCGAGATGTGGTCGTCGTCGCGGCCGCAATTATAGCAGCACCCATAGAGAGAGGCGGGGAGCCTGGAGTCTGGGCGCGGCCTGGGCGCCGGGATGTTGAGCGGCCGACCCGCAGGCGCACGACACGCCGGAGGCGAGCGCTGCCTCTGGCCTCCATGGCCACGCTCCCGCTGGGTCTACCACCGATGGGGATCCGCCGCCCTCGCCGGAGGACGAGGAACAGCAGCAGCCCCGGCGCCTCCCTGGACGATGGGACCAAAGGCCGAGTCGACCACCTGCGGGACGATGATGGAGCGGATCTGGGGCCGCGGCATGGGGGTGGGGGAGGGGGCCTCCGACGAGGAGGAGGCAGAGAGGGAGACGCGGGACGCCATCCGCGCGGCAGGAGAGGGGGGGAGTGGGGCGCCGCCTCCGGGGTGGAGGACGGAGGAGAGAGGTGGCCGCCGGAGCCGGGTGGCTTCCAGCGCGGAGCGGAGCTTCCGGCGAGGCTGCCCGGATTATTGGAATCGTACTACCCGGATTGTGGTGGCTTCTTGATGGGTCCTTGGATGGTTCTCTCCTTTGGCTCTTTGGTATTGGTTTACTCTATTTGGCTTTCTAATTAAGATCACTTTGAAAAACAGGAGCTTAACTAAGATTGTCTTGATCTCAAGTGTTGGCTCCTACAGCATTGCGTTTCACCAAGTGAAATGCTACATTTCTACTCCTAACCCATTCTCTCTTTCTTAGTGTTTTTGTTATGCAGGTTGGAAGAAAAGAAGAAGATCCAGACAAGATCTTAGTAATAAGATAGTTTTAGCAAAATAGATATTTAGTTTTAGGTCATTTCTTGTAATTTCAGATATGGAGTGCTTGTCTTTAGTTTTTGTTTTGACTTTGTGAAACTTGCTACCTATGGATGAAACTGTGTAATATTGATGAAACTATGTATGTGTATGGATACAACTTGCTACTATTGGTGTTTGTGTGTGTGTGTGAAAATGAATTGATATAAGAAGAAACAGAATTAATGCCTATTTGGTCTCTTTGCCATCTGCCAGCAGATGGCAAAGAGCCATGCCCTTTGCCGTCTGCCAGCAGACGACAAAGGCCTTTGCATCTTTGCCGTCCGCCAGCAGACGACAAAGTGCCCTTTGCCGTAGCTTGTTCAGCCGGACGTTTTGCCATCTACTGGCTAATGGCAAAGGCCTTTGCCGTCCGTCAGGCATGCCTTTGCCTTCAGCCATGGCAGACGGCAAAGTTCCTGATTCCTGTAGTTGATGGAGGGAGTATAAGTTAGCAATCCAACTTTTTCATCGCATTCTTGATCTAACCATGTATATGGACATCTAACATTTCTTTTTAAACTAAGATGGCGCCGACCTTATATTCATTTAATATTCAACCAATATCCCCTTATAAATGACTTTGTAACTCTATGATCCATGTAAATAAGACATATCTACTTGCTCCATTCAGTTACCATCGTGTATGTGAAATCATTAGCATTATTGTATGATTAGTTCATGAATTGTAAATGAGCATTGGAACTTTTTTATAATGTGTTCATGATCTAACCATGTATATAGAGATTTTTAACATTTTTATAAAATAACATAGCGAGATTGCTTCATGACTTTGTGCCTTACTTGGCACCGAGAAGAAATTATCAGAGAATGGCTTTGTTTTTTTAGATGATGAGACTGGCCCATGCATGAACGAAGCAGCAGCTCTGGGCCAAACCAGAGAATTTGCATACAAAATCTACAACTGAGTTTTTTATACTCAAATAGCATAAACATTGTGTCAACCATATATAGAAAATTTTAAAAATATCCAAGAACATTCAACATAATACGTCATTACAACCTTGTGTCCTACCTTAAAATGGCAAAATGTAACTTCAGAGTAGTCTTTCGGGGTAGGTTGATGCATAAATTTGTATCGCCGATGTACCTAGAGAGAGAAAAGGAGTGTACGCGTGAAATCAGAAAACATACAACCGTAAACCGAATGAAACCAGGAAATGTAAGAGTGTAAACCATGTGAAAATAGGAAAGTCTCTTGCAGACAAGCTTATTATCTGGTTTGGTGCTACCTACAGCCAAGGGGGAGCGAGGTTCACACTCGGCGATGGACCTACTATAGTTCACCATAGTATGCTACACATGTGTGCATGGATGTCACAACCCGAACGCAACCAGGGGTTCTGGACCTAGCTCCACCTCGGGCTGTGATCTAACCATATATTTAAAGCTTAAACAACATAAGAAAATGTTTAACCCTCTTAAAATATAACCATATGCGATTTCAAACTTTTATGTCCTACCTAAAAATGAGAAAATGTGATACTACAATAGACAAGGATGGAAAGTATAATCCTAATAGACGGATTAAAACCAGATCTAGTGATGTGGTGTCGATACCTTTGGAGGGGGACCTCTTGACGGTGGTGAATAGCATGATCTCGGCGACCTCGACGTCGTCATCCTCCTTTGCCATCCACCACGCCCGAGATCCAAGTCGGAGTCCCTGGAGCGAACCTCAAACTCTTCAAAGTCCACATCTTCGTACTCCATCTCAAGCCCGACCCCAAGCACGTCAAGCCTTGAAAAGCGCCGGCCCCCGCCACAGCCTTGCCGGGGCTTCTTCTTCTCGGCCACAGCTTTAGCTTCGTCACCCTCCGTGTCACCGCGGGCATGTCGAGATCCGCGAGGATCCCGCCACCGCACATGGCCGCTAGTACCTCATTCTAGTCACTAGGGGCAAGGAGCCTCACCTAAATTGGTAAATGGGTAGAGTTTTTAATGACACATGCGAGCGAATGTGTAGGTTGGCACATGGGGGCAAGGACAGTCCTCTATATATATACACAGTGGTCGCTAAAACGGTGACCCCTAGGCAAGGGAGCATGTGGTAGAGCCCACAAATTAGGGGGGACCGCGCGACAGGCAGAAAGCACGAGGTGGTTCCAGAAGCAAGCATTTCAATTCAGGGAATCTTGCACGTTGGCCCCTTGAAATAAGGCATATTTCTAGTATCGCCCATGAAATCGAATGGATAATGGCTTTCTTTCTTTGATACCAAGCATTTTTTTGCTCATGATTGTATGACACGTCTGCGCTGGAAAAAAGTAAGCATGTGATATACACTCGTCAAAATGCCACCCTACGCTACCATTAGTAATCAAGATAAACAGGACAAAAGCATTGGATGTTTAATGAATACAACTCATGTCTCCCCAATGATTGGATTCACATTACCGTACTAAACCTTTCTCTCACTGGTGTTTAGAATAGCGCTTCATTTCCCCCTTGCTCCTAACCTCCTCGTGGCTTGAACTCCATGATCATGGGTACCTGCATGGTCGAAGAACGTCAGAGTGACAAGAGACAACTACGATGCAATTTACACATAGGTGACATTCATTGAAAGTCATTCCATCGATCCCTCATACAAACACATTGGGTTACAAATCTATACCTCAACTCATTGCCTTACCGAATTACTCACACATGGCGATCGGACCGCAATAAGATGTCGTTGAAGAACACATCAAGATGAAAGATTTATTGGCGATACATCTTACAATGTTTGGGGGATGCGATACATGCTTGCAAGTATGGCTATCTTGGAGATGGATTGATGCGGTGGTGAAGATGGTGGTTGCTATGGAGATGATATGTGAAATGGAAGTGGCTAGGGTTTGTGAGTGGCTTTTGGTGCGAGGATGGAGGTTCTTCCATTCTGGCGTTTGTTATTCACGAATTAGGTACGGGTCCCTTCAACTAAAAAAAGGGTATGAGTCCCTTCAACTAAAAAGGGTACGAGTACCTGAATTGTAATGCTGAACAATACACCCCAATAAACCAGAATAATAAAAACAGTAAATCCACACTAGGTGTTCACGTTAACACTAATCCAGAAGAAATACCAAAAAACTAAGAACCCTTCTTCCTCGGTGCGTTCACCTATGCGGGGAGAATAGTCAATGATTATGTCGTCATCTACGTCGCCTTCTCCTTCACTATGGCCAACCAGACCGAGGCTTCAACCACAATGTGATCACTGAAGCCACCTGTACGATGGGCTCCATCATGGCAGTCTATAAGCAACCAACGAGAAGAGGCAACATGAAAATAAAAATTATCACTCGACCTACCTCTTCACTCCATTCTCTATTTCTATTTCTTTGACCGATTCAAAGAGAAAGAGAAAAATACAAGATGGTGGATCATCCGTAGAGGATAGTGTTTGCTCAAAAAACTATTGTAGAGAAGTTATTCCTCGGCCTCCAAAACTTCCCCAAGTATGGATATACCACTTATCCTATTTTACAGTTTGAAAAGCGCATTGGGTTGAACGTTCCATTATCATATTATCCCTTCATAGATACTATGTTTAAATAAGTTCTTGGCCAATTACTATCTAATTTTACACCATGACAGCACCCCGCCAGTTAATATCCACTTTTACACCACAACAGATTTGGGGTTTAAATTACTAACAAAAATTAAAATTTGAATCTTACTAAATAAATCCATGTTTGAGAAAGAACAAAAAGTGGTGGCTAGGCATTGAATATGAAATACAAGTGAAAAAGATGCACAAACTGGACAAGAAATATGTTTCCTTACTATTGGGTCTATACATTGCTAACAATCCCTTTTGATATCATTGTTGATAAAATAGGCCATATGAGAATGAATCCAAATACATATTCCTACCACGCCCATCACATTTTTTTACTTGCGAAAGGGAAAAATATGTGCTTACGAAAAAAAATAGTAATAGGCCAGCCGGTTTGCTTCATTTCTTAATTCATTTAATTTTGTTACATGTCTACACAGATCATGGGATACAGATAGAATTCATGGTCTCCTTTTCATTTTATTTTATCGCGTAATATATGTTGTTTTCTTCCTTATTTCGGGAAAATACTGACATTAGAAAATACATCAGCAAACTACTCACATGTTTCGAAAAAATGTTTGTGACATATTTAAAAAAATTATGCAGTGTTAAAAAAACAACGACAAATTTTAAATAGTATTAATGGCATTAAAAAAGCTATACATCAAACTATTTTTCTTGTGTTTTTAAAACATGTTCCTGACATTTAAGAAAATGTTTATGCAGTGTTAAAAATATTCGCAATATTTTAAAAAAATAATGAAGTTTTAAAATTTAGATATAAAAATGATCCTGCTTTACAGAAAAATGTTCATGAATTTGAAAAAAAATTATTTAGTGTTAAAACATTCTTCATGTAATTGAAAAATATTTATTTGTACCATTCAAGAAAAATGTACGTGACACTTATAAAATATATTCATAATTTTCAAAAAGTGTGTTCATGACATTTAAAAAAATTATACAATGTAAAAAATTGTCTGAACAAGTATTTGAATGTTTTAAATACATATTTAAAACATGTTCAAAAGCTTGTGTTTTTAAATGTGCAATACGTATTTGAAAAGATCAACGTGTATACGGAAATATTTTGTGCGTGTTGAAAAAAGAGAGAAAAGATAAAAAGAGAAAGTTGATGAACTATTGTGGAAAGGAACACGTACACCATCACTAAAACAAACAGGAAAAAAAACCACGCGGAAAACTGGTCAAAACCCACCACAAAAACAAAACAGCAAAAATGAACCGAGCGAAAAACTGATCAAAACCACCACAAAAACAAACTTTCGCGAAAAAAAACAATCAAAAACTTTCCTAAAAACCTTTCCTCCGGACCCGTATTAGGCCGGCCTCGAAAAGCTTACCCACCCAAAACCTAGAGGCAAGATCTAGGGGTGATGCATAGCTCTCACTGCATCTCAGATGGAAGAAGAGAAGCAAGCGCTCACTTCAGTTGGCCAGCCCATTTAGCAGTGTGGGTAGTATTTGATTATGGTTTTACGAGCCTTCGATAATTCTTCTATGGTTCATTACGATTTTGGGCCTTTCTGTTTTCATTTTTCATGTTTTCTTCTTTGACTATTTTTTTCATTTATTTTTCAATTTTAGTTTTTAAAGAAATTCAAATATTCTTAAGGCTTTCTGCGAAAGTTAGATTTTATTTTTTCTAGAATTTCTAGAATTTTTTTAAAATTTTCAAAAAAATGTGTTCATTTAAAATGTTCACAATTCTAAAAATTATTGTGTTTTCAAATACAAGTGTGTTTTGAACATAATGTTAAAACATTATAAAAATGGTTCTTGTTAAAAAATTAGAGTTTTAATAAATTTTCATAATTTTAACATATTCACTTTTAAAAAACATCAGGAATTTGAAAAAAAAGATGTTCAGAATATCAAGAAATGTATGCGCATATAAAATATTCAAATAATGTTCTCAAAGTTTTTGAAAATGTTTGTTGTTTCAGAAAAAGTGTTGGAAAAATCGTTTTGAAACACGTTCACTTTTTTTAAAACAAATCGGTGTTCTTTTCAAGAACCGAATATAAAAATGAGCAAATTTTTTTTGGAAATAGTCGTCCCTATAGCAGCTAGCTCGCTATAGTGTCGTGCGAATGGGCAGACCCATATGTGAACTCTACTATGGTAAACGGCAGCACCTTGCCACAGCGAGCGGCAAATATGTGGTCCTCAATTGCACTCCAACCAATGATCCTTGCTAAACGGAGACACCTTGCCACAACGAGCGGCAAATTCAGCGGTTCGAGCGGCAAATAGTTGCTCCCTCCATTTCACATTCTCAATGATGGCAGATCTTCGAAGCCCAATGGGCCGACCCTGTAGGACATGCATACAGATCCAAAGGAAAAATATTAAGCCTTATACGATCTAAATAGAGACCATGGCATCAGGTGGACTAGAAGTAGTGCAGCAGGACCCATTTCCAAACCTTTAAGGCAGGCCAGGTCACATAGCACCATGCCCATGTCCTGTTCGACTTTGATGAATGATCGATTCGTTTGGCATCTGTTGCTGATTCGTTTGGCCTCTATGGCCGATTCGAGGACATCCCAATTGAATAATTCTCCATAGACGCAACTCGAAGGCTTCTTCCCCACGCGGCCGTTAGAAGTAGGGCTGGATTACCGAGCTACTCGTTCAACTCATTATCATTATGCTCGTTATCATTAATCTCATTAATATTAATAGGCCAAAACTCATGTTCAGCTTGGTTCGTATGAACTCGTTAAGATCATGAGTGTTCATGAGTACTCGTTAAGGTAATAAGCAACATAGAAGCACCCCATCACAAATATACAAAAGCATAAATTAAACAAGGACGTTCAAAATAGTTCATAGTGCGTGCAATACACAAGTCTGGTGCACATTTGCATAATCTAAACTTTAAAAATAGTAGCAACACGCTACAACCAGAAGCAAAAGAAACAGTCATAGGCAGAAGATGGAGGTGAGGAAATTGCCAAAGTGGGTTGAGCCCCTACGTAGGCTGGCGAAATTAACAAGCTAAAGGAGTTACTCCCGAAACTCGTTTGCTTGCTCATTAAGCTCATTAATCTTATAACAAGCTAAAAACATTGATCAGCTCAAGCTTTTCGTCTAGTCATAGTTAGAGGCCTTGCGAGTCGAGCAGCACACAGTGGAACACCACAACCAGCAACTAGTGCAAAATTTCTCACAGATCAGGGGCACTAACATCAGACCTTCGTTGCGATGTAGCAAGACGTTCAATTCAGACACTTTGGAAGAGATGAAGCATGGCAGGTGTAGGCGCCAGCAAGAGCGATAAAGCTCGGCGGCACGAGCCGGCACGCAGCGGCCGCGTGCCCGCGCGTCTACAGCGCGTGGCGTCACCATGCCGACACCCGCGCTACGTGCACGCACACCCATACGCTGCCGTACCTTGAAAACGTATAGCACAGGGATTAAGATACTCCATAGCAGGTGCAAATGGAATCCTTCGTTGTTTGGCGTGTTGTCACTAATTTTTTACACGAATGACCATCACACCTTTTCCACTTACTGGATAAATTACACCAGCTCAGGACACAAGGAAAACGAAATTTTCAGATAAAACTAAAAGCACATCGAAGTCGTTGTACCTCATTTTTCTCGAAATCTCTAGAAAAAAAACCCGCAGAAGACCAAAAATACTCAGGCTAGACAAACTTTATAAATATGAGACGACCATCCAACCGTGTACCTTAAATGTCCAGACACATTTCAAATGTACTTGAACAAACTGTAATTTTTTATTTAAAGCAGGCCGAATTCAACAAATTTTTGACATATTTCATTAAACAAAAGCGAATATGACAGTTTTTTAACATAGCAAAAGTTAATCTAGTCTAAATCTTCGTTGGCGTCCGTGTTCCAAGTACTTGTTGATCCCACGACTGCCTTGAGCTTCTTTGCCATTCTATTTATAAAGAAGAGAGGGAGCAGACGAAAATAATTGACATTTTGATGGGCGCAGTGTTGTTGGACTGCAAATGTAATTGTTCTCATGACTGGTATCCATTAGTTAACACTACATTAGGACAGTGTCTACGTGGTATTATTTCCATTGTTAGTGAGGTTGGTTTTCCAACCAAAATAATCTCTCAGCAGTCTGGTTCACATATACGTGGCATGCATTTTGGATATACCATCAGTTTGATTTCTAAAGTTGTGAATTCCTATGTCATCTTAACGTTGGTTTAGGCAGGGTGTGAACTCGATGAAATTCTATTGCCTTGGCGCAACATGTAAATCAATAATATTTCATTTATTCAAAATATATTATTTTAAATACTCAGACTACAAGAATGCCATATGAAAAAAAAATACTACTTAGACTATAAACCTTAAAATCATAGCCCTAGATTTGTCTCCTAATTTTTTTGTAAATATTTTTTCGGGGTTTATACTACCATAGTAGAAATTGATGATCACAGTTGTACCTGAAAGAACTACTTCCAGCAAAAGAGAAAAACTAATTACATCAATATCTAAAACATCATATTTTTTTAAACCGGAGGGAGTAGAATCTGGCCAATCATGTCGACGTAGAGTCAAGCGAATATTAGGCCGACACCTGGAAAGGGGTATGTGTTTTTTATGGGAAGATCGAGAAAATTAAATAACCAGGCAAGTTGGTGAAGGCACAGAGAGGGTGCCGCGAGAGAATGAGCTTGTACTACATGAAATCTAAAGTTGGCACATAAACCATGCATTGAATGCGTAACGTACATACCCGAGAAAAAAATATTTGCACATACAGCACATGAGAAGGAATGAGATGGGTGCATAGGGGATGAATGGTGGACATTTATCTTGATTAATTTACAAATCATGGCGGTGATATCATCGGCAATGAATGGTCGGATAAGGTGATATCACCGTGCTTCACCACATTTAGCAGCACAAATTCGCATAAACTCTCTCAATTTGAATCATATCCAATTTTGTATTCAGCTATAAAATCTATTGCAATTGTTAGATTATAGGTGTTGAATGACAGAGAGATGGCACTGTCTTCTATCATAGGGTTTGAAATCATGTAAGAGGGGGTTCACATATCATATCTTTCTAGTATTTTCTTCTGAAACATGAATGAAAGTTGAGATGCGGCTCAAGCTCCCTATTGAGACTTTAAGAAGGGTGCTACAAGATATACACATATTTATATAACTATCCTACAAAACCAGCTGAGACAAGGTGTAGGCCTACGTGTTTGAAAAGTGGCCACATGAACAAAGCACAAGCAATTCAAATTAACATAACAAGTGAGGAAATAAATATTGAAAGAATGATTTCTTGATCACAAGCTGGAATTTTATATAGGGAAGGCTAGAATCTAGTGGTCCTATTACGTTAGAAGTGGTCCCAACAAATATCCATTCGTACTCTTTTGGGGTTTTGTTTAAGGAATCTACAGTTGGCTTCCCAAAATATTTTCTGTTGGTCTAGTCCATACCGTTATTACTTCAATAATTTCCAATTCATCTAATATTATTTGATATTGTATATGTATAAAACAAAATAAAGATTGGTTGAAGCGTGTGTGTTGCCACCATAGAGGCCGCCTAGGCTAGTACCAACTACTTGCCAGTACACACAAAAAAGTTTGTACAAGAATGGAGAACAATAAACTACAGACTCTTCCGGTTTATCAAAAACGAACCATAAGAAATGTTTATTGACCCATGGTTCAGCTGAACCTTGACTATCTGTCTTTTTTCATGTGGACATAGGAGCTAGTTTTGTAGGCTATTGCGGCTTAGCATATTTTTAATCCCGCCTAGCACACGAACTAATGCAAAACACATAGGCAATAACATAAAAAAATACTTCAAATTTAAGAAGATTTGTTTTGCTTACATTGTGCATGTTTGTGTCTTATATATACATGCATGCAAATTTCCAAGAAGAACTCATATGTTTTGTGTGATGTGAAAAAAAACCATGCTCCAAAAAAACAAAAAAAATTGGATACTTTGCACGTGGCATGGATTTTGAGTGGAACACAATCGACATCTACAGTCTCGAAACATGAAACTGTTGGTTCAGCAAATCTTCTCACCCAAAACGATTTACATCAAGAATAATGTAAAACCCTTTGCTTTGTTTGCATTGTTGGATCATATATAGTGGTTTAGGGCTACTGCAATAATTAATAAGACATTTTTATGTGTTCCGCATCATCGGAAGGTATGTGTCCCTCACTTGTTATGTTTGCATACTCCTAAAAGAATCATACTCCCTCCGTCTAGGTGCATTAGGCATCTGAGAAGGTGCATCGCAACCTAGCCGTGAAGAGATTGGGCTAGAACAAAAATTGAATCGTAGAGGAAGCCAATCACATCATTTCTTTCTCAACTGAAGACGTGCTATTGATTAGGAGATTCCTTCAAATCCCAATAGCGTGCTGCAGAAATTGCATGCATTAGTCCTCCAATTAATAGATATGGTCTAATTAATATGCATTCAACTAGTACTACTGTTTCGCGCCTTAGCGTTTTAGGATTATTTGATTTCTGTTAGATGCCTAATGCACCGAGACTGAGGAGTAGTGGTTATCTCTAGCAATTAATTCTTAGTGTTATCTCTAGCAATTAATTTTTGCATACTCCTAAAAATATAGAAAAGTGTGAAGAGAAAACCCTTCAATAAAAGAAATAAAACTTATTGTCGTTTCTCTCCCTTCAAACTCATACTTCATCCTAGGTGGCATTGCTAAGATGACACCATTGTATGTGCCCTAAGAAAACATCACTTTCATAAGCCTCCACGTCATAAATAGAGATGTCAAGAAAAAACATGCTAGACAATGGTTTATTTCTTAGCATAATCGGTAGCAGTTAGTATTTTGCATGGCTACAATATTTGTGGTCATTAAAATTTGAGTATAAAATATGTGACTAAAAGATAACTAGTAGTACGATGGAGAAAAAACGTCTTCTATAAGTGATAAGAGGATTTTGTGGGAAAGCTAAACTGAGGTTTTGTAGCTGTCCTTTTCCCATTCCGTCTCTTCTTCCAAGTGATCAAGAATCATACTGGTTAAGAGGATTTCGAATTTAGGTTTAGTATTAAAATAGTACTGCATGACATCTCTAATCAGAATACTTAATAATGGGAGGTCTATTGTAGTACCGAAACTACATCATCTCTCGCTCTATAAATATAAGCCAATGACTTTGGAACTGGCTACTCCATTGGGCCTATGATTGATAGTCAATTTTAATCATCACAGCAAAAATTGGATTAGGGATTCAGGATATCTTTCTCCACTACTAGTAGCTTTTTTTTTTAGAAACTCCACTACTACTACTGGCCGCTACTTCTGGTCGCTACAAAGAATATTGCCAAGGCTAGGTAGCTAGTACGTTCCATCTGCAGCCTTCCAAAAATACTGCCCAACTGCCTGTGATGGATCACCACCTATACGGGGACCCGTCCGCGAACAGCTTCTCTCCGCTGGAGGCGCAGATCTTCTCCGGCCAGCTGCCACCGTCACCGCCGTGGCCGAATCTCGACGTTGACCTCGACCTGGACCTCGACGTTCTCGAGGACGACATCGTCCGCGAGCTCTCCGGGAGGCCGGCAAACGCGGCATCGTCAGGCTCCGGCTCCGGCGGCCCCGGTTCCCACAAGAAGCTCAGTCACAACGCGTACGAGCGCGACCGCCGGAAGCAGCTCAACGAGCTCTACCTCTCTCTCCGTTCCCTCCTCCCCGACACCGACCACACTGTAAGCTATAGCTATATCTATAATATTAGTGTCAGGAGAGGTAGCATGAGAGGAATCAAGAGTTCCTGATGTGCCTTTGCTGCCTTGTGGTTCTGCAGAAGAAACTGAGCATTCCGACGACGGTGTGTCGAGCGCTCAAGTACATCCCCGAGCTGCAGAAACAGGTGGAGAATCTGGAGAAGAAGAAAGAAAAACTGGCTAGTGCCAACTGCAAACCAGGGGTACTGAGCGTGAGCGGCAGCATAGCTCCAACTGTGTCCGCTACTTGCCTCAACGACAAGGAAATCATGGTTCAGATCAGCGTGTCAAGAGATACGGATGCTGCTACAGCTCTACCTCTTTCCAGGTGTATCAATGTACTGGAGAACGAAGGACTTCAGCTCATCAGTTCATCGACTTCCTCCACCTTTGGGAACAAAATGTTCTATAACCTCCATCTTCAGGTAAATCTTTTTCTGTTAATACTAATCATAAGGTGGATGCATACAACACACACCACAATCATATACCACCACATAGCATTTACCAGTATTTCTTTTTTGATAAAAGACATCTTGATTCAATTGATGCATCAAGGTGATATAATCGTCCAGCCTTTGCATAGCACGACGCACATAGCATTTACGAGTTACACACATGTTTCTAATATTGGATATTAACTGTAAACTCATATGGTCACGCATGCCTTGTTGTATCTTGTATGCCATGTTTTATACCTTAGTTATCTGTCAGACTATTATATGCAACTAAAATGTATCAGAGGTCATAGTTCTATTTGAAGGTTGCCAAGTTATTCACAGTTCTTCAGAAGAAATTTGGAACCTACCGTACGTACAGTAAGTGATTTACCAGAGGGTCCTACCCACGCCGCCTCCGTCCTTACCTGCATGCTTGGAGGGTTGACCACAGACCACTACCACGTACACATAATGTCCATGTGAAATAAAGGGCATTCAATGTGGCAAAATGCCCCTCGGAACTTCTCAGCCAGAGACAATGGTGGTTTTGAAGGGACCTTTCCCCAGGAAATGATGATGGGGTAGCAGTGGCTCGCCGGGGAACAGAGTAAATGGCCGCCCTCAAGCATATAAACAGACATTAGAGGCGGCTCTAATACACAACTCTCAAGCGGTTTTGAGTTTCGCCTCTAGGAAATAGTACTCCTAGTTCCTAGTATTAGAGGCAGTTCTAGAACCGTCTATGATAATTTCCTGCCGCAAGAGGTTTCTAGACAAAAACCACCTCCAATACTTGTGAATTGCATGGGGTATTCTATGATCAATTGCATCCAATAGTATGGTATTATAGGCGGTTTCTACCCTAGAAATGCCTGCATTTTCATTTTAGGGCTGAAAATTAACATATGTTTGCAGCTAGCCCTGCATTCCAAATCCACAAGAAAATCATGGTAAACATCCATTGCAAATTCATCATATCACATATACATCCACATCCACATTCATCTCATAATGCCGCTGCACTTCATAATACGTTCATATCTTTTCAAATGTCTGTGACCAACATATGCAACAAAGTCCTTAGCTAGCTAAAATATATAGAGTAGTAATGAGCAAACAAATAAATAAACATATCTGTTTTGTTGGTAATGTGTTGCCGTTTATTTTGTCGACCAATCACGCCGATGAGGAGAAGAGTCTTGATGTCAGATACTCTGTATTGTGCCCATGCTGTAGAGCCAGTGGCGAATCTTGGAAGAAAATCGAGGGCGGGCTCAAAGTTAACGGGGTGGGAAAAAAAGCCACTAACTCCTAATTCTTTTGCCCAAAGAAGGTTAAAATTTGCCAGAATTTTTTGAAATATGAAATCTTGTACCCCAAATTAGCTCAGAATTTTCCAGAGTACTGCTGGGCACACACCAATACAAAAGACTAGAGAAGCAACAACAATGATAGTAATGTTGCTTACTAATGGTATTGCAGAACAACTAGAAACCAATATATAGAAATAGATGCCCAATTATCCAACTGGAAGCCATCTGTCAAAATTAGCATAAGTATTAGCAATATAATGGTATACCAATATAAGGCATCAATAAGTGACTACTAACACTTGTAAAACTGAGATATACCTCTAAGAAATCACATTGTACTCACGAGGCAAATGTCCATTGCGATCTTTCATTTTCTGGAATCCTATCATAATTTGATTATCGGGAATACTTTTAAATATCCTTTTCTCGCAATAGCACACCATTAAATCATTGAGCCAATCATCCGATATCTTATTGCGTAAATCAGTTTTAATGATCTTCATTGCTGAAAAAATTCGCTCGACCGAGGAAGTTGCCACTGGAAGAATCAATGTCAACTCGATGAGGCGATATACCAATTGGAAAGTTCTATGTTTTGTTGTTTGAACCATCAACCGAGCAAGGGTAGAAACATCCGAACATCCATTGAATTCATCACTTCTCCTAATATTTGTAAGAAATGTTGGAAGTTGAGTTCTTAGCAACAGCCGTTCAGATTGTGTAAAATCCTCAGCATAAATTTCAGCAAGTCGAATAAGTTTGTCAACATTAAACTTTGAGAAGTTGTTGGTTGGAGTAAGGCAAGACATGCAATCCACTAATCGATGATTCATCTCGGTGAGAGTTGCATCAAGAGCAACATTGAATATGCTAACCTTGAAATAATGATATCGAGTCACCTTATTCTTGCTGCGAACAGATTGCCCCATAGCTCCAACAAGATCATCCATGTTTGGCACCTCAATGCCATGTTCCTCACAGAAGTTTTTTGCTTGGTCGCATAATGACTCATACCCATTATCCCTCATATTTTGCAAAGCTTCTTTCACATCCAAGATCAAACGCAAGGCTTCAACAACATCTTGTTTCTTTCTTTGCAAAGCTTGTGATAGCAAATTAGTGATGCTCAACAAGTTTATTAAGAATAGCATGATGAACACAAACTGGAAGCATTCCATCTGTATGATCAAACCTGAAGCTCCACCTTGAGAAGTGTGTTCCCGGGCATCGTCGACCACAATTGCAAGCACATCCACCACTGCATTCCACATTGTGTACAGACGAAGTAAGGTTCTAAGATGTGAGCCCCAACGAGTAGCTCCTGGTCTAGCTAGGTTAGTTTCTTGATGTAACCCAGTTCCAGATGATATCTTACAATTTTCCATCATTTCTATCAAGTTGTCTTGATGCTTTGCAAACAATGCATCCTTCCTTTTGCAAGATGAACCAACCTGAGTCACTATCAAGGGAAGGTAGTTGAAAAAATCAGCAATAACCGGACAACACTGAGCCACTGTGACAACCACTAACTGCAACTGGTGGGCAAAGCAGTGAACAAAGAAAGCATATGGACTCTCATCACGAATTAGCTTTTGCAAACCGTTGAATTCTCCTCTCATATTTGAAGCCCCGTCGTAACCCTATCCACGTAGCCTATTAATAGGCAGGCCGTGGTACTCCAACACATGGACCAATGCTTCTTTAATTCCGGCAGATGTACAGTCTGTGATGTGCTTAATAGCAAGAAATCTCTCCTGAAGCTCCCCGTGATCATCTAAAAATCTGCAAATTTGGGAAGATAAAAGTTAAAAGACAGAAATGAACAATGACTATGCAAGTTTGGGAAGCTACAAGTTAAAGACAGAAATTCATATGCATTACCTCAAAATTATTGCCATTTGCTCCTTTATTGAGCAATCTCTAGCCTCATCAATAAGTATCGAGAAATTCTTATCTCCAAGCTCTTCCTTGATGACTTTGGTTACCTCCAATGCACAACATGTAGCAAGGTCCTTTTGAATATCTGGACATATCATAAGTGCATTGCCTTGCCCCTTATCAAATGCATCTTTCACATCCTTATTCTTGTCCTTATACCAGTCCAAGAACTCCCTAAAATTGCCTTTGTTGATGGAATTGGAGGATTCATCATGTCCACGAAAAGCTTCCCCTTGAGCTATGAGATACCTTGCACAATCCAATGATGCAGTCAAGCGGATTTTATATTTTATATCAGCCTCTTTATTGTATACTCGCATTTTGGTAGCCACATTGGCCCTTTGATTGCTGAAATCAACACATAAGCCCACAGCAATGTTGTGGTAACTAGATGGACCACCAACATGTTTCCTAAAATTTCCCAAAGCAGTTTTCCAACGCTTGTAACCATCTACTGTAAATACATCATTGCCAAATCTAGCCGCTTGTGATGGATTCTTGAAAAGAAAACAAGGGAAACAAAAGGCAGCCTCCTTTTTCACACTATATAACCAATCAAACTTATCTAGCCATTGTGGTTGAAAGGATCTCCAAATTTTACCATCCAATCCCACTTCAAATTTATGCCCAGTAGCTTTGTTTCTTTGTTTCAACAAATAAGCTCTTCTCACTTCACTTCGAATTTCAGGGGCATAATCTTCTATTGGTATTCGATCAGCCGGATCACCAAAAATCTGACTTGGATGGAATTCCAGTATATGATGCTTTGGTGGTTGGTTTGTGCTCTCATTAGTTGGGGGATTGGTACTCTCATTTGCATGGGGATTAGTGCTCTCATCGACATCGGTTGAGGGATTAGTTCTCTCATTTGTTGGAGTAGGATGAATTATGTTCTCAATAGAGGCTGGTTGAACAACAACATCAACTGGACGAGCATTGGGTTCGGAAACAACAAAGGGAGCATTTGAATTGCTTGCAAACCAGCTGTGCAAAGTTCTTTTTCTCTTCATTTCTACAAACAAGAATAGCGATTAGTACTAGGTTAATCTTATATACACAGCTAGCCATATTGGTTCTCTTTTCTAGTACTTGTACAGTTTAACTAACCACTTTTAACAACTAGCTACCATTAGTTCATTAGCATGAATTAGTAGCCAAATAGGAAACCAAATAGCTAGCTACAAATAACTACAGAGTATAGAACTACAGACTACAGTACAGAATACAACCTTCAGGTTCAGGAGCTGTCGAGTAGAGCAGCGAGCAACAGCCCGATGGCGCAGCAGCTCGGATGGCCTAGGCGCCCAACAATGAACTAAGCCCCCCCCCCCCCCCCCCCCCCCCCCCTCCTCCTCTAATCCACGGCCACACTAGGGAGGGCACGGGTCAGATGGAGATGCAGTCTGGCGCCGTTTTGGGGAGGGGAAAATGACCAGATTAGGGGAGAGCAGTCCGGGCGCCGATTTGGGGAGGTGGGCTGGCGGCGGCGGCGCGAAGGAGAGGTCCGGCGACCGGCGGCAGCGCGAAGGAGGGGTCCGGCGACCGCCGGAGGCTAGGAGCTAGGGCAGTGTAAATCCAGGCGAGCGAGCAACTGCACGAGATGGTTCTCTGCTCTGGAAATTGATGGGCTGGAAAGGGCTATTGAGTGGCTGGGCTGGGCCTTGAAGTTTCAAACTAGTACTAAAAAAATTTGGCATCGCTGGAGGGCAGGCTCAAGCCTGTTTAAGCCTACCTAGGAGATTCGCCAACTGTGTAGAGCTATATATGCTCAACCATCTGTTATGTGCTAACCCTGATGCCTTCTCAATAATACTCAGATTTCACGTTCCAATGTGACTGTCAGCACTGTCATTGGAATTGAGCTTCAGAGATAAGATATGGGAATTCTTACAGGTCAATGAGTCATACAGGCAGAACACATAGATTTCTAACCGAATAACAACTTACTAAATGTAAAGCATTTCAAATAAATGGCAAACTTACAGATGATGCAGATGACACAAAGGTAGTCTTACTCGAACTGGCGTGAGAATGCGTTTTTGTCCGATTTTTGTGTGTAGAGCAACTAAAATAGAGACATGTCGCCGATGTGGCATTTTAGTTGCACCACACAAAATACTCTTTACATAAAATGATTTGTGTTGTACACCAAAAGGGCACAATAGCAATGAGGTGTGTATGTATCCTTGTTTGCACAAAATAACATTCGCTACACTTAAGAAGCGCACACAGGCATTGCAAAATTAATAGCCATAGTTGCAAAATCAGTGTGCATATGCATTATAGAATCTT
Source organism: Triticum urartu (assembly GCF_056163025.1). Taxonomy (NCBI): domain Eukaryota; kingdom Viridiplantae; phylum Streptophyta; class Magnoliopsida; order Poales; family Poaceae; genus Triticum; species Triticum urartu. The sequence continues at coordinate 720,975,398 of NC_141874.1, read as the reverse complement.
CTTCGAAAGAGCCGCCGCATACCCACCAGACCTGGTATAATTGGTTGCACCACCTCGCTCCCTTAGGGCGACTGTGGCGGCCACAGTAGGGGCCTCTTCACAGGGTCGACGACAAGGATTGACAAAGTGGTGCCAGAAAGACTAGATTGAGACTATTATGTCTCAAGGGACAACCCAGTTTTGAGTTGGTTTTGTGTAGAAAACAACCTTAATTGTTTCTTATTTTACAAAAACCGTCTTGGCAGTGTCTAGATATTCATGATGGATTTCTACAATAATAGTTATGGATGCCACTGTTAGGCTTTTTGCCGACCAAGACTAAGTAAAAGTTGGATAATTTTTATTGTCCAACACTAGTAGAAAACGGAGTTTTATCACCGGTTCGTAAGGGCCTTTGGTGCCGGTTCTACAACCGGCACTAAAGAGTGGAAACTAAAGGCCCCCCCTTTAGTACCGGCTAGGCACCAACCGGCACTAAAGGCCCACCACGTGGCGTGAGCTCGCGCCATGGTATGGGGGACCTTTAGTACCAGTTGGTGTTACCAACCGGTACTAAAGGTGTTTTTTTTGGAAAAAAAATTCTAAAAATTTTGGAAAAAAATTTGATTTTTTTTATTTCCAATTTTCTGAATTATTTGATGATTTAGTCTCTAATCACCCATCTTAACTTATCAAGTGTGGATCACTCATTTCAAATTGTCTAACTTTCTGGCCGGTCACCCATCCACTCACTCCCCCAGTCTGAGCACGCTTAACTTCGTAGTTCTATTCCCCTACTTTCCAAGTCTACACTTGTTGTTTTCCTAACAAATGTAAGATGTCAATCCTATTAACCCTCAGCAGATTAGCTTGAGCATTAGGTCACACATTTTCACCGTTTGAGTTTGAAACTATTATTCTAAAAAACAGTAATTATGTAGTAACACTAATATTTTTTGAATAAGTTTGACCCCAGTTTGACCATAGTTTAACCAGATTTGAAAAAAAATCAAAAAATTGAAATAATTATTTAGTAACACTAATATTCTTGAATAATTATGTAGTAACATTAATACTTCTTGAATAAGTAGTTTGACCATAGTTTGACCAGATTTAACCAAAAAAAACTAAAATTTGAGCATATCTTTTTTTTCTTTTGGAATTTGAGTATTCTAAAAAATTGCAAACAGGTTGTAGGCTGTCAAAATCGGATGCGGATTTTCGTGCTGAACATTTTGATATATTATACGTGTTTTCCGACATCGTATGCAAAAGTTATGGCCGTTTTACTTTTTCATAACACTTTTTGCAAAACATGTCCAAATTTAAGTTTTTTAATTTTCCTAACTAGTAGATGTAGTAATATAACTAGATCTTGAAGAATTTTATTTTTTGAATTTTTTATCATTTTCTTTTGTTATTTTCAAAACTGAAATGGCGATACACAGGGGGAGGGGGTAGAGTTTGAAAATTGCCCTATAGTCCCGGTTTGTGTCTCCAACCGGGACTAAAGGTCAGACCCCTTTAGTCCCGGTTCGTGGCATGAACCGGTACTAAAGGTTAGCCCTTTAGTACCGGTTGGTGCCACGAACCGGCACTAAAGGTGATCGTGGGGCCCCGACCTGACGCCAGCCTGCCACCACCCCTTTAGGACCGGTTCATGGCACGAACCGATACTAAAGGTTCAACATGAACCGGCATTAATGCATAGCCATTTGAACCGGCACTAATGGTACCATTAGTACCGGGCCAAAATCGAACCGGGACTAATGTGTCTCACATTATGTCCTTTATCTACTAGTGCAACTTCAGGTTGATCCCATTTTCATTTATCAGAGGGACCAACGTAAGGAAGCCCACACAGTTTTCTTTCGAAACAGAAACCAAATCCATATTTATTTATTATTTCAAGAACAGTGCAACCAATATTGTAAATGCATGGGATATTTGACAAATACATTGTGGGTTTACACTTTCATCTTTCAAACATACGATTGAAGAAGCCTTATTAATTTTTAAAATCGGTATATGGGTTTTACAAAGTTGAAAGTAAAGAATAACCATATCATAGATCACCACACATGACACATAGTTATTATTTATTTCTCTTAAAAGTGTCATACCAAATCGTAAAGATACGTTTTGCATCACTTTAGAAGTTACGTACTACTTGGAAACCAAATTATTAACACCATGAAATGTGGACTTATTTTAGATAAAATGAAATTTAGAATTTAGGAGCATGTTTTATGCATTTTGGTAGATTTCCAAAACATAAGTCATGAAGAGAGGCTTTTTTGAGAGACTCCGTAAATCACCCATATGTTGTAGAGGTGATACGTGAGGCCCTTTAGGTTCTCTAGAGGTATAGTATCATGCTCGTTTTCTAGTACTTTCAGTCTGCCGTGATACCTTTTCTTTAACTATTTTCGAGATGATGTATACTGGCCAACTCAGAAATAACAATATCTTTATCGCCTTTAGCAAATAAATATATGTTAATAGGTGTAACTATTGTGCAGTACTGAATAGCAAGCCAATTCAAACTCAAAATAAAAAAACATGCCAATAGAGTTTTTATTAATGTACTGTCCTGATATGTGAAACATGCATGACTTCTTCACGCACACATGATTTAAATAATCAGGAAATATTTGACTGGTTTGTGGGAATATCCAATTCGGCTCCCGAGCTCATCTACACCCTATAAATAGTAAATTCAAAACAGATACTATAAAATTTAAACAAAATTATGGTGAAAGATACTTGAGTGCGTGATGTTCGTGTCAAGTATGAGAGCATTCAGACATCCGAGTAATAAAAATCAGGTCCGAGCAGTGCACAAATAGTAAATTTTTTTATAGACCCCAAATTTATCTTTTTTTGTTGAGAGCTACCCAGATGTCCAAATGCTCTGGAATTTGGCACGGACATCACGCTCTCAAGCATCTTTCACCACAAAAAAACCAAAATTTTTGAATTATTCTACTCCCTCCGTTCCTTGATATAAGGTGTATAGATTTTTGAGAAAAAAATCCAAAATATAAGGTGTATTGCGTTGCATCACTTATTTGGATAATTTTTTTAGGGATTTGATTACATTTCTTTATATCAGACAAGCTCCTCTATTTTCTCATGTCAATTAGTCAAGTGAAATCTCGCCCAGTACTTGTGAAATTTTCCCTCCGCGTGCGTTTTTTAATTTCCGTGCCAAAACCTATACACCCTATATTTAGGAACAGAGGGAGTACTATTTTAAATGAATCTACGTCCTTGTGTGTGTTGCTTCTGTGTTAAAATCTACACTTACATGTATCAGAAATAGTTGCTTTTGCTATCAGGGGCCTAACCATTTCATCTCACCATTTTTGTTGAGACAGAGAAGTCAAGGAGCACTAAACATGGAGTGCCCATCGTTTTGTGACAAATTGGAACAAGCCATCATGGAAGCAGCGGGACTATATCTGCAGCACTAGAGGATTATTGTTCTTAACTATCATAAATAAAGATTCCTTAAATAGCTATGAGATGCCTGTAGCATGGGTGCTGCGTAGTGGGTGTCCCATATAAGTTTGTATGTGGCGTTGGTGATTATTGATTGTATATGCTTGAGTAAGTACCTTTTGTCATGTATGAATGTATCTAATACATGGAGGTGAGTTCGATAGGATAAAACAAACAAAAGAAATAAATATGACGTGTATTTGGGAGTAATTGCATCTGCAAGACTTAAATTAAACCCTTTCTTGCGAAAATGCCAAAACCCATATATTAAAACCAACCATCTATTACAGGACCATTCTTCAAATGTAAAAGGACACTTGTCTATGCCACGCCGTGAGCAAAACTAGATGCTGCTTGTACTGGAGTCTCTAGAGGTTCGCTTAGAAGGAATAAAGAGACAAGCAACTTCAAGCATTCGGGGCCTCCTAGAATTTGCTTGTCTTTTTATAAAAAAAAGTTTTTTTTGACAAAGGGTAAATTTTATTGGCTTAAAATGGAGCATCAAGAGAATACAAATATAATGAGCGCACACCCGGTCTTTGCATAACTAAGATGCACACAGCCAACATCAACGCACACATATAAAAAACACGCCAATAAATAGCAAAGTCAAATAAGACCAAAGCTATGCATAGGCGATAAAAAACACAAATCATCAGATCGGTGATCAGCAAACTAAATCGGTGACTGTATCCGCACCAACCATCTCATGACATCACACGACCGACGATATTCTTCAACAGCAACGCCTTCAGGAAGGGACTGGCGCTCAAGCGCCGCCGTCACTGGATCCAACCATCCAAGGTCAGAATCTAGGTTTTGACCCTAAATAACCTGAACGAGCATATCTGAGCAATGCCTTCAAGAAGGTAACGATGTAAAAGCATCGCCATTGCCAGGTATAACCAACTCGGGTCAGACCTAGGCTTTCACCCCGGAGCTCGAGACCAGGTGCTCAAGCAGCACCACTATCGACATCATATGTGTTGTCACAACCACTTTTCCACGATCCCAGCAGCTGCATGCGATGTGCTCAGGTGCTACACAACCAATCCCTTTGCGTCAAGGCGCCGTCCATAGTTTTTATCTCCCCGCCGAAGTAAACCACCGGATCTTGAGAGAGCACCCTTAGAAAGACCTTTCGGTGATCACTGCGCTTCACAACAAGTCTACTGCCGCATGTCGGGGTGGTCGCCACAATGATCGACACCACCACCGTCCCACCTAGTCGGGGTGTCATTGCCCGAACTGAAGCACGAAAGGCATATTACCGTTGTCGGTCTGCGAAGAACCTATGATGGCCACCAAAATCCGCAGTTCGGTGACGGATCGGCCGACGCTGGCATGGTCAGGCCGGATCCAAGCGAGGGGCTGGCGCGTCCTGGTGCTCGTCTCTGCGGCTAAGTACGTCCTTATGCGAGGCACCGGCAGATGTAATAGCCGAGAGCAGGCTGCTGGATCACGTCCACATACAACACAAGGAAGCAGTGACCAGTAACCTGGATTGCATCCATCTGGCTCCGGCCCGGCCCCGCCCACCAGAGCGCGCGGCTCCACCGGCACGGAGAACTGGGGGCCACCGCACTCGCATTGGTGCTCGCACCGGACTCCGCGCCGGCAACCTGGCACCAAGACCGCCCAACGCGGACCGCACCGGCGGGGGAGGGGGGCAGGCGGCGGAGGCGGCAGCACCACGGGTTGCGGCGGTGGCGGGGGAGGCGCGGGGGGGCTTCCGCGAGCGGAGGACGAAACCGGGGTCGGACGCAGTCCCGGCGGCGGGCGCGGGGGCTGTGACTCCGGAGACGAGCTGCGCGGCCGCGTGCAGCCCCGCGAGGTGTGGTTGTCGCCACCACAACGAACGCAGCGACCGACAAGATTCTTCAACAGCAACGCCTTCAGGAAGGGACTGGCGCTCAAGCGCCGCCGTCACTGGATCCAACCATCCAAGGTCAGAATCTAGGTTTTGACCCTAAATAACCTGAACGAGCATATCTGAGCAATGCCTTCAAGAAGGTAACGATGTAAAAGCATCGCCATTGCCAGGTATAACCAACTCGGGTCAGACCTAGGCTTTCACCCCGGAGCTCGAGACCAGGTGCTCAAGCAGCACCACTATCGACATCATATGTGTTGTCACAACCACTTTTCCATGATCCCAGCAGCTGCATGCGATGTGCTCAGGTGCTACACAACCAATCCCTTTGCGTCAAGGCGCCGTCCATAGTTTTTATCTCCCCGCCGAAGTAAACCACCGGATCTTGAGAGAGCACCCTTAGAAAGACCTTTCGGTGATCACTGCGCTTCACAACAAGTCTACTGCCGCATGTCGGGGTGGTCGCCACAATGATCGACACCACCACCGTCCCACCTAGTCGGGGTGTCATTGCCCGAACTGAAGCACGAAAGGCATATTACCGTCGTCGGTCTGCGAAGAACCTATGATGGCCACCAAAATCCGCAGTTCGGTGACGGATCGGCCGACGCTGGCATGGTCAGGCCGGATCCAAGCGAGGGGCTGGCGCGTTCTGGTGCTCGTCTCTGCGGCTAAGTACGTCCTTATGCGAGGCACCGGCAGATGTAATAGCCGAGAGCAGGCTGCTGGATCACGTCCACATAAACACAAGGAAGCAGTGACCAGTAACCTGGATTGCATCCATCTGAGCATGTTTTGGACATGCAAACATCATGGCTTGGATCCATCCATCTGAGCACGTTTTGGACATGCAAACCGCCCAGGCTGGACCCATCTGCTATGGCTGTTGTCACCGGGTCTTTTGACCGAGCAATAGCATGCCGCAACCGCCGTCATCCGCAGATCCAATAGCCATTGCCGAGGCTCCGCTCCCGCCGCTGCACGCGCCGCCATCCACGGATCCGACGGCCACCGTCGGGGCTCCGCCTCTGGCTGATCCAATCTGCATAAGGATCCACCAACCGCTGTCTTGCCGCCAGAACAGAGAGAGGCCCCGCCGCCGCCGCCACCGCACAGACTTTGTCTGGCGCTGGCCTCCGGCAGCGACAAGGGGGGGAGGAACCGGTGACGGGGTTGAAGGCGTGGTGGATCGATCGCCGCCCATGTCGCCTAGGTTAGGCGATGCAGGGGCCGTTCAGTTATGACACTATGTATATGCATGGTACGAAAAGCACAGACTACGCAAGCGTCTCGCACACTTTGAGGAACAAACTTCTCAACAATCACAATGTAAAGAAGTATATGACACTATGTATATAACTATTGGTCATAGTTAGCTCCCACAGACGAAGAAATAAAATTGGTGTACTATTGATTTGAGAGCAGAGCGCTAGGCTTGGTGGTGCTAGCAGGCAGTAGGTGCGAGCAGAGGATGTGGTGTGTTGATCAGCAGTCGCCCGGTCACCTAGAATTTTTTTCCCCCAATGCATGCTCAATCATCCACTGGTCCATGAGATTGGCAGATATCATAGCCGGTGTCATGCACTCAGAAATAACAAACATGATGACATGGCAGAGAATTAAAGAAGAAAGAGAAGATTAGAGTAACATAAGTAGATACCGTAATATAATAAATGTTACACTACTTTGTGTCATGCATGATCATAAATAAAATCATCTATGATAGTACTTTATGATACTATGCATTATAAAGGTAGTATTATACATAAGTATCATATGCATAATACTAATGATACTTCCCACCATAAATAGCGTGAGTGTGTCCATCGATGCTATTTGTATCACCACTAACGTGTGGGAGGCCCATCAAATAGTTCCGTTATCATTTTTTCAGGAAGGCGCGAGAAAGCGTGCCTTTTCTCTTTAGATAGGAACCAGTCAGTTGAAGTGACAAATACAACAAGAGAGGGTCATTACTCTCGCAACAAGCCTACTTATTTCCACGCCTCCTCGCTAGCGATGGAAGACGACATGACACTAATAGACATGGACTCATAAAGGAGTAACCCTAGAGCTACGAAGAATTACGTACGGATTTAACGGACCTGTAGTTGTGGATGGCTTAGAGCATCTACAATCGAACCTCTCAAACCCGCTTCATACATCTGGGCAGGCCGTCCGGTCACGATTTTTTGATTCAGACAAGCCTCTCAAACAGTGCTCAAACGTCTGAACTGACCAGCATCCCTGGTATCCAGTCCAAATATGAGATGAATATAGGGGCTCTCGGGCACGCCCGCCACGTCGAACCTGACAGCCCGACCTCACCCCAAATTGCATCAAATTCATCAAATCCTTCCTCCTCCTCCCACCGCCCTCCAATCATTCCTGTGCCCGGACCCTCGCCGGCCTCCACCCTTGCTCCCAATCCTCATCTCCGGTCCCGATCCACCGCCGGAGATGCCGTCCAGCTCGACCCACACCGCCGTGATGGAGACGCGGTCCTCCTTGTCTGTGGGAGGCGTGGTGTTGTCGGTGGCGAATTGCAAGGCAAAGAACGTTGCCCGCAAGTTGCGGCGACGCCGACAGCGAGAGAGGGAGGCGGCGGCGTCGCAGGGAGGTTCGGACATGGTGGACCAGCTGTCTTCTCCGGCGCGCCCGGATCCTCGCACCCCTTCCCTTCGAGCACCTACCCGGATTACGCTATCTGCCCCCTTTGGGACACAGGATGATCTGAGCGCCAGCTGGGCCATTTCGAAGAGCTTTCCGCCCACGCAGATGCCGGTGGTCAACGTGTGTGACTCGTCGCAGCTCGTTCAGGTGCGGATGAGCACGGGCTACGGCAGTGCCCGGGCTGCCCTCAACATGTTTGACGAAATGACCAAACAAGAGTCAGTACGTTTTCTTTACTCTTGTCCGATCACATTTTAGTATAGACCACGAAACATAGACCACTAGTTCATTTGCTCATGATGAATGCTTGCAAATTTGAATCATGTGGGAGGCGTTCTTGTCGAACATGATCAATGACAATGAAGACCGATCGAAATGGAGTATGAATTGGAGGCCACCACCACATTTGAAGTTGGGACAACATCCGATCCCAATCCGAGAAAGAAGAAGAAGAAGAAGAGGACCAAGACGCCGAAAGCAAGAGGGCCGACATTCTCAAGATTTGAGGACATGTTGTTGGTCAAAACTTGGTTGGCCACAACGATGGATCCAATATGCTGCACCGAGCAAAAGGGGAACACCTATTTGACGAAGATTTGGAAGGAGTACCACGAGCAAAAGGAGTATGTAGAGCCGCATCCTATCGTGACCACTCGCAATGTGGTATCTCTCTAACATCGTTGGGGATCATTCAACGGGAAGTGAACAAGTATGTCGGCTACTACTCACAAGTGACCAAACGCCCTCAAAGTGGGATGCGAGTCGCAACTCACGTAAGCTCGATTGCCTCATCTTATCGTTCAATGCATATGCCTCTTATGTTTGCATTCTCGTCCTCATAGATATATTATTCACTAGACGGCGATGGCGGCCACTTTGTATCACGAGGTGGAGAAGAACCCATTTGCATTTAGCCATTGTTGGGTCATATTAAATGGCAAGCCAAAGTGGAACCAAGTTGTGGCCGACCTCAAGTCTGGCAAGAAGAGGAATGATGGCTCAAGCTCTAACCAATTAATTGGGTTGGACGATGAAGAGGACAACGTTGTCGTGGAGAATGGAAAAGCCACAGAGCCAAAGGACAACCACCAAGTCATGGGAAACAAGTGAGAGAAGGCACATGCTGCCCGTGATGCCGTGGCTACCAAAATGTCGTCAACATGGACGGGCATTTTTTCGGTGAGAGAGAACAAGAAGGAGGAGAGGTACAAGCTCATGTTGGATGCGCAAAAGAAAAGGATGGAGTGGGACCGGAAGAGGGCGGAGAAAAAGCTCGAAATTGAGAGGGAGAAGATCGAGTTGGAGAAGCAACAAGCGGCGATCAAATGGGAGCTCGAGAAGGCCAAGACATTTGGCGACATAGAGCTTCAGAAGGAGAGGTTGCACCTCGCACGGGACGCGGAAGATGCGAGGATCATGTTAGCGGACGAGACCCTGTATGATGAGCATTCGAAGAAGTGGCTTGTGGACAAGAAGATGGAGATCAACGACCGTAGGAAGTACGAGGCGGCGAGGGCAGCTGCGGCTCGGATGCAGTCGGAGGAGGCAGCCCGGATGCAGGCGGAGTAGGACGAGCAGGATGCATTCCGCTCGGAGAAGGGCCGAGCCAGTGATCCGATGCCATCCGTCACGCTCGGACATTAGTTTTATTTTGCCATGTCCGATTTGTTGAACTATGATTTTTTTGCTTTGTTTCGAATTTTGACATTCAAACAATTTGTATCGTATAATCGACGTGCATGGATTACATGAATTTAATAATCAAAATTTGCGCTATATGAATGTGCGACACAATATTTGAGGGGTGCTCAATCAATGCCCGCGGATGTCGGTGGACGTTTGAGAAGCTAGATTTGACAAGTCGAGCTGTAGATGCTTCTATGACTGGAAAAGAAAGAAAGGGAGGGGTAAAAGCGTGAAACAAATCCGTACTTTTACAACTATTGCTCATAAAGGAATAGCCTTGCGGTACTTTCCAGCCACATGCGACACAAGTGTGGATGATGAGGCCGTTCCTGAAGTGACTAGGCCGCAGTCCAAGAGGATGCTCGACCACCGATCGACGAGGCAGCCAGTGCTTGACGGGGTGATGCTAGCGCATTCAAGCTCACAGTGATTGGAAGCACACTTAGAGCATCTTCAACAGGCGCCGGTCACGCCGCGCGCAAAAAACAGATATGCCGTGCGCGCATCGTCTAGTTTGACGCGGCGCGCAGCGCCGACTCCAGCAGCCGCGCTAAAATGCAGCGCCGCGCGCCACTTCAGCAGCGCGCCAAAATGCAGTGCGCGCGACTCGTACAAATAATATATGCATTCGAAAACAGAAGCAAAAAGATCAAAACAAACAAAAATAAATAGTTCAATTTCGCTTATTACAACTCAAACAAACAGTTTTTATCGTTCAATACAATAAATAGTGCAATTAAACACAACAAATAGTTCAACAATACAATAAACGAACGCACAAATCATGATGCTCTTTGTGAAGGAAATATGCCCTAGAGGCAATAATAAAGTTATTATTTATTTCCTTATATCATGATAAATGTTTATTATTCATGCTAGAATTGTATTAATTGGAAACATAATACATGTGTGAATACATAGACAAACTTAGTGTCACTAGTATGCCTCTACTTGACTAGCTCGTTAATCAAAGATGGTTATGTTTCCTAACCATGAACAAAGTGTTGTTATTTGATTAACGAGGTCACATCATTAATTGAATGATCTGATTGACATGACCCATTCCATTAGCTTAGCACCCGATCGTTTAGTATGTTGCTATTGTTTTCTTCATGACTTATACATGTTCCTATGACTATGAGATTATGCAACTCCCGTTTGCCGGAGGAACACTTTGGGTGCTACCAAACGTCACAACGTAACTGGGTGATTATAAAGGAGCATTACAGGTGTCTCCAAAGGTAGATGTTGGGTTGGCGTATTTCGAGATTAGGATTTGTCACTCCGATTGTCGGAGAGGTATCTCTAGGCCCTCTCGGTAATGCACATCACTTAAGCCTTGCAAGCATTGCAACTAAATGAGTTAGTTGCGGGATGATGTATTACAGAACGAGTAAAGAGACTTGTCGGTAACAAGATTGAACTAGGTATTGGAATACCGACGATCGAATCTCGAGCAAGTAACATACCGATGACAAAGGAAACAACGTATGTTGTTATGCGGTCTGACCGATAAAGATCTTCGTAGAATATGTAGGAGCCAATATGGGCATCCAGGTCCCGCTATTGGTTATTGACCGGAGACGTGTCTCGGTCATGTCTACATTGTTCTCGAACCCGTAGGGTCCGCACGCTTAAGGTTGCGATGACAGTTATATTATGAGTTTATGCATTTTGATGTACCGAAGGTTGTTTGGAGTCCCGGATGTGATCACGGACATGACGAGGAGTCTCGAAATGGTCGAGACATAAAGATTGATATATTGGAAGCCTATATTTGGACATCGGAAGTGTTCCGGGTGAAATCGGGATTTTACCGGAGTACCGGGAGGTTACCGAAACCCCCCGAGAACCATATGGGCCTTGATGGGCCTTAGTGGAAAGGAGAAAGGGGCAGCCCAAGGTGGCCGCGCGCCTCCCCCCTTCCCCTAGTCCTATTAGGACTAGGAGAGGTGGCCGGCCCCCTCTCTCACTTTCCCCCCCAAGGAGTCCTATTCCAACTAGGATTGGGGGGGAATCCTACTCCCAGAGGGAGTAGGACTCTCCTGGCGCGCCTCCTATGGCCGGCCAGCCTCCCCCCTCTAGTCCTTTATATACTGAGGCAGAGGCACCCCAGAAACACACAAGTTGATCCACGTGATCTATTCCTTAGCCGTGTGCGGTGCCCCCAGCCACCATAGTCCTCGATAATATTGTAGCGGAGTTTAGGCGAAGCCCTGCTGGTGTGGTACATCAAGATCGTCACCACGCCGTCGTGCTGACGGAACTCTTCCCCGACACTTTGCTGGATCGGAGTCCGGGGATCGTCATCGAGCTGAACGTGTGCTCGAACTCGGAGGTGCCGTAGTTTCAGTGCTTGATCGGTCGGATCGTGAAGACGTACGACTACATCAACCAAACGCTTCCGTTGTCGATCTACTAGGTATGTAGATCACACTCTCCCCTCGTTGCTATGCATCACATGATCTTGCGTGTGCGTAGGAAATTTTTTTAAATTACTACGAAACCCAACAGTGGTATCCGAGCCTAGGTTATTTATGTTGATGTTATATGCACGAGTAGAACACAAGTGAGTTGTGGGCGATATAAGTCATACTGCCTACCAGCATGTCATACTTTGGTTCGGCGGCATTGTTGGACGAGACGACCCGGACCAACATTACGCGTACGCTTACGCGAGACCGGTTCCCCCGACGTGCTTTGCACATAGGTGGCTTGCGGGCGACTGTCTCTCCAACTTTAGTTGAACCAAGTATGGCTACGCCTGGTCCTTGTGAAGGTTAAAACAGAGTCTATTTGACAAACTATCGTTGTGGTTTTGATGCGTAGATGAGATTGGTTCTTGCTTAAGCCCGTAGCAGCCACGTAAAAACTTGCAACAACAAAGTAGAAGACGTCTAACTTGTTTTTGCAGGGCATGTTGTGATGTGATATGGTCAAGACATGATGCTGAATTTTATTGTATGAGATGATCATGTTTTGTAACCGAGTTATCGGTAACTGGCAGGAGCCTTATGGTTGTCGTTTTATTGTATGCAATGTAATCGCGATGTAATGCTTTACTTTATTACTAAGCGGTAGTGATAGTAGTGGAAGCACAAGCTTGGCAAGACGATAACGATGCTACGATGGAGATCAAGGTGTCACGTCGGTGACAATGGTGATCACGACGGTGCTTCGGAGATGGAGATCACAAGCACGAGATGATGATGGCCATATCATATCACTTATATTGATTGCATGTGATGTTTATCTTTTTTATGCATCTTATCTTGTTTTGATTGACGGTAGCATTATAAGATGATCTCTCACTAAATTATCAAGAAGTGTTCTCCCTGAGTATGCACCGTTGCGAAAGTTCTTCGTGCTGAGACACCACGTGATGATCGGGTGTGATAGGTTCTACGTTCAAATACAATGGGTGCAAAACAGTTGCACACGTGGAATACTCAGGTTATACTTGACGAGCCAAGCATATACAGATATGGCCTCGGAACACGGAGACCGAAAGGTCGAGCGTGAATCATATAGTAGATATGATCAACATAACGATGTTCACCATTGAAAACTACTCCATCTCACGTGATGATCGGTTATGGTTTAGTTGATTTGGATCACGTAATCACTTAGAGGATTAGAGGGATGTCTATCTAAGTGGGAGTTCTTTAATTAATTTGATTAACTGAACTTAAATTTATCATGAAACTTAGTACCTGATTAGCATCTTGCTTGTTTATGTTTGATTATAGATAGATGGCTCGTGCTGTTGTTCCGTTGAATTTTAATGCGTTCCTTGAGAAAGCAAAGTTGAAAGATGATGGTAGCAATTACACGGACTGGGTCCGTAACTTGAGGATTATCCTCATTGCTGCACAGAAGAATTACGTCCTGGAAGCACCGCTGGGTGCCAGGCCTGCTGCAGGAGCAACGCCGGATGTTATGAACGTCTGGCAGAGCAAAGCTGATGACTACTCGATAGTTCAGTGTGCCATGCTTTACGGCTTAGAATCGGGACTTCAATGACGTTTTGAACGTCATGGAGCATATGAGATGTTCCAGGAGTTGAAGTTAATATTTCAAGCAAATGCCCGGATTGAGAGATATGAAGTCTCCAATAAGTTCTATAGCTGCAAGATGGAGGAGAACAGTTCTGTCAGTGAGCATATACTCAAAATGTCTGGGTATAATAATCACTTGATTCAATTGGGAGTTAATCTTCCAGATGATTGCGTCATTGACAAAATTTTTCAATCACTGCCACCAAGCTACAAGAGCTTCGTGATGAACTATAATATGCAAGGGATGAACAAGACTATTCCCGAGCTCTTCGCGATGCTGAAAGCTGCGGAGGTAGAAATCAAGAAGGAGCATCAAGTGTTGATGGTCAACAAGACCACTAGTTTCAAGAAAAAGGGCAAAGGGAAGAAGAAGGGGAACTTCAAAAAGAACGGCAAGCTAGTTGCTACTCAAGAGAAGAAACCCAAACCTGGACCTAAGCCTAAAACTGAGTGCTTCTATTGCAAGCAGACTGGTCACTGGAAGCGGAACTGCCCCAAGTATTTGGCGGATAAGAAGGATGGCAAGGTGAACAAAGGTATATGTGATATACATGTTATTGATGTGTACCTTACTAATGCTCGCAGTAGCACCTGGGTATTTGATACTGGTTCTGTTGCTAATATTTGCAACTCGAAACAGGGACTACGGATTAAGCGAAGATTGGTTAAGGACGAGGTGACGATGCGCGTGGGAAACGGTTCCAAAGTCGATGTGATCGCAGTCGGCACGCTACCTCTACATCTACCTTCGGGATTAGTATTAGACCTAAATAATTGTTATTTGGTGCCAGCGTTAAGCATGAACATTATATCTGGATCTTGTTTGATGCGAGACGGTTATTCATTTAAATCAGAGAATAATGGTTGTTCTATTTATATGAGTAATATCTTTTATGGTCATGCACCCTTGAAGAGTGGTCTATTCTTGTTGAATCTCGATAGTAGTAACACACATATTCATAATGTTGAAGCCAAAAGATGCAGAGTTGATAATGAAAGTGCAACTTATTTGTGGCACTGCCGTTTAGATCATATCGGTGTAAAGCACATGAAGAAACTCCATTCTGATGGACTTTTGGAACCACTTGATTATGAATCACTTGATACTTGCGAACCGTGCCTCATGGGCAAGATGACCAAAACGCCATTCTCCGGAACTATGGAGAGAGCAACAGATTTGTTGGAAATCATACATACAGATGTATGTGGTCCGATGAATATTGAGGCTCGTGGCAGATATCGTTATTTTCTCACCTTCACAGATGATTTAAGCAGATATGGGTATATCTACTTAATGAAACATAAGTCTGAAACATTTGAAAAGTTTAAAGAATTTCAAAGTGAAGTTGAAAATCATCGTAACAAGAAAATAAAGTTTCTACGATCTGATCGTGGAGGAGAATATTTGAGTTACGAGTTTGGTGTACATTTGAAAAATTGTGGAATAGTTTGCAACTCACGCCACCCGGAACACCTCAGCGTAATGGTGTGTCCGAACGTCGTAATCGTACTTTACTGGATATGGTGCGATCTATGATGTCTCTTACTGATTTACCGCTATCGTTTTGGGGATACGCTCTAGAGACGGCCGCATTCACGTTAAATAGGGCACCATCAAAATCCGTTGAGACGACGCCTTATGAATTGTGGTTTGGCAAGAAACCAAAGTTGTCGTTTCTGAAAGTTTGGGGCTGCGATGCTTATGTGAAAAAGCTTCAACCTGATAAGCTTGAACCTAAATTGGAGAAATGTGTCTTCATAGGATATCCAAAGGAAACTATTGGATACACCTTCTATCACAGATCCGAAGGCAAGACTTTCGTTGCTAAATTCGGAAACTTTCTAGAGAAGGAGTTTCTCTCGAAAGAAGTGAGTGGGAGGAAAGTAGAACTTGACGAGGTAACTGTACCTACTCCCTTATTGGAAAGTAGTACATCACAGAAAACTGTTTCTATGACACCTACACCAGTTAGTGAGGAAGCTAATGATGATGATCATGAAACTTCAGAGCAAGATACTACTGAACCTCGTAGATCAACCAGAGTAAGATCCGCACCAGAGTGGTACGGTAATCCCGTTCTGGAAGTCATGCTACTAGATCATGATGAACCTACGAACTATGAAGAAGCGATGGTGAGCCCAGATTCCGCAAAGTGGCTTGAAGCCATGAAATCTGAGATGGGATCCATGTATGAGAACAAAGTATGAACTTTGGTTGACTTGCCCGATGATCGGCAAGCAATTGAGAATAAATGGATCTTCAAGAAGAAGACTGACGCTGACGGTAATATCACTGTCTACAAAGCTCGACTTGTCGCGAAAGGTTTTCGGCAAGTTCAAGGGATTGACTACGATGAGACCTTCTCACCCGTAGCGATGCTTAAGTCTGTCCGAATCATGTTAGCAATTGCCGCATTTTATGATTATGAAATTTGGCAGATGGATGTCAAAACTGCATTCCTGAATGGATTTCTGGAAGAAGAGTTGTATATGATGCAACCAGAAGGTTTTGTCGATCCAAAGGGAGCTAACAAAGTGTGCAAGCTCCAGCGATCCATTTATGGACTGGTGCAAGCCTCTCGGAGTTGGAATAAACGTTTTGATAGTGTGATCAAAGCATTTGGTTTTATGCAGACTTTTGGAGAAGCCTGTATTTACAAGAAAGTGAGCGGGAGCTCTGTAGCATTTCTGATATTATATGTGGATGACATATTGTTGGTTGGAAATGATATAGAATTTCTGAATAGCATAAAAGGATACTTGAATAAGAGTTTTTCAATGAAAGACCTCGGTGAAGCTGCTTACATATTAGGCATTAAGATCTATAGAGATAGATCAAGACGCTTAATTGGAATTTCACAAACAACATACCTTGACAAAATTTTGAAGAAGTTCAAAATGGATCAAGCAAAGAAAGGTTTCTTGCCTGTGTTACAAGGTGTGAAATTGAGTAAGACTCAATGCCCGACCACTGCAGAAGATAGAGAGAATATGAAAGATGTTCCCTATGCATCAGCGATAGGATCTATCATGTATGCAATGCTGTGTACCAGACCTGATGTGTGCCTTGCTATAAGTCTAGCAGGGAGGTACCAAAGTAATCCAGGAGTGGATCACTGGACAGTGGTCAAGAACATCCTGAAATACCTGAAAAGGACTAAGGATATGCTTCTCGTATATGGAGGTGACAAAGAGCTTGTCGTAAAAGGTTACATTGATGCAAGCTTTGACACTGATCCGGACGATTCTAAATCGCAAACCGGATACGTGTTTACATTAAACGGTGGAGCTGTCAGTTGGTGCAGTTCTAAACAAAGCGTCGTAGCGGGATCTACATGTGAAGCGGAATACATAGCTGCTTCGGAAGCAGCAAATGAAGGAGTCTGGATGAAGGAGTTCATATCCGATCTAGGTGTCATACCTAGTGCATCGGGTCCAATGAAAATCTTTTGTGACAATACTGGTGCAATTGCCTTGGCAAAGGAATCCAGATTTCACAAGAGAACCAAGCACATCAAGAGACGCTTCAATTCCATCCGGGATCTAGTCCAGGTGGGAGACATAGAGATTTGCAAGATACATACGGATCTGAATGTTGCAGACCCATTGACTAAGCCTCTTCCACGAGCAAAACATGATCAGCACCAAGGCTCCATGGGTGTTAGAATCATTACAGTGTAATCTAGATTATTGACTCTAGTGCAAGTGGGAGACTGAAGGAAATATGCCCTAGAGGCAATAATAAAGTTATTATTTATTTCCTTATATCATGATAAATGTTTATTATTCATGCTAGAATTGTATTAACCGGAAACATAATACATGTGTGAATACATAGACAAACTTAGTGTCACTAGTATGCCTCTACTTGACTAGCTCGTTAATCAAAGATGGTTATGTTTCCTAACCATGAACAAAGTGTTGTTATTTGATTAACGGGGTCACATCATTAGTTGAATGATCTGATTGACATGACCCATTCCATTAGCTTAGCACCCGATCGTTTAGTATGTTGCTATTGCTTTCTTCATGACATATACATGTTCCTATGACTATGAGATTATGCAACTCCCGTTTGCCGGAGGAACACTTTGGGTGCTACCAAACGTCACAACGTAACTGGGTGATTATAAAGGAGCATTACAGGTGTCTCCAAAGGTAGATGTTGGGTTGGCGTATTTCGAGATTAGGATTTGTCACTCCGATTGTCGGAGAGGTATCTCTGGGCCCTCTCGGTAATGCACATCACTTAAGCCTTGCAAGCATTGCAACTAAATGAGTTAGTTGCGGTATGATGTATTACAGAACGAGTAAAGAGACTTGTCAGTAACGAGATTGAACTAGGTATTGGAATACCGACGATCGAATCTCGAGCAAGTAACATACCGATGACAAAGGGAACAACGTATGTTGTTATGCGGTCTGACCGATAAAGATCTTCGTAGAATATGTAGGAGCCAATATGGGCATCCAGGTCCCGCTATTGGTTATTGACCGAAGACGTGTCTCGGTCATGTCTACATTGTTCTCGAACCCGTAGGGTCCGCACGCTTAAGGTTACGATGACAGTTATATTATGAGTTTATGCATTTTGATGTACCGAAGGTTGTTCGGAGTCCCGGATGTGATCACGGACATGACGAGGAGTCTCGAAATGGTCGAGACATAAAGATTGATATATTGGAAGCCTATATTTGGACATCAGAAGTGTTCCGGGTGAAATCAGGATTTTACCGGAGTACCGGGAGGTTACCGGAACCCCCCGGGAACCATATGGGCCTTGATGGGCCTTAGTGGAAAGGAGAAAGGGGCAGCCCAAGGTGGCCGCGCGCCTCCCCCCTTCCCCTAGTCCTATTAGGACTAGGAGAGGTGGCCGGCCCCCTCTCTCTCTTTCCCCCCCAAGGAGTCCTATTCCAACTAGGATTGGGGGGGGGGGAATCCTACTCCCAGAGGGAGTAGGACTCTCCTGGCGCGCCTCCTATGGCCGGCCAACCTCCCCCCTCTAGTCCTTTATATACTGAGGCAGAGGCACCCCAGAAACACACAAGTTGATCCACGTGATCTATTCCTTAGCCGTGTGCGGTGCCCCCAGCCACCATAGTCCTCGATAATATTGTAGCGGAGTTTAGGCGAAGCCCTGCTGCTGTGGTACATCAAGATCGTCACCACGCCGTCGTGCTGACGGAACTCTTCCCCGACACTTTGCTGGATCGGAGTCCGGGGATCGTCATCGAGCTGAACGTGTGCTCGAACTCGGAGGTGCCGTAGTTTCGGTGCTTGATCGGTCGGATCATGAAGACGTACGACTACATCAACCAAACGCTTCCGTTTTTGATCTACTAGGTATGTAGATCACACTCTCCCCTCGTTGCTATGCATCACATGATCTTGCGTGTGCGTAGGAAATTTTTTGAAATTACTACGAAACCCAACACTTTGTCGTCCATTCCAGGCCCACCACTCCTCAATAAGATCCTTCTGAAGATCATTATGCGCTGCGGGACGTCGAATAGCATGATAGGAGGCAACAAAACGGGCCACCCTTTCAGCCCTCCGTCGCACTCGCACGGAATGTCCCAAGAGCTCATACTGAGAGTAGTCTACATCTTGGCCACGCTCATTCTCGATGATCATGTTGTGCATGATCACACAAGCGTGCATTATGTACCAAAGCATCTTCTGATCCCAAAATCTAGTCGGTCCTCTCACAACAGCAAATTGGGCTTGCAAAATCCCAAAAGCTCTCTCCACATCTTTTCTAGCCGCCGCCTGAGCATTGTGGAAATCAAGATTTTTCTTATCTTCTGGCTTTTTCAATGGCTTGACAAAGGTTTGCCACTTTGGATAGATGTCATCCGCTAGATAATAGCCATAGTTGTATGTACGGCCATTTGCTACAAACTGCACCGGTGGAAACTCCCCATTTGCAATCTTACTCATCAGTGGTGACCGGTTGATAACATTGATGCCATTCAAAGATCCAGGCATTCCAAAGAATGCATGCCAAATCCAAGTCTCTTGATCGGCCACCGCTTCAAGGATTATAGTGGAACCCTTTTTTGACCGTGGAATTGCCCATGCCATGCCTTTGGACAATTCTTCGAAGTCCAATGCATGCAATCTATTGAGCCAAGCATGCCAGGAAAACCGCGAGCTTTGTTCATCGCTAAAAGCTTTGCGACGTCTTTAGCATTGGGAGATCTCAAATACTCCTCGACAAACACTTGCACAATTCCGACTGCGAAGCGCTTGACACACATGATGGCTTGGCTCTCACCCATAGCCAAGTGATCATCAACTAGATCAGCCGGTATACCGTATGCCAACATATGCAAAGCGGTTGTCACCTTCTGAAAGGTGCTACGCCCGAGCTCTCCAGCGGCATTCCTCCTTTGCTGAAAAAAGCGGTCATGACTCGCTAGTTTCTCTGCAATGCGCCTAAACAACTCGGTGCTCATCCTAAACCGGCGACGAAAATACGACTCGGGGTATGTGGGATTCTCCGCAAAATAATGCCCGATCAATTTGTTATGGGCATCGATCCTATCCCTCCAAATTTTTTGACGACCCATAATCGAACCACCGTGCTTCGGCTTTTTATTAATATGCATAGTTAGGATCATTGCAAGATCCTCCTCCTCTTCCATATCAAATTCTTCTTCGGAAGAATCATACGACGAACTCATCTACAATGTTGAATACTATGCTATAAATACAAAACTACAATCAACATGCACGAAATTCATGGCTTTTGAGCAATACATACCTTCTAGGCGTTTTGTCAAACACCTTGCGGGCGCCGAGCGGCAGCGAGCGCGCGGGCGCTGTTCGTCGGAGGACTAGCACGTGCGCGGGGCAGCGGGACTAGAGGGGGCCGGAGAAAGCGCGCGCGGGGCGGGGATAGGCCGGGGAAGCACCGAAACGGTCGCCGGGTGGCGCGGTCGGCGGCGGCGGCGCGGCTGGAGGGGGGTGGGAGATGCGAGCGAGCGCGCGAGAGTCCAGCGCGCGGGAGCGGGCGCAACAAATAAGCGGCGCGCGATTGCGTTTCGGCCCGCGCGCTGGACTACGTATGCCGCACACGTGGTTTTCGCGCGCCCGCTGGAGCAACTATTCCGGTTGCGCGCGCGCTAAAAGGGGGGATTTTGCGGCGCGGCGCTAGTTTGGTGCGCCTGTTGAAGATGCTCTTAGGTGTGAGAATCTACATTGACAAACTGAAGATTCAGTGTTTCTTTCTCGCGTCTCGTGGGTCACTCCTGCGACTCATGAGGGGTCCGCCGCCCCCAACTACTCCATCTTCTTCGCTCCTCTCCCTCACCGCCGCAGGCGGCGGGGCGCTCCCTCAACCTTCTTCTCCTTGCTCTCCAGGCATGCTTCCTCTTCCCCAACCGGCGCAACGGACCAGATCTCACCCCTGCGGTGGTGCTGTCCTTGGCGGGCGTGGGGGTGATGCGGGCTGCCGCCGTTGGGTTCTGGTGGCGCGGTTCCTCCCATATGGACATGGTGGGGTTCTCGTCTGCCACCGGATATTGGTTCCGCCAGTTCCGGCCAGCTCCTTCCGCTTCCATGGACATGGGTGTCGTCTCGTTGGTCGTCCCTATGACTGCTTATTCGGAGGCGTCCGACAGCCCAGATCTAAGGATTTGTCTCCGCGGGTGAAAGTTGCAAGTTTTGGGGACAATGAATTTAAATGAGTTAATTACATCCATGGTACATAAATGATGTTTGGTGTACAAGCATTGAAGTGAGCCGATGACGCGCTATCATCATCGCCCCTCGTGATTTATCCAGATCAGTAGATCCATTTGACATCCAGAGCCGATGATGCAATGATGGCAGCGCGTCATCGGCTCACTTCAATGCTTTTGGTCATCACTAGGTAGTCTACGGACCTGAATGACATTTTTTTTGTTATTTCTAATATTTGGTGTACTGTTATAGTTAAAGATGAATAGATAAGAAGTTTTCCACACAAAAAAAAACCTATGACAATTAAATATGTCTTGGAATAGCTTCATTATTTGTGCTTCCTCACCTAAAGATCCTAGATCTCTC